>NC_133129.1:95461068-95761068 GCF_048418815.1 Hemitrygon akajei | reverse complement strand
TTCTATGGCATTGGTCAATGGACCCTTTGCTCTGTAGTATTGGTCCATGGACCCATTGTTCTATGGCATTAGTCAATGGACCCTTTGCTCTGTAGTATTGGTCCATGGACCCATTGTTCTATGGCATTAGTCAATGGACCCTTTGCTCTGTAGTATTGGTCCATGGACCCTTTGCTCTGTAGTAATGGTCCATGGACCCATTGTTCTATGGCATTGGTCAATGGACCCTTTGCTCGGTAGTATTGGTCCATGGACTCATTGTTCTATGGCATTAGTCAATGGACCCTTTGCTCTGTAGTATTGGTCCATGGACCCTTTGCTCTATACTATTGGTCCATGGACCCATTGTTCTATGGCATTGGTCAATGGACCCTTTGCTCTATGGCATTGGTCCATGGACCCATTGTTCTATGGCATCGGTCCATGGACCCTTTGCTCTGTAGTATTGTTCCATGGACCCATTGTTCTATGGCATTGGTCAATGGACCCTTTGCTCTGTAGTATTGGTCCATGGACCCTTTGCTCTGTAGTATTGGTCCATGGACCCATTGTTCTATGGCATTGGTCCATGGACCCTTTGCTCTGTAGTATTGGTCTATGGACCCTTTGCTCTGTAGTATTGGTCCATGGACTCATTGTTCTATGGCATTGGTCCATGGACCCTTTGCTCTGTAGTATTGGTCCATGGACCCATTGTTCTATGGCATTGGTCAATGGACCCTTTGCTCTGTAGTATTGGTCCATGGACCCATTGTTCTATGGCATTGGTCAATGGACCCTTTGCTCTGTAGTATTGGTCCATGGACCCTTTGCTCTGTAGTATTGGTCCATGGACCCATTGTTCTATGGCATTGGTCCATGGACCCTTTGCTCTGTAGTATTGGTCTATGGACCCTTTGCTCTGTAGTATTGGTCCATTGACTCATTGTTCTATGGCATTGGTCCATGGACCCTTTGCTCTGTAGTATTGGTCCATGGACCCATTGTTCTATGGCATTGGTCAATGGACCCTTTGCTCTGTAGTATTGGTCCATGGACCCTTTGCTCTATGGCATTGGTCAATGGACCCTTTGCTCTGTAGTATTTGTCCATGGACCCTTTGTTCTATGGCATTGGTCAATGGACCCTTTGCTCTGTAGTATTGGTCCATGGACCCATTGTTCTACGGCATTAGTCAATGGATCCTTTGCTCTGTAGTATTGGTCCATGGACCCTTTGCTCTGTAGTATTGGTCCATGGACCCTTTGTGGTATTGGTCCATGGACCCATTGTTCTATGGCACTGGTCCATGGACCCTTTGCTCTATGGCATTGGTCAATGGACCCTTTGCTCTGTAGTATTGGTCCATGGACCCTTTGTTCTATGGCATTGGTCAATGGACCCTTTGCTCTGTAGTATTGGTCCATGGACCCATTGTTCTATGGCATTGGTCAATGGACCCTTTGCTCTGTAATATTGGTCCATGGACCCTTTGCTCTGTAGTATTGGTCCATGGACCCATTGCTCTGTAGTATTGGTCCATGGACCGATTGTTCTATGGCATTGGTCAATGGACCCTTTGCTCTGTTGTATTGGTCCATGGACCCTTTGTTCTATGGCATTGGTCAATAGACCCTTTGCTCTGTAGTATTGGTCCATGGACCCATTGTTCTATGGCATTGGTCAATGGACCCTTTGCTCTGTAGTATTGGTCCATGGACCCTTTGTTCTATGGCATTGGTCAATGGACCCTTTGCTCTGTAGTATTGGTCAATGGACCCATTGTTCTATGGCATTGGTCAATGGACCCTTTACTCTGTAGTATTGGTCCATGGACCCATTGTTCTATGGCATTGGTCCATGGACCCTTTACTCTGTAGTACTGGTCCATGGACCCATTGTTCTATGGCATTGTTCCATGGACCCTTTGCTCTGTAGTATTGGTCCATGGACCCATTGTTCTATGGCATTGGTCCATGGACCCTTTGCTCTGTAGTATTGGTCCATGGACCCTTTGCTCTGCAATATTGGTCCATGGACCCTTTGCTCTGTAGTATTGGTCCATGGACCCATTGTTCTATGGCATTGGTCCATGGACCCTTTGCTCTGTAGTATTGGTCCATGAATGCCTTTGCTCTGTAGTATTGGTCTATGGACCCTTTGCTCTGTAGTATTGGTCCATGGACCCATTGTACTATTGCATTGGTCCATGGGCCCATTGTTCTATGGCATTGGTCCATGGACCCTTTGCCCTGTAGTATTGGTCCATGGACTCTTTGCTCTGTAGTATTGGTCTATGGACCCTTTGCTCTGTAGTATTGGTCCATGGACCCATTGTTCTATGGCATTGGTCCATGGACCCATTGTTCTATGGCATTGGTCCATGGACCCTTTGCTCTGTAGTATTGGTCCATGGACCCTTTGCTCTGTAGTATTGTTGTATGGACCCTTTGCTCTGTAGTATTGGTCCATGGACTCATTGTTCTATGGCATTGGTCCATGGACCCTTTGCTCTGTAGTATTGGTCCATGGACCTATTGTTCTATGGCATTGGTCCATGGACCCATTGTTCTATGGCATTGGTCATTGGACCCTTTGCTCTGTTGTATTGGTCCATGGACCCTTTGCTCTGTAGTATTGGTCCATGGACCCATTGTTCTATGGCATTGGTCCATGGGCCCATTGTTCTATGTCATTGGTCCATGGACCCTTTTCTCTGTAGTATTGGTCCATGGACCCTTTGCTCTGTAGTATTGGTCCATGGACCCATTGTTCTATGGCATTGGTCCATGGACCCATTGTTCTATGGCATTGGTCCATGGACCCTTTGCTCTGTAGTGTTGGTCCATGGACCCTTTGCTCTGTAGTATTGGTCTATGGACTCTTTGCTCTGTAGTATTTGTCCATGGACCCATTGTTCTATGGCATTGGTCCATGGGCCCATTGTTCTATGGCATTGGTCCATGGACCCATTGTTCTATGGCATTGGTCCATGGACCCTTTGCTCTGTAGCATTGGTCAATGGACCCTTTGCTCTGTAGTATTGGTCAATGGACCCTTTGCTCTGTAGTATTGGTCCATGGACCCATTGTTCTATGGCATTGGTCAATGGAGCCTTTGCTCTGTAGTATTGGTCTATGGACCGTTTGCTCTGTAGTATTGGTCCATGGACCCATTGTTCTATGGCATTGGTGAATGGACCCTTTGCTCTGTAGTATTGGTCCATGGACCCATTGTTCTATGGCATTGGTCCATGGACCCTTTGCTCTGTAGTATTGGTCCATGGACCCATTGTTCTATGGCATTGGTCCATGGACCCTTTGCTCTGTAGTATTGGTCCATGGACCCATTGTTCTATGGCATTGGTCAATGGACCCTTTGCTCTGTAGTATTGGTCTATGGACCCTTTGCTCTGTAGTATTGGTCCATGGACCCATTGTTCTATGGCTTTGGTCAATGGACCCTTTGCTCTGTAGTATTGGTCTATGGACCCTTTGCTCTGTAGTATTGGTCCATGGACCCTTTGCTCTGTAGTATTGATCCATGGACCCATTGTTCTATGGCATTGGTCAATGGACCCTTTGCTCTGTAGTATTGGTTCTTGGACCCTTTGCTCTGTAGTATTGGTCCATGGACCCATTGTTCTATGGCATTGGTCAATGGACCCTTTGCTCTGTAGTATTGGTCTATGGACCCTTTGCTCTGTAGTATTGGTCCATGGACCCATTGTTCTATGGCATTGGTCAATGGACCCTTTGCTCTGTAATATTGGTCCATGGACCCTTTGCTCTATGGCATTGGTCAATGGACCCTTTGCTCTGTAGTATTGGTTCTTGGTCCCTTTGCTCTGTAGTATTGGTCCATGGACCCATTGTTCTATGGCATTGGTCAATGGACCCTTTGCTCTGTAGTATTGGTCAATGGACCTTTTGCTCTGTAGTATTGGTCTATGGACCCTTTGCTCTGTAGTATTGGTCCATGGACCCATTGTTCTATGGCATTGGTCAATGGACCCTTTGCTCTGTAATATTGGTCCATGGACCCTTTGCTCTGTAATATTGGTCCATGGACCCTTTGCTCTGTAGTATTGGTCCATGGCAGAGAAAAGGTCTGGAACACCTAAGACTGTTGTGTGTGAAACTCCCAGGAGATCAGCAACTTCTGAGATACTCAAACCTCCCTGTCTGGCTCCAACACTCATTCTACATTCTAAGTCACTTATATCACATTTCTTCCCCATTCTGATGTTTGGTCTGAACATCAGCTGAACCTCTTGACCATGTCCGCATGCTTTTATGCACTGAGTTGCTGCCGCATGATTGGCTGATTAGATATTTGCATAAACAAGCAGGTGTGCAGGTGTACCTAGTAAAGTGGCCACCGAGTGAATGTCTCCTTGAGATTCATTTTCTTGCAGGCATTCACAGTAGAACAAAGAAATACAATAGAAACAATGAAAAACTACACACAGAGACTGACAAACAACCAACGTGCTAAAGAAGACGAAGTGTGGAAATAATCAGTCAGTAAATACATAATACTGAGAACATGAGTTGTAGAGTCCTTGAAAGTGAGTCCATTGGTTGTGGAGTTGAGTTGAGTGAAGTTATCCACACTGGTTCAGGAGCCTGATGGTCGAAGGGTAATAACTGCTGATGTTTGGTCGACAGGCGTCTAAACCTCTCCTATCTTTGTACTTACTTGGATATACATTTAAATGTTGCTAATGTGCCCACTTCAATGACTATTTCTGGCAGCTCATTGCAAATACACGCCACCCTTTGAGTGGCTGGTTTCTAGGATCACAGCAATAGGTCATCTGGTATGGCAACTTTTAATACATCCCTTCATGTAACTTTCAATGCATCTTTGCATAAGACGTTGTGAGTATTGAGTGCAGCAACACCACTCCTTAGAAGTTTGCACAGATTCAGCGTGTCATGAAATCCTTGGCCAACTTCTATAGATGCCCAGGGGAGAGCCTGATATAAAAACAAGCCCAAAAAAAAAGTCTACAAAAAGTAGTGGAGACAGCCCAGGCCATCATAGGAAAAGTCCTCCCCACCACTGAGTGTTGCCACTAGAAAGCAGCGTCCAGTGTCGGGGACCCCTCCGTCCAGGCCAAGCTCTCTTCTCGCTGCTGCCATCGGGAGCCTGAGATCCCACACCACCAGGCTCAGGAGGAGTTGTTGCCCTTCAACCATCCGGTTCATGAACCAGTGTGGATGATTTCACTTAACTCAACACAGAACTGATTCCACAACCTATGGACTCAATTGCAAGGACTCTTGAATTCATGCTCTCGGTATTATTTATTTATTGTATTTGCAAAGTTTGTCTTCTTTTGCACAGCCGTTGTCTCTCAGCCTTTATGTGTAGTTTTCCGTTGCCCGTCGTATTTCTATCTTCTACTGCGAATGCCTGCAGCAAGGTGAATCTGAGGGTTGTATAGGGTGATGTATACATACTTCGATTATAAATTAACGTTGAACTTTAAACTTTGATTCAAGAGCATCCACTTCCCTGTCACCAGATGTCTGAACAGTCCGTGAACACCACCTCGTTATTCTTTCAGTTATGGTATTTTTGTAATTTATAGATTTTTGTGCCTTTGCACTGTACTGCTGCTGAAAAATAACAATTTACACGTCATCTGGGTCAGTGACTATAAATCTGATGTGGACTCTGATTCAAATTCTGGTCCTTCAAAGTTCAAAGTAAATTTATTATCAAAGTACATACACAGTACGTCACCATAAAACAACCCTGATATTCATTTTCTTGTGGGCATTCATAAAAAACAAACAAAATAGAAATATTAAATAAGCAATTGAGAACATGAGATGAAGAGTCCTTGAGGATTAGTCCATAGGTTGTGGGACCAGTTCAGTGACGGGGTGAGTAAAGTTATCCCCTTTGGATCAAGAGCCTCATGGTTGAGGGGTAATAACTGTTCATGAACCTGGGGCTGTGAGTCCTGAGACTCCCGTATTTTCTTCCTGGTGGTGGGGTCCCTGATGATGGATGCTGCTTTCCTGCGACAGCTCATTATGTAGATGTGCTCAGTGGTGGGGAAGGCTTTACCGGAGATGGACTGAGCCATATCCATTGCTTTTTGTAGGATTTTTCCATTTAAGGGCATTAGTTTTTCCATACCAGGCCATGATGCAACTGGTCAATATTCTCTCCTCTGCACATCTATAAAAGTTTGCCAAACCCATCTCACATGCAAGATTCCAGTTGAATGACTGAAGGGTACTTGACAACTGTGGCAGGGCTTGAATAAGATCACCTCCTACAAAGTGACCCAAGGTGACAATGGGGCTTTGCTCCCAGATGAGCTCAATGCCTTTTATGCTCATTTTGACTGTCAAAACACAGAGGCATCTTCACGAATTCCCACAGCCGCAATGACCCTGTGATTTCAGTCTCAGAGGCTGACATGAGAAGATCCTTCGGGAGGATGAGTCCACGAAAAGCATCCTGCCCAAACGGGATACCAGTCGAGTAATAAAGACCTGTGCTGATCAACTGCTGGAGAGTTTACTGATCTCCTTAACCTCTTGCTTCAGCAGTCTGAGATATCCACCTGCCTCAAGCAGACTCCAATTTTCTCGGTGCCTAAGAAGAACGAGGTAACCTGCCTCAGTAACTATCCACAGCGATGAAGTGTTTTCAGAGGCTGGTGATGAAACCTATCAACTACTGCCCGAGAAGCAACTTGGATCTGCTCCAATTTGCCTACTGTCAAAAGCAGATCCCACTTCATTGACTCTTCACTCAACCCTGAACACCTAGACAACAAAAGTGCATAGATCAGGATGTTCTTTATCGATGACAGATTGGTATTCAATACTAACATCCCCTCATACTAATCATTAAGCTCCAAGACCTCAGCCTCAACAACTTGAGCAACTGGATCCTGGAGTTCCGCACTTGCAGACCCCAGTCAGTTTGAATTGGCAACAACATCTCCTCCACAATCTCCATCAGCACAGGGGCACTACAAGTCTGTGTGCTTAGACCCTGCTCTATTTACTTTACACTTACGACTGTGTGAATAAGCACAGCTCCAATGCCATATTTGTTTGTTAACGACACCAGCAAAATGGTGATGAATCAGCATATAGGAGGGAGACTAAAAATCTGGCAGAGTGGTGCCACAACAACAACCTCTCACTCAACGGCAGAATCACCAAGGAAACGATTATTCACTTCAGGAGGAGCAAACCAGAGATCCATGAGCCAGTCCTCATTGGAGGATCAGAGGTGGAGAGGGTCAGCAACTTTAAGTTCCTCAGTGTTATCACTTCAGAGAGTCTGTCCTGGGTCCAATACAAAGAGAGCATACCAGTACCTCTACTTTCTTTGATGGTTGCAAACATTTGGCATGTCATCTGAAACTCTGACCAGCTACTATCTTTGTGGAGAGTATATTGACTGGTTGCATCATGACCTGATATGGAAACATCAAGGCCTTTGTATGGAAAAGCCTACAAAAGTACTGGATACGGCCTAGTCCGCTGGGAAAAGCCCTCCCCACCTCTGAGTAAATCTACATGGAGGAGAGCACCATCCATCATCAGGGCCCCCACCACCCAGGACATGCTCTCTTCCCACTGCTGCTATCAGGAAGGAGGTACAGGCACCTCTGGACTCACACCACCAGGTTCAGGAACAGTTACTACCCCTCAGCCATCAGGCTCTTGAACGAGAGGGGTTAAATTCACTCAAGTTCAGTTGCCCCATTACCGAAGTGTTCCCACAACTTATGGACTTACTTCATCTCATGTTCTTGATATTTATAGATTAAATATTTATTTTTTATTATTTCTATTTTTTTCTCAGCTTAAGCGAGTAATGCCAGAGGTACGGGCCTAGTCAAGCACACTCATTTCTCAGCTGCTAGGCACTGCATTGCCCCATTTTGGACTACAGTGGACTTTGTGGTTTTAATTCTGATTACTCTTGTATAAATTGTGGTTGGTTTATTTTTAGTTTCTGGTTTTTCTGTCAATTTGTTGTATCTGATTCGGCTGCACCCCTGCAGATGACTGAAAACTTGACTTTAACTTTCAATAGAGATTGACCAGCCGTGGATTCCTTGAACTTCTTGCATTCTGTCCTCCTGTTCTCTGCTTTATTCCAAAGCACCTTTGTATCCTCCCAAATCATAGTGTGATATTTTGCATCATTCTAGCTCCTACACTTCCCTTAACCCAGCTCTCTACACCAACTCCTTGAACCACAGGGACCTCCTGTTCCATATAATCTAGCTGTTGACCATAATCTAACTCAGTCAACACATCAGTATTGACCTAACCTAAGCTTTCCATGTCCTGGGTGTGTGTCGGAGTTTCACTCTGTGCCTGACCCTGGGAGTGTGTGATGGGACAATGCAGAGGAAGTTTCACTCTGTGCCTGACCCTGGGAGTGTGTGATGGGACAATGCAGAGGAAGTTTCACTCTGTGCCTGACCCTGGGTGTGTGTCCTGGGACAATGCAGAGGAAGTTTCACTCTGTGTCTAACCCTGGGTGTGTGTCCTGCGACAGTGAAAAGGAAGTTTCACTCTGTGTCTGAACTTGAGCATTTGTGGTGGGATGGTGCAGAGGGAGTTTCCCTCTGTATTTTACTCATTTTTTAAAGAAGAGATTTATTTATTCATTTACAATATCAATCTTAATTGATTACTTGCAAAAATAATTAAATTCAAATATCAGATTGACACACTACCATCCCGCTGATTGTGGATGTTCTTCAGAGAGCTAGCGGACACCCTTCACTCGTCTGCCTACTTCCTCTTCCAAGACACCCAGACTCATCTGCTTGGGAGGATCCTTCCATAGCCCACTTCCTGGACCCATAAACATCTCTTAAATCAGGGCCAGAAACAAATCCACAAGGATGTTGTCCCACTCTCCCAGGTCTGGGTCTATGCGGTGGGGCACTGTCGATGGATCTTTACCCCGTGAAGTGCTCATGCTGTTCGCTACCTTTAACCAGGTTCCAACACCTCGTTCATTCTGTCCTGTTCTTGATCCCCAAATTAAACCATAAATAATAATATCCCGCTTAACCCCTTCTCTTCTCACGGGCCCATCACCTCCCTCTGGTGCCCCTCGTCCATCTCCTTCTCCCATGGTCCGCTCTCCTTTCCTATCAGATTCCTCTTTCTGCAGCCCTTTATCTCTTCCACCTATCTTCTCAGCTTCTCACTTCACATGGTCTCACCTATCAACTCCCTCCTCCCTCCACCATCTTCTCCCCACTATTCAGTCCGGATGAAGGCTCTTGGACCAACACATCGATTGTTTACTCCCGTTCATAGATGCTGCCTGAACTGCTGAGTTCCTCCAGAGTTTTGATGCCTTACATAAGAAGTGGAGCTTTTGTTATATAATGGCAGATGTTGAAGCCATATTCTTGTTGTACTTCAAAACGTTTAGTGTGATCACCGTTCAGGGTCACTGTTCTTCCATCTCTAATCAAAAGGGTGTATGTTTCCCACTGAATTGTGCCTCGGCTGCCCCCGATCAACGATGTGACTGACAGTTGCAGAACAAACACTGTTGCTGTTGTGTGTCCATCCCTGATCTGGTGCCCTCATCTTCGACATCCGGAGCAAGGAGTAAATTGTCTCCATGCCCTTTTCCTGACAAGAAGAGAACACAGACTGAACAAAAAGGGGAAAGAGCACAAGGCCGAAGAACCCTGTTTGAAATGTGTCAGTCCCATGTATATTTCCCCAAACCTACTTAATGCAAACATCTCCCAACCCCATATAATCCAAACGTCTCCCAATCCCATATAATCCAAACATCTCTTCAATCCCACATAATCCAAACCTCCCCAATCCTACACAATCCAAACATCTCCCCAATCCTACTTAATGCAAACATCTCCTCAATCCTACAACATCCAAACATTTCCTAATCCTACATAATCCAAACATCTCCCCAATCCTACAAAATCCGAACATATCCCAAACCCACATAATCCAATCTTCTGTCAAATACTTAAAATCTAAGCATCTCCATAATGCCACATATTCCAAGCAGTTCCTAATTCCAATAACCCAAGCCTTGTCCCATCCCACATAATCGAACATATCAATCTTGCTGAATGTTCACATGCCTCCCCAATCAAACTTAATACATTCATTTCCCCACTTGCTAACATTGATACAACTCTCCAGTTATACAAGCCTAAACTTGGACTATATTAAATCCTGAACCTCCCCAGCAATGTGTATTGGGATAAGGTAGAGGGAGATTCACTCTGTGTCTGACCCTGGGAGTGTGTGACGGGACAGTGTAGAGGGAGCTTCACTCTGTGTCTGACCCTGGGAGTGTGTGATGGGACGGTGTAGAGGAAGCTTCACTCTGTGTCTGACCCTTGGAGTGTGTGATTGGACAGTGTAGAGGGAGCTTCACTCTGTGTCTGACCCTGGGAGTGTGTGATGGGACAGTGTAGAGGGAGCTTCACTCTGTGTCTGATCCTGGGAGTGTGTGATGGGACAGTGTAGAGGGAGCTTCACTCTGTGTCTGACCCTGGGAGTGTGTGATGGGACAGTGTAGAGGGAGCTTCACTCTGTGTCTGACCCCGGGTGTGTGTGATGGGACAGTGTAGAGGGAGCTTCACTCTGTGTCTGACCCTGGGAGTGTGTGATGGGACAGTGTAGAGGGAGCTTCACTCTGTGTCTGACCCCGGGTGTGTGTGATGGGACAGTGTAGAGGGAGTTTCACTCTGTGTCTGACCCTGGGAGTGTGTGATGGGACAGTGTAGAGGGAGTTTCACTCTGTGTCTGACCCTGGGAGTGTGTGATGGGACGGTGTGGAGGGAGCTTCACTCTGTGTCTGACCCTGGGAGTGTGTGATGGGACAGTGTAGAGGGAGCTTCACTCTGTGTCTGACCCTGGGAGTGTGTGATGGAACAGGGTAGAGGGAGCTTCACTCTGTGTCTGACCCTGGGAGTGTGTGATGGGATAGTGTAGAGGGAGCTTCACTCTGTGTCTGACCCTGAGAATGTGTAAGAGGGAGCTTCACTCCATCTCCATCCCAGTCCTTACTATAGATGTGTACTGCCCCACTGTGCAACACATGCCTTATTCTGGTGATCGACCCTCCCAAATCATTTCCACCCCTGTCCACCTTGCCAAGTGCCCTCAGTAGTTTATTTGGATGGACACTCAGTGGCCACTTTATTAGGCACAGGAGTGGAAGCCAGTGTGGTCTTCTGCTGCTGTAACACATCCACGTCAAGCTTCGACATGTTGTGTCTTCAGAGATGCTCTTCTGCACACCACTGTTGTAACACGTGGTTATTTGAGTTACTGTCAGCTTGAGCCAGTCTGGCCATTCTCCTCCGACCTCTCTCACTAACAAGGCACTTTTCGCCCACAGAACTGCTGCTCATTGGATACTTTGTTTTTTGTTTTCCAAACCATTCTCTGTAAACTCTGTGCATGAAAATCCCAAAACATCAGCATTTTCTGAGATACTGAAACCTCCCCGTCTGGCACCAACAATCATTCAACAGTCAAAGTCACTTCGATCACATTTCTTCCCCATTCTGATGTTTGGTCTGGACAACAACTGAATTTCTTGACCATGTCCTCATGCTTTTATGCATTGAGTTGCTGGCACATGATTGGCTGATTAGATATTTGCATTAATGAACAAGTATGCAGGTACACTTAATAAAGTGGCCACTAGGTGTATATAGCAGGCAGAAATATTAATTAAAATCAGAAATAAAATGCTGAATTCACACCTTGCTTCCCTGCTTCCAATCACCACCACTCCCAAAAAAATCACCAATTAACTGACTTCTTTCTATGAAACAGTAGCTGCCAACCAGTATTTCCTAATGTCAACTCACCTGTGTGTTTGTGTTGCAGTCTTCATTTCCACCTCCTGGTGATCTACACCCTGTTTGGGCAATATTCATTTGTTAGATATCAAGTCAATGCAGTCTGCCCAGCGGATTATTGGCACCCAATTGCCCACCATTGAGAACGTCTATTATAAACACTGCCTGGGCAGGGTGAAAAGCATTATCAAGGATACAGCTCACCCTAACCATGGACTTTTTACTCTCCTCCCATCCAGTAGGCGCTACAGGAGCCTCCGCTCCTGCACTAGCAGGCACAGGAAGAGCTTCTTCCCTGAGGCTGTGACCCTGCTGAACCTCACATCACAGCGCCAAGCAGTATTGCACCCATATTGTACTGTCTCTGTACTTTCATATTTGTGTGCTGTAGCACTTACTTTTTATTCACAGTTATTTTGTAAATAACACTATTCTTTACATTTCTGGTTAGATGCTAACTGCATTTCATTGGCTTTGTATCTGTACTTGGCACAATGACAATAAAGTTGAATCAAGTCTTATCAACTCTAATCTAATCTAATCAACTCATCTGGGCTGTTTGGCCAATGCGTACTCCTTAAACAGGAGATACCAGGAGATCGCATTACAAAGAGGAAATTGCTCGAGGACAAACACGAGGAAATCTGAATGACTAATGACTCAACGTAAATTTGAACTATTTTGTTTGAACAAAATCGTTAATCAACGATGAACCAATTCAGGTGCTCTAAGGACCTCGGAGCCCAGTGCTCTGTGGTGCCCTGCACAGGCCTGAAAAACTCATTACTGTTTGGTTTATTATCGCAACGTGTGCCAAGATGGCTTCAGAGTCGGCGAAGGAGTTGGAGTGAGCAATTCAGAGAGGAGTCGATGCGGAGAAGTTTCCAAGCCCATCCACCTAAACCAGGACCGGTCTAAGCACGGAGCCAATTTGGAAAGGTCAAGAATGGCTTCAGGCAGGGTGGCAGGGCACAGGCTCAGAGTGTATTGAGGGGCCCGGGTCCCAGGGCGGGGAATGACTCTGTGTTTGACGATTTAAACGTGGGCCCAGATAGACCCAGAAGGCAGAGTGACAGGATCGGGCTGATTCCACTCGCTTTTCCGCCATGTTTACTTCTCTCTCCACAGCGCTGAGGGAGTGAGACTGCTCCAGCTGCCACGTGTTTCATGTCTGCAAGCTTCACAGCGAATGGTCACTCTGTGTGACGAACTGAGACTGAGGTTATGAACCTGCCCCGGCCCCTCCTCGTCTGAGGACTTGGTCAGGTTCAGAATGCTGTAGCTTGTTTTTATCGTTTCTCTCTCTCTCTCTCTCTCTCTCTACACACTGGGTGTTGGTCTTTTTTTTAATTGGGTTCTGTTGGGTTTCTTGTTAGTGGCTGCCAGTAAGCAGACAAATCTCAGGGTTGTATAATTTTACACACTGATAAGAAATGTGCTTTGAATTCTTGAATCCTTTGAATCTTCCTTTGGTTTTCCACTATTTCCCACACCCCTGTCTCGCTCTGTCTCTCTCTCTCTTTGCACACTGGGTGTTGGTCTTTTTTTTTATTGGGTTCTGTTGGGTTTCTTGTTAGTGGCTGCCAGTAAGCAGACAAATCTCAGGGTTGTATAATTTGTACACTCTGATAAGAAATGTGCTTTGAATTCTTGAATCCTTTGAATCTTCCTTTGGTTTTCCTTTATTTTCCTCTCTCTCTCTCTCTGGCTCTGTCTGTCTGTCTCTCTCTCTCACTTCTGTACCTAATAAAGTGGTCACTGACTGTATGTTCATGGTCTTCTGCTGCTGTGGCCCATCCACTTCAAGGTTTAACGTGTTGTGTGTTCAGAGATGCTGTTCTGCACACCACTGTTGTAACGTGTGGTTATTTGAGTTACTGTCAGCTTCCTGTCAGCTCGAAACAGTCTGACCATTTTTCCTCCGACCTCTCTAATTAACAAGGTATTTTTGCCCACAGAACTGACCCTTGCTGAATGCTTTTTGCTGTTTTTGTACCATCCTCTATAAACTCCAGAGACCGCTGTGCGTGAAAATCCCAGGACATCAGCCATTCCTGAGATACTGAGATACTAACACGATTCTCCTCTGCACCTGTACCTCACCGTTATTTGTTCAGAGACAATAAACTTAACTGGTCTCGTTCCCCGCATCTTATGAGTTACGAGTTTGCTGAGGTTTGGAGACGAGTAACCTGCGGAGGGACTGCTGTGTAGATCCAGAATTTGGAATCTCTCTATGACAGGATTCTACCTGGAATAACAACACTGAAAGATACTTGCCAACTAGAGGGTTCACAGTTACCTTCCAGTGAGGGACGGTGGAAGGTTAGGAGTGGGATTAGAGAGGCCATCTCACCTTGGCAGTCTTTCCTCACTAACATCCACGTAGCAAACAACAGGAGCGGCACCAGCCCAATTGGAAAGAGGTACCACAAAGAGGAAGGCAGAGTCCCTGCAGCTGAAACAAAGCAAAACGCATTCAAATCACCTTAAGCACAGCAAGATGTGTCAGAGTAAATCAGAGTGAATAAACTAAACAACTTGTGGGAGACTCTGTGTGTGTGTGTGTTCCATTCCCCAGTGATCTCCCAGCTCACTCTCATTCTCCCCTGTGCCCTGCTTGTCCTGTGTCCTGGTGACCTTACCGAGTACTTCCACCCTGGTGCCATTGCCATGGTAGACGTTCTGCATTGACAGCGGCCTGACGACAGTGATGTCGCATTGGTATTCTCCACTGTCTCCTCTCTTTGCGCTCTTCATCACCAGGCTGGTTACCCAGCCCTGTTCCTCTTCCTCAATGTGCATTCCCCTGCTCCGATCTGTGCTGCTGTTCCAGTAAGTGCTGTTTGTCAGGGTCTTTGTGAATTGGAGCTGGGTGTTTCCTACGGTCCATTTGAAGACCACCGTTTTCAGTGGCGTGACCTCCGTCGTATTGAGCTGGCAGCGGAGACGGAATGGTTTCCCTTCAATCACAGAGAGGGTCGCTGGGGTCTGCTGGACCACGACAATCCCCATTGTACCTGTGTGTGTGCAGACAAGAACATTATTCGGCTTGAAAGCTGAAACGTTAACAGAAAAGTCCAAGTCCCAAACTGCCGTCATGCAGATCCTTGATAAATCTCACCAGCGTCTGATGTTTCTTACTCGTTTCGTGTTTCTTACTATTTAATGCATATAATCATCAATACGGCCGTGTTCTCTTCTGCTGTCATCAGCCTTGGGTGCACAACACCAGGATCAGGGACAGTTACTACTCTACAACCATCCGGCTCCTGAAACAGACTGGATAACTTCACTCAGCTCAACTCTGAACTGATCCCACAACCTGCGCACTCACTTTCAATGACTCTACAGCTCATGTACTCAGTGTTATTCATTTATGTATCTACCCGTTTATTTATTATCACTACTACTATTGTTTGTATTTACACAGCTTGTCCCCTGTTCCATGTTAGCTTTTGTCAGCCTTTGTTTCGTGTGTAGTTTTTCATTGACCTATTGAATTTCTTTGTTGTATGGTGAATGCCCGCAAGAAAATGAATCTCAGGGTAGTATATGGTGACATATGCAGTGCTGTGTGAAGGTCTCAGGCACAGATATGTAGCTAGGGTGCCTGAAACTTCTGCACAGTACTGTATTTGTCATTGTGGAGCAGAGAGCGAGTTTGTAAATCTGGCGGGAACAAAGGATGTTGGGAATGGTGAGGGTGGAGCACCCCGGGAGGGGTGTGGGACAGGTGGCAGAGAAGGACTGCCGGGGTGAGGGTGTGGCGTGGGTGCAGATGTACCCAGCCCTGAAACACCAGGCAAGGTCATTTGATCCCAAACAATTCATGATAAAGGGTTTCGGCCCGAAACGTTGTCACTACCTCCTCCCATAGATGCTGTCTGGCCTGCTGAGTTCTTCCAGCATTTTGTGTTTTCATTGATCGATCATTACAGAATGTCTCTCTGGTGCTTCCTGCTCCCTCCCCTCTCCCTTCCCCTTTTCCCAAGCATGATTCCCCTCTCCCTGCCCCCTTCCCACTCTCAGCCCACAACAGAGACCCAGATCAGAATTAAGTTTATCACTCACATATTTCATAGAATTTCGGGGGTTTTTTTGCAGCAGAGGTACAGTGTAATACACAAAATGGCCACAGTACTGTGCAGAAGTGTTAGGCACCCTAGATATATATACAGTAACAAGCAAGAGAAAATCTGTAGATGCTGTGAATATATATGCACACAGTAACCTAGGTACTAGCGTTCAATTGACTACCTCTCCCGCTGCTTCTCCCAACGCGTTCTCCGCGCCACGCTTTCCGCCATGAGGAGGTACCCTGGGGTCCCTATTCCTGTTACTTCAACATCTCTGGGATTCCCCATCTGCCGCCCACAGTGGACCCGTCTCTCCGTCCCCCACGGTGGACCCGTCTCTCCGCCGCCCGCGGTGGACCCGTCTCTCCGTCCCTCGCGGTGGACCCGTCTCTCCGTCCCCCGCGGTGGACCCGTCTCTCCGCCGCCCACGGTGGACCCGTCTCTCCGCTGCCTCCAATGCTACTTTATCCTCCGCCAGATCCAGCTTTCAATCGCAGCTTCATGTCCTGGCATGATCGGAAGATGGTCCATCTACAGACTACAGAACCTGCTGTCTCCAATGCCGGAAGGCAGGGACGTCTCCAGACCGTGGTCCCTGCTGCCTACCTCAATGATCCGGAGCAGATTTACAACCCAGGCTCCATCGCCATCAATGCAGCTTCCAACGACCCCGGACACCTTCAAAGTGCTGATTATGTAACCTACAACTCCAACTCCAGCCTTGACCAACAGCACCTCCAGGTCAGGACTTTACCCATTGCCACTGGAACCCCCGTCTCATCTTCCCCTACCACCACTCCACAGTCCCCTCTCTCTCAGGTCCCACCACCAGCTCTTGGGTCCTCAGAGACTCCATCTTCCTCTATCCCACATTCCCTGAACAGCCCAACCCTGCCCTCTCCTCTGACACAACTAATTCCCTTCCCCCTTCTGACCCCAATGCTCATCTGTGCCGGGCCTCATCTTTGTGCCCCTGCGCCCAGACCTCAATGAGTTCCACGCCCGCCATGGCACTGATTTCCTGTTCCACGCCTTCGTCTCCATGCCAATTTCTTTGACAAGGACTCTTTATTCACACCAATGACCGCTTCTCCCGTGTTTAACTCTCCTCCTCTTCCTGGAGACCCCACTCTGGTCTTCTGCCTGCTCTGGACCTTTTCATTGCCGTCTCTACTTCACCACTCCTCTCTCCAATTACAACCTCGCTCCTTCCGAACGAACTTCTCTCCACTCTCTGCGCACTAATCCTAACCTCACCTCACTGCATATAAGGGGGGTGGGGGTAATGCTGAAGTAGTCTGGCAGAAAGACCTCTACCTTGCTGAGGCTGGCAACAACTCTCAGACACCTCCTCTTACTTACTATTCCAACAGGATCTCAATAAGGAGCATCAGGTCATTGTCTCCCACACCATCATCAACCTTATTAGCTCTGGGGATCTCCTATCCACTGCCATCTACTTCCTACCCAAGATCCACAAACCTGTCTGTCCAGGTAGACCCATTGTTTCTGCTTGTTCCTGCCCCACTGAACTCATATCTGCATATCTGGACTCAGTTTTATCCCTCCTGGTTCAGACTGTTCCCACTTACATCCGTGACACTTCACATGTTCTTGATCTTTTCAAAGATTGTAAGTTCTGGGGCTCTGATCATTTTATTTTTCACTATGGATGTCCAGTCGCTATACACCTCCATCCCCCACCAGGAAGGCCTCAAAGCTCTCTGTTTCTTTCTGCACACCAGACCCAACCAGTTCCTCTCCACCACCACTCTCCTCCGTCTAGCAGAACTTGTCCTCACTCTTAATCAGCTCCCCCCACTGCCTTCAGAGATGTAACCATGGGCACTTGCATGGGTCCCAGCTAAGCCTGCCTGTTTGTGGGGCATGTGGAACAGTCTATATTCCAAGCCTACACTGGTATCACTCCCCAGCATTTCCTATGCAACATCGACAACTGCATTAGTGCTGCTTCCTGCACTCATGTGAAGATCATCGATTTCATCCGCTTTGCCTCCAACCTCCACCCTGCCTTCTAATTTACCTGGTCCATTTCTGACACCTCCCTCTCCTTTCTCAATATCTCTGTCTCTATCTCCAGAGACAACTTATCCACCAATGTCTATTGTAAACCCATTGATTCTTACCTGGGACTATACCTCTTCCCACCCTGTTATGTGTAAAAATTCCATCCCTTTCTCTCAATTCCTCCGTCTCTGCCGCATCTGGGGTCAGGATGAGGCTTTTCATTCTAGAATGAAGGAGATGTCTTCCCTCAAAGAAAGGAACTTCCCTTCCTCCACCATCAATGCTGACCTCAACTGCATCTCTTCCATTTCACTTCCATTCCATCTGCTCTTACCCCATCCTCTCACCACCCCAGCAGGGATAGGGTTCCTCAACCTCACCTACCACCCCACCAGCCTCTGCATCCAGCACAGAATTCTCTATAACTTCTGGCATCTGCAGTGGGATCCCACCACCAAGTACATCTTTCCCTCCCCCCCCCCGCCCCCCACCTTCCCTTCCCAAATTGCTCATCCATTTGTCCTTCCCCACTGATCTCCCTCCTGGCACTTATCCTTTCCAGCAGAACAAGTGCTACCCCTGCCCCGCACCTCCTCCCTCACTACCATTCAGGGCCTCAAACTGTCCTTCCAGGGTAGATGACACTTCAGCTGTGAATCTGTTGGGGTCATCTACTGTGTCCGGTGCTCCCGATGTGGCTTCCTGTATATCGGGAGACCCGATGCAGTGTGGGAGACCGCTTCACCGAGTACCTATGCTCTGCTCACCAGGAAAAGCAGGATCTCCCAGTGGTCACTCATTTTAATTCCCACACTCAGGTTGGAGGAGCAACAGCTTATATTATGTCTGGATAGCCTCCAACCTGATGGCATGATCATTGATTTCTTGAACTTCCGGTAATGTGCTTCCCTCTACCCCACCCCACCACCATCACCATTCCCCATTCCCATTTCCCTCTCTCACCATATCTCCTTATCTGCCCATCACCTCCCTCTGGTGCTTCTCCCCCCTTTTCTGCTCCCATGGGCCTTCTGTCCTCTCCCAGCAGATTCCCCATTCTCCAGTCCCGTATCTCTTTCACTAATCAACTTCTCAGCTCTTTACTTGAGCCCTCTCCCCCTCCTGGTCTCACCTATCACTTTGTGGTTCTTCCTCTCCTCCCCCACTGTCACACTCTGATCCTCATCTTTTCCTCTCCTCCCCCACTGTCACACTCTGATCCTCATCTTTTCCTCTCCTCCCCCACTGTCACACTCTGATCCTCGTCCTTTCCTCTCCTCCCCCACTGTCACACTCTGATCCTCATCTTTTCCTCTCCTCCCCCACTGTCACACTCTGATCCTCATCTTTTCCTCTCCTCCCCCACTGTCACACTCTGATCCTCATCTTTTCCTCTCCTCCCCCACTGTCACACTCTGATCCTCATCTTTTCCTCTCCTCCCCCACTGTCACACTCTGATCCTCATCTTTTCCTCTCCTCCCCCATTGTCACACTCTGATCCTCATCTTTGTGGTTCTTCCTCTCCTCCCCCACTGTCACACTCTGATCCTCATCTTTTCCTCTCCTCCCCCACTGTCACACTCTGATCCTCGTCCTTTCCTCTCCTCCCCCACTGTCACACTCTGATCCTCATCTTTTCCTCTCCTCCCCCACTGTCACACTCTGATCCTCATCTTTTCCTCTCCTCCCCCACAGTCACACTCTGATCCTCATCTTTTCCTCTCCTCCCCCACTGTCACACTCTGATCCTCATCTTTTCCTCTCCTCCCCCACTGTCACACTCTGATCCACATCTTTTCCTCTCCTCCCCCACTGTCACACTCTGATCCTCATCTTTTCCTCTCCTCCCCCACTATCACACTCTGATCCTCATCTTTGTGGTTCTTCCTCTCCTCCCCCACTGTCACACTCTGATCCTCGTCCTTTCCTCTCCTCCCCCACTGTCACACTCTGATCCTCATCTTTTCCTCTCCTCCCCCACTGTCACACTCTGATCCTTGTCCTTTCCTCTCCTCCCCCACTGTCATACTCTGATCCTCGTCCTTTCCTCTCCTCCCCCACTGTCACACTCTGATCCTCATCTTTTCCTCTCCTCCCCCACTGTCACACTCTGATCCTCATCTTTGTGGTTCTTCCTCTCCTCCCCCACTGTCACACTCTGATCCTCATCTTTGTGGTTCTTCCTCTCCTCCCCCACTGTCACACTCTGATACTCATCTTTTCCTCTCCTCCCCCACTGTCACACTCTGATCCTCATCTTTGTGGTTCTTCCTCTCCTCCCCCACTGTCACACTCTGATCCTCATCTTTGTGGTTCTTCCTCTCCTCCCCCACTGTCACACTCTGATCCTCATCTTTTCCTCTCCTCCCCCACTGTCACACTCTGATCCTCATCTTTTCCTCTCCTCCCCCACTGTCACACTCTGATCCTCATCTTTTCCTCTCCTCCCCCACTGTCACACTCTGATCCTCGTCCTTTCCTCTCCTCCCCCACTGTCACACTCTGATCCTCATCTTTTCCTCTCCTCCCCCACTGTCACACTCTGATCCTTGTCCTTTCCTCTCCTCCCCCACTGTCATACTCTGATCCTCGTCCTTTCCTCTCCTCCCCCACTGTCACACTCTGATCCTCATCTTTTCCTCTCCTCCCCCACTGTCACACTCTGATCCTCATCTTTGTGGTTCTTCCTCTCCACCCCCACTGTCACACTCTGATCCTCATCTTTTCCTCTCCTCCCCCACTGTCACACTCTGATCCTCATCTTTGTGGTTCTTCCTCTCCTCCCCCACTGTCACACTCTGATCCTCATCTTTTCCTCTCCTCCCCCACTGTCACAATCTGATCCTCATCTTTTCCTCTCCTCCCCCACTGTCACACTCTGATCCTCATCTTTGTGGTTCTTCCTCTCCTCCCCCACTGTCACACTCTGATCCTCATCTTTTCCTCTCCTCCCCCACTGTCACACTCTGATCCTCATCTTTGTGGTTCTTCCTCTCCTCCCCCACTGTCACACTCTGATCCTCATCTTTGTGGTTCTTCCTCTCCTCCCCCACTGTCACACTCTGATCCTCATCTTTGTGGTTCTTCCTCTCCTCCCCCACTGTCACACTCTGATCCTCATCTTTTCCTCTCCTCCCCCACTGTCACACTCTGATCCTCGTCCTTTCCTCTCCTCCCCCACTGTCACACTCTGATCCTCGTCCTTTCTTCTCCTTCCCCACTGTCACACTCTGATCCTCATCTTTTCCTCTCCACCCCCACTGTCACACTCTGATCCTCACCTTTTCCTCTCCTCCCCCACTGTCACACTCTGATCCTCATCTTTTCCTCTCCTCCCCCACTGTCACACTCTGATCCTCATCTTTTCCTCTCCTCCCCCACTGTCACACTCTGATCCTCGTCCTTTCCTCTCCTCCCCCACTGTCACACTCTGATCCTCGTCCTTTCTTCTCCTTCCCCACTGTCACACTCTGATCCTCATCTTTTCCTCTCCACCCCCACTGTCACACTCTGATCCTCACCTTTTCCTCTCCTCCCCCACTGTCACACTCTGATCCTCATCTTTTCCTCTCCTCCCCCACTGTCACACTCTGATCCTCATCTTTTCCTCTCCTCCCCCACTGTCACACTCTGATCCTCGTCCTTTCCTCTCCTCCCCCACTGTCACACTCTGATCCTCATCTTTTCCTCTCCTCCCCCACTGTCACACTCTGATCCTCATCTTTTCCTCTCCTCCCCCACTGTCACACTCTGATCCTCATCTTTTCCTCTCCTCCCCCACTGTCACACTCTGATCCTCATCTTTTCCTCTCCTCCCCCACTGTCACACTCTGATCCTCATCTTTTCCTCTCCTCCCCCACTGTCACACTCTGATCCTCGTCCTTTCCTCTCCTCCCCCACTGTCACACTCTGATCCTCATCTTTGTGGTTCTTCCTCTCCTCCCCCACTGTCACACTCTGATCCTCATCTTTTCCTCTCCTCCCCCACTGTCACACTCTGATCCTCATCTTTGTGGTTCTTCCTCTCCTCCCCCACTGTCACACTCTGATCCTCATCTTTTCCTCTCCTCCCCCACTGTCACACTCTGATCCTCATCTTTTCCTCTCCTCCCCCACTGTCACACTCTGATCCTCATCTTTTCCTCTCCTCCCCCACTGTCACACTCTGATCCTCATCTTTTCCTCTCCTCCTCCACTGTCACACTCTGATCCTCATCTTTTCCTCTCCTCCCCCACTGTCACACTCTGATCCTCGTCCTTTCCTCTCCTCCCCCACTGTCACACTCTGATCTTCATCTTTTCCTCTCCTCCCCCACTGTCACACTCTGATCCTCGTCCTTTCCTCTCCTCCCCCACTGTCACACTCTGATCCTCATCTTTGTGGTTCTTCCTCTCCTCCCCCACTGTCACACTCTGATCCTCATCTTTTCCTCTCCTCCCCCACTGTCACACTCTGATCCTCATCTTTGTGGTTCTTCCTCTCCTCCCCCACTGTCACACTCTGATCCTCGTCCTTTCCTCTCCTCCCCCACTGTCACACTCTGATCCTCGTCCTTTCCTCTCCTCCCCCACTGTCACACTCTGATCCTCATCTTTTCCTCTCCTCCCCCACTGTCACACTCTGATCCTCGTCCTTTCCTCTCCTCCCCCACTGTCACACTCTGATCCTCGTCCTTTCCTCTCCTCCCCCACTGTCACACTCTGATCCTCATCTTTGTGGTTATTCCTCTCCTCCCCCACTGTCACACTCTGATCCTCATCTTTTCCTCTCCTCCCCCACTGTCACACTCTGATCCTCATCTTTTCCTCTCCTCCCCCACTGTCACACTCTGATCCTCATCTTTTCCTCTCCTCCCCCACTGTCACACTCTGATCCTCATCTTTTCCTCTCCTCCCCCACTGTCACACTCTGATCCTCATCTTTTCCTCTCCTCCCCCACTGTCACACTCTGATCCTCGTCCTTTCCTCTCCTCCCCCACTGTCACACTCTGATCCTCGTCTTTGTGGTTCTTCCTCTCCTCCCCCACTGTCACACTCTGATCCTCATCTTTTCCTCTCCTCCCCCACTGTCACACTCTGATCCTCATCTTTTCCTCTCCTCCCCCACTGTCACACTCTGATCCTCATCTTTTCCTCTCCTCCCCCACTGTCACACTCTGATCCTCATCTTTTCCTCTCCTCCCCCACTGTCACACTCTGATCCTCATCTTTTCCTCTCCTCCCCCACTGTCACACTCTGATCCTCATCTTTTCCTCTCCTCCCCCACTGTCACACTCTGATCCTCGTCTTTTCCTCTCCTCCCCCATTGTCACACTCTGATCCTCATCTTTGTGGTTCTTCCTCTCCTCCCCCACTGTCACACTCTGATCCTCATCTTTTCCTCTCCTCCCCCACTGTCACACTCTGATCCTCATCTTTTCCTCACCTCCCCCACTGTCACACTCTGATCCTCATCTTTTCCTCTCCTCCCCCACTGTCACACTCTGATCCTCGTCCTTTCCTCTCCTCCCCCACTGTCACACTCTGATCCTCATCTTTTCCTCTCCTCCCCCACTGTCACACTCTGATCCTCATCTTTTCCTCTCCTCCCCCACTGTCACACTCTGATCCTCATCTTTTCCTCTCCTCCCCCATTGTCACACTCTGATCCTCATCTTTGTGGTTCTTCCTCTCCTCCCCCACTGTCACACTCTGATCCTCATCTTTTCCTCTCCTCCCCCACTCACACTCTGATCCACATCTTTTCCTCTCCTCCCCCACTGTCACACTCTGATCCTCATCTTTGTGGTTCTTCCTCTCCTCCCCCACTGTCACACTCTGATACTCATCTTTTCCTCTCCTCCCCCACTGTCACACTCTGATCCTCATCTTTGTGGTTCTTCCTCTCCTCCCCCACTGTCACACTCTGATCCTCATCTTTGTGGTTCTTCCTCTCCTCCCCCACTGTCACACTCTGATCCTCATCTTTTCCTCTCCTCCCCCACTGTCACACTCTGATCCTCATCTTTTCCTCTCCTCCCCCACTGTCACACTCTGATCCTCATCTTTTCCTCTCCTCCCCCACTGTCACACTCTGATCCTCGTCCTTTCCTCTCCTCCCCCACTGTCACACTCTGATCCTCATCTTTTCCTCTCCTCCCCCACTGTCACACTCTGATCCTTGTCCTTTCCTCTCCTCCCCCACTGTCATACTCTGATCCTCGTCCTTTCCTCTCCTCCCCCACTGTCACACTCTGATCCTCATCTTTTCCTCTCCTCCCCCACTGTCACACTCTGATCCTCATCTTTGTGGTTCTTCCTCTCCACCCCCACTGTCACACTCTGATCCTCATCTTTTCCTCTCCTCCCCCACTGTCACACTCTGATCCTCATCTTTGTGGTTCTTCCTCTCCTCCCCCACTGTCACACTCTGATCCTCATCTTTTCCTCTCCTCCCCCACTGTCACAATCTGATCCTCATCTTTTCCTCTCCTCCCCCACTGTCACACTCTGATCCTCATCTTTGTGGTTCTTCCTCTCCTCCCCCACTGTCACACTCTGATCCTCATCTTTTCCTCTCCTCCCCCACTGTCACACTCTGATCCTCATCTTTGTGGTTCTTCCTCTCCTCCCCCACTGTCACACTCTGATCCTCATCTTTGTGGTTCTTCCTCTCCTCCCCCACTGTCACACTCTGATCCTCATCTTTGTGGTTCTTCCTCTCCTCCCCCACTGTCACACTCTGATCCTCATCTTTTCCTCTCCTCCCCCACTGTCACACTCTGATCCTCGTCCTTTCCTCTCCTCCCCCACTGTCACACTCTGATCCTCGTCCTTTCTTCTCCTTCCCCACTGTCACACTCTGATCCTCATCTTTTCCTCTCCACCCCCACTGTCACACTCTGATCCTCACCTTTTCCTCTCCTCCCCCACTGTCACACTCTGATCCTCATCTTTTCCTCTCCTCCCCCACTGTCACACTCTGATCCTCATCTTTTCCTCTCCTCCCCCACTGTCACACTCTGATCCTCGTCCTTTCCTCTCCTCCCCCACTGTCACACTCTGATCCTCGTCCTTTCTTCTCCTTCCCCACTGTCACACTCTGATCCTCATCTTTTCCTCTCCACCCCCACTGTCACACTCTGATCCTCACCTTTTCCTCTCCTCCCCCACTGTCACACTCTGATCCTCATCTTTTCCTCTCCTCCCCCACTGTCACACTCTGATCCTCATCTTTTCCTCTCCTCCCCCACTGTCACACTCTGATCCTCGTCCTTTCCTCTCCTCCCCCACTGTCACACTCTGATCCTCATCTTTTCCTCTCCTCCCCCACTGTCACACTCTGATCCTCATCTTTTCCTCTCCTCCCCCACTGTCACACTCTGATCCTCATCTTTTCCTCTCCTCCCCCACTGTCACACTCTGATCCTCATCTTTTCCTCTCCTCCCCCACTGTCACACTCTGATCCTCATCTTTTCCTCTCCTCCCCCACTGTCACACTCTGATCCTCGTCCTTTCCTCTCCTCCCCCACTGTCACACTCTGATCCTCATCTTTGTGGTTCTTCCTCTCCTCCCCCACTGTCACACTCTGATCCTCATCTTTTCCTCTCCTCCCCCACTGTCACACTCTGATCCTCATCTTTGTGGTTCTTCCTCTCCTCCCCCACTGTCACACTCTGATCCTCATCTTTTCCTCTCCTCCCCCACTGTCACACTCTGATCCTCATCTTTTCCTCTCCTCCCCCACTGTCACACTCTGATCCTCATCTTTTCCTCTCCTCCCCCACTGTCACACTCTGATCCTCATCTTTTCCTCTCCTCCTCCACTGTCACACTCTGATCCTCATCTTTTCCTCTCCTCCCCCACTGTCACACTCTGATCCTCGTCCTTTCCTCTCCTCCCCCACTGTCACACTCTGATCTTCATCTTTTCCTCTCCTCCCCCACTGTCACACTCTGATCCTCGTCCTTTCCTCTCCTCCCCCACTGTCACACTCTGATCCTCATCTTTGTGGTTCTTCCTCTCCTCCCCCACTGTCACACTCTGATCCTCATCTTTTCCTCTCCTCCCCCACTGTCACACTCTGATCCTCATCTTTGTGGTTCTTCCTCTCCTCCCCCACTGTCACACTCTGATCCTCGTCCTTTCCTCTCCTCCCCCACTGTCACACTCTGATCCTCGTCCTTTCCTCTCCTCCCCCACTGTCACACTCTGATCCTCATCTTTTCCTCTCCTCCCCCACTGTCACACTCTGATCCTCGTCCTTTCCTCTCCTCCCCCACTGTCACACTCTGATCCTCGTCCTTTCCTCTCCTCCCCCACTGTCACACTCTGATCCTCATCTTTGTGGTTATTCCTCTCCTCCCCCACTGTCACACTCTGATCCTCATCTTTTCCTCTCCTCCCCCACTGTCACACTCTGATCCTCATCTTTTCCTCTCCTCCCCCACTGTCACACTCTGATCCTCATCTTTTCCTCTCCTCCCCCACTGTCACACTCTGATCCTCATCTTTTCCTCTCCTCCCCCACTGTCACACTCTGATCCTCATCTTTTCCTCTCCTCCCCCACTGTCACACTCTGATCCTCGTCCTTTCCTCTCCTCCCCCACTGTCACACTCTGATCCTCGTCTTTGTGGTTCTTCCTCTCCTCCCCCACTGTCACACTCTGATCCTCATCTTTTCCTCTCCTCCCCCACTGTCACACTCTGATCCTCATCTTTTCCTCTCCTCCCCCACTGTCACACTCTGATCCTCATCTTTTCCTCTCCTCCCCCACTGTCACACTCTGATCCTCATCTTTTCCTCTCCTCCCCCACTGTCACACTCTGATCCTCATCTTTTCCTCTCCTCCCCCACTGTCACACTCTGATCCTCATCTTTTCCTCTCCTCCCCCACTGTCACACTCTGATCCTCGTCTTTTCCTCTCCTCCCCCATTGTCACACTCTGATCCTCATCTTTGTGGTTCTTCCTCTCCTCCCCCACTGTCACACTCTGATCCTCATCTTTTCCTCTCCTCCCCCACTGTCACACTCTGATCCTCATCTTTTCCTCACCTCCCCCACTGTCACACTCTGATCCTCATCTTTTCCTCTCCTCCCCCACTGTCACACTCTGATCCTCGTCCTTTCCTCTCCTCCCCCACTGTCACACTCTGATCCTCATCTTTTCCTCTCCTCCCCCACTGTCACACTCTGATCCTCATCTTTTCCTCTCCTCCCCCACTGTCACACTCTGATCCTCATCTTTTCCTCTCCTCCCCCATTGTCACACTCTGATCCTCATCTTTGTGGTTCTTCCTCTCCTCCCCCACTGTCACACTCTGATCCTCATCTTTTCCTCTCCTCCCCCACTCACACTCTGATCCACATCTTTTCCTCTCCTCCCCCACTGTCACACTCTGATCCTCGTCCTTTCCTCTCCTCCCCCACTCACACTCTGATCCACATCTTTTCCTCTCCTCCCCCACTGTCACACTCTGATCCTCACCTTTTCCTCTCCTCCCCCACTGTCACACTCTGATCCTCACCTTTTCCTCTCCTCCCCCACTGTCACACTCTGATCCTCACCTTTTCCTCTCCTCCCCCACTGTCACACTCTGATCCTCGTCCTTTCCTCTCCTCCCCCACTGTCACACTCTGATCCTTGTCCTTTCCTCTCCTCCCCCACTGTCACACTCTGATCCTCATCTTTGTGGTTCTTCCTCTCCTCCCCCACTGTCACACTCTGATCCTCGTCCTTTCCTCTCCTCCCCCACTGTCACACTCTGATCCTCGTCCTTTCCTCTCCTCCCCCACTGTCACACTCTGATCCTCGTCCTTTCCTCTCCTCCCCCACTGTCACACTCTGATCCTCATCTTTTCCTCTCCTCCCCCACTGTCACACTCTGATCCTCGTCCTTTCCTCTCCTCCCCCACTGTCACACTCTGATCCTCATCTTTTCCTCTCCTCCCCCACTGTCACACTCTGATCCTCATCTTTTCCTCTCCTCCCCCACAGTCACACTCTGATCCTCACCTTTTCCTCTCCTCCCCCACTGTCACACTCTGATCCTCATCTTTTCCTCTCCTCCCCCACTGTCACACTCTGATCCTCATCTTTGTGGTTCTTCCTCTCCTCCCCCACTGTCACACTCTGATCCTCATCTTTTCCTCTCCTCCCCCACTGTCACACTCTGATCCTCGTCCTTTCCTCTCCTCCCCCACTGTCACACTCTGATCCTCATCTTTTCCTCTCCTCCCCCACTGTCACACTCTGATCCTTGTCCTTTCCTCTCCTCCCCCACTGTCACACTCTGATCCTCATCTTTGTGGTTCTTCCTCTGCTCCCCCACTGTCACACTCTGATCCTCGTCCTTTCCTCTCCTCCCCCACTGTCACACTCTGATCCTCATCTTTTCCTCTCCTCCCCCACTGTCACACTCTGATCCTCATCTTTTCCTCTCCTCCCCCACTGTCACACTCTGATCCTTGTCCTTTCCTCTCCTCCCCCACTGTCACACTCTGATCCTCATCTTTGTGGTTCTTCCTCTGCTCCCCCACTGTCACACTCTGATCCTCGTCCTTTCCTCTCCTCCCCCACTGTCACACTCTGATCCTCATCTTTTCCTCTCCTCCCCCACTGTCACACTCTGATCCTCGTCCTTTCCTCTCCTCCCCCACTGTCACACTCTGATCCTCATCTTTTCCTCTCCTCCCCCACTGTCACACTCTGATCCTCATCTTTGTGGTTCTTCCTCTCCTCCCCCACTGTCACACTCTGATCCTCGTCTTTTCCTCTCCTCCCCCACTGTCACACTCTGATCCTCATCTTTTCCTCTCCTCCCCCACTGTCACACTCTGATCCTCATCTTTTCCTCTCCTCCCCCACTGTCACACTCTGATCCTCGTCCTTTCCTCTCCTCCCCCACTGTCACACTCTGATCCTCATCTTTTCCTCTCCTCCCCCACTGTCACACTCTGATCCTCATCTTTTCCTCTCCTCCCCCACTGTCACACTCTGATCCTCATCTTTTCCTCTCCTCCCCCACTGTCACACTCTGATCCTCGTCCTTTCCTCTCCTCCCCCACTGTCACACTCTGATCCTCATCTTTTCCTCTCCTCCCCCACTGTCACACTCTGATCCTTGTCCTTTCCTCTCCTCCCCCACTGTCATACTCTGATCCTCATCTTTTCCTCTCCTCCCCCACTGTCACACTCTGATCCTCATCTTTGTGGTTCTTCCTCTCCTCCCCCACTGTCACACTCTGATCCTCATCTTTTCCTCTCCTCCCCCACTGTCACACTCTGATCCTCATCTTTGTGGTTCTTCCTCTCCTCCCCCACTGTCACACTCTGATCCTCATCTTTTCCTCTCCTCCCCCACTGTCACACTCTGATCCTCATCTTTGTGGTTCTTCCTCTCCTCCCCCACTGTCACACTCTGATCCTCATCTTTTCCTCTCCTCCCCCACTGTCACACTCTGATCCTCATCTTTTCCTCTCCACCCCCACTGTCACACTCTGATCCTCATCTTTTCCTCTCCACCCCCACTGTCACACTCTGATCCTCACCTTTTCCTCTCCTCCCCCACTGTCACACTCTGATCCTCATCTTTTCCTCTCCTCCCCCACTGTCACACTCTGATCCTCATCTTTTCCTCTCCTCCCCCACTGTCACACTCTGATCCTCGTCCTTTCCTCTCCTCCCCCACTGTCACACTCTGATCCTCATCTTTTCCTCTCCTCCCCCACTGTCACACTCTGATCCTTGTCCTTTCCTCTCCTCCCCCACTGTCACACTCTGATCCTCATCTTTTCCTCTCCTCCCCCACTGTCACACTCTGATCCTCATCTTTTCCTCTCCTCCCCCACTGTCACACTCTGATCCTCATCTTTTCCTCTCCTCCCCCACTGTCACACTCTGATCCTCATCTTTGTGGTTCTTCCTCTCCTCCCCCACTGTCACACTCTGATCCTCATCTTTGTGGTTCTTCCTCTCCTCCCCCACTGTCACACTCTGATCCTCATCTTTGTGGTTCTTCCTCTCCTCCCCCACTGTCACACTCTGATCCTCATCTTTGTGGTTCTTCCTCTCCTCCCCCACTGTCACACTCTGATCCTCATCTTTGTGGTTCTTCCTCTCCTCCCCCACTGTCACACTCTGATCCTCATCTTTGTGGTTCTTCCTCTCCTCCCCCACTGTCACACTCTGATCCTCATCTTTTCCTCTCCTCCCCCACTGTCACACTCTGATCCTCATCTTTTCCTCTCCTCCCCCACTGTCACACTCTGATCCTCATCCTTTCCTCTCCTCCCCCACTGTCACACTCTGATCCTCGTCCTTTCCTCTCCTCCCCCACTGTCACACTCTGATCCTCATCTTTTCCTCTCCTCCCCCACTGTCACACTCTGATCCTCGTCCTTTCTTCTCCTTCCCCACTGTCACACTCTGATCCTCATCTTTTCCTCTCCACCCCCACTGTCACACTGATCCTCGTCCTTTCCTCTCCTCCCCCACTGTCACACTCTGATCCTCATCTTTTCCTCTCCTCCCCCACTGTCACACTCTGATCCTCATCTTTTCCTCTCCTCCCCCACTGTCACACTCTGATCCTCATCTTTTCCTCTCCTCCCCCACTGTCACACTCTGATCCTCATCTTTTCCTCTCCTCCCCCACTGTCACACTCTGATCCTCATCTTTTCCTCTCCTCCCCCACTGTCACACTCTGATCCTCGTCCTTTCCTCTCCTCCCCCACTGTCACACTCTGATCCTCATCTTTTCCTCTCCTCCCCCACTGTCACACTCTGATCCTCATCTTTTCCTCTCCTCCCCCACTGTCACACTCTGATCCTCGTCCTTTCCTCTCCTCCCCCACTGTCACACTCTGATCCTCATCTTTGTGGTTCTTCCTCTCCTCCCCCACTGTCACACTCTGATCCTCGTCCTTTCCTCTCCTCCCCCACTGTCACACTCTGATCCTCATCTTTGTGGTTCTTCCTCTCCTCCCCCACTGTCACACTCTGATCCTCATCTTTTCCTCTCCTCCCCCACTGTCACACTCTGATCCTCATCTTTTCCTCTCCTCCCCCACTGTCACACTCTGATCCTCATCTTTTCCTCTCCTCCCCCACTGTCACACTCTGATCCTCATCTTTTCCTCTCCTCCCCCACTGTCACACTCTGATCCTCATCTTTTCCTCTCCTCCCCCACTGTCACACTCTGATCCTCGTACTTTCCTCTCCTCCCCCACTGTCACACTCTGATCCTCATCTTTGTGGTTCTTCCTCTCCTCCCCCACTGTCACACTCTGATCCTCGTCCTTTCCTCTCCTCCCCCACTGTCACACTCTGATCCTCATCTTTGTGGTTCTTCCTCTCCTCCCCCACTGTCACACTCTGATCCTCATCTTTTCCTCTCCTCCCCCACTGTCACACTCTGATCCTCATCTTTTCCTCTCCTCCCCCACTGTCACACTCTGATCCTCATCTTTTCCTCTCCTCCCCCACTGTCACACTCTGATCCTCATCTTTTCCTCTCCTCCCCCACTGTCACACTCTGATCCTCATCTTTTCCTCTCCTCCCCCACTGTCACACTCTGATCCTCGTCCTTTCCTCTCCTCCCCCACTGTCACACTCTGATCCTCATCTTTTCCTCTCCTCCCCCACTGTCACACTCTGATCCTCATCTTTTCCTCTCCTCCCCCACTGTCACACTCTGATCCTCATCTTTTCCTCTCCTCCCCCACTGTCACACTCTGATCCTCATCTTTTCCTCTCCTCCCCCACTGTCACACTCTGATCCTCATCTTTTCCTCTCCTCCCCCACTGTCACACTCTGATCCTCGTCCTTTCCTCTCCTCCCCCACTGTCACACTCTGATCCTCATCTTTTCCTCTCCTCCCCCACTGTCACACTCTGATCCTCATCTTTGTGGTTCTTCCTCTCCTCCCCCACTGTCACACTCTGATCCTCGTCATTTCCTCTCCTCCCCCACTGTCACACTCTGATCCTCGTCCTTTCCTCTCCTCCCCCACTGTCACACTCTGATCCTCATCTTTTCCTCTCCTCCCCCACTGTCACACTCTGATCCTCGTCCTTTCCTCTCCTCCCCCACTGTCACACTCTGAGCCTCGTCTTTTCCTCTCCTCCCCCACTGTCACACTCTGATCCTCATCTTTTCCTCTCCTCCCCCACTGTCACACTCTGATCCTCGTCCTTTCCTCTCCTCCCCCACTGTCACACTCTGATCCTCACCTTTTCCTCTCCTCCCCCACTGTCACACTCTGATCCTCACCTTTTCCTCTCCTCCCCCACTGTCACACTCTGATCCTCATCTTTTCCTCTCCTCCCCCACTCACACTCTGATCCTCGTCCTTTCCTCTCCTCCCCCACTGTCACACTCTGATCCTCGTCTTTGTGGTTCTTCCTCTCCTCCCCCACTGTCACACTCTGATCCTCATCTTTTCCTCTCCTCCCCCACTGTCACACTCTGATCCTCATCTTTTCCTCTCCTCCCCCACTGTCACACTCTGATCCTCATCTTTGTGGTTCTTCCTCTCCTCCCCCACTGTCACACTCTGATCCTCGTCTTTGTGGTTCTTCCTCTCCTCCCCCACTGTCACACTCTGATCCTCATCTTTTCCTCTCCTCCCCCACTGTCACACTCTGATCCTCATCTTTTCCTCTCCTCCCCCACTGTCACACTCTGATCCTCATCTTTGTGGTTCTTCCTCTCCTCCCCCACTGTCACACTCTGATCCTCGTCTTTGTGGTTCTTCCTCTCCTCCCCCACTGTCACACTCTGATCCTCATCTTTTCCTCTCCTCCCCCACTGTCACACTCTGATCCTCGTCCTTTCCTCTCCTCCCCCACTGATCCTCATCTTTGTGGTTCTTCCTCTCCTCCCCCACTGTCACACTCTGATCCTCATCTTTTCCTCTCCTCCCCCACTGTCACACTCTGATCCTCATCTTTTCCTCTCCTCCCCCACTGTCACACTCTGATCCTCATCTTTGTGGTTCTTCCTCTCCTCCCCCACTGTCACACTCTGATCCTCGTCCTTTCCTCTCCTCCCCCACTGTCACACTCTGATCCTCATCTTTGTGGTTCTTCCTCTCCTCCCCCACTGTCACACTCTGATCCTCGTCCTTTCCTCTCCTCCCCCACTGTCACACTCTGATCCTCATCTTTTCCTCTCCTCCCCCACTGTCACACTCTGATCCTCATCTTTTCCTCTCCTCCCCCACTGTCACACTCTGATCCTCATCTTTGTGGTTCTTCCTCTCCTCCCCCACTGTCACACTCTGATCCTCGTCCTTTCCTCTCCACTGGCTTGACGAAGGGTCTCGGCCCGGAACGTCAACTGTATTCTTTTCCGTAGATGCTGCCTGGCCTGTTGAGTTCCACCAGCATTTTGTGTGTGTTGCATATATACACAATGTGCCTAAGACATTTGCACAGTATGTCCTCTATATACAGTCCTTTGTCAATAAACTTGCTCTCCACTTTGAACTTTGATATAGATCAAATAGAGGTATACAAAGAGGTTGGGTGAGACTAGAATTGGAGGTCATAGGTTAAGGTGAAAGGTGCAATATTTAAGGGGAAGCTGAGGGGGATCTTCACTCAGAGGATAGTGCGAGTGTGGAGTGAAAACCAGTGGAAGTGTTCAAGGCAAGGTCAATTGGCACATTTGAGGAATTCGGATAGGTTCGTGGATGAGAGGGCAGGTCAATGGAACTAGGCAGATGAGGCTGGCATTGACTAGATGGGCTGAAGGGCCTGTATCTGTGCTGTTGTGTTCTATGACTATACAAGCTATCTCAAAATGTAACTCTGTCTACACTTCTCACTACCTTGGTAAAGCAGCGTGGTTCACACAATGCTTTGCAGTACGGGTAACCAGGGTTCAATTCCCGCTGCTGCTTGTACGGAGTTTGTATGTCCTCCCCGTGACAGTTTCCTCCCACAATCCAAAGACCTACTGGTTGGTAGATTAATGTGTCATTGTAAATTGTCCCGTGATTAGGCTAGGATTGAATTGGTGGGCTGCAGTGCGGTGTATCTCAATTAATAAATAAAAATAATCCAAAATCCCACCTACAATGGACATTTTCTCTTCTCCTCTCTCCCATTGGGTAGAATATACAAAAGCCTGAAAGCACGTACCACCAGGCTCAAGGACAGCTTCTATCTCACTGTCATAAGACTATTGAAGTCCCCTAGTATAAGATGGGCTCTTGGCCTCACTATCTATCTCATTATGGCTTTGCACCTTATTGTCTGCCTGCACTGCTCTCTCCCTGTAACTGCAACACTTTATTCCGCATCCTGGTGTTGTTTCTCCCCAGAACTACCGCAATGTACTGATGCGATGAAATGACCTGCATGGATGACATGCGAAAAAGGTTTGTCACTGTACCTCGGTAACGTGTGTCAATAAGCTAGTTTACCAAACTGAATGCAAACTGCTGTAACGTTTGGGAACATAAGATCGAGACTGAATTGAGATGGCTTTGACAGCTTGTGGATCGTTCATTATACAAACACCTTTGCTCTGTCTGCAGCAAAGTTCAAAGTTCAAAGTACATTTATTATGAAAGTATGTGCATATTATACAAACATCCTTGAGATTTGTCTCCTTACAGGCAGCCACTAAACAAACCTAAAAGAGCCCATTAAAGACAAAGAAGACTCCCAAACACCCAATGTGCAAAGCAAAAAGAAACTGGATTTCTCGGAGGCCAAGCATTTAAATTCCAATCTCCATTCTCGTTCCGACATGTCAGACCATGGCCTCCGCTACTGCCACGATGAGGCCACTCTCAGCTGGAGGAGCAACACCTCATATTCTGTCTGGATAGCCTCCAACTTAATGGCAGGAAAATCAATTTCTCTGACTTCTGGTAATTTCTTCTCCCGCCCCCCCCCTCTTTTCCCATTCCAACCCCCCTCTTACCCCTTCTCTTCTCCTCACCTGGCCATTGCCTCCCTCTAGTTCCCCTCCTCCTTTCCTGTCTCCCACAGTCCACAGTTCTCTCCTATCTGATTCCTCCTTCGTCAGCACTTTATCTCTTCCTCCGATCACCTCGAGCTTCTCACTTCATCCCCATCCCCCGCCCACCTACCTTCCCCCTCACGTGATCTCACCTATCACCTGCCAGCTTCCCTTCTCCCCATCTTCTTACTCTGCCTCCTTCCCTTCCTGTCCTGACAAAGGGTCTTGGCCCGAAATGTTGATTCCTTATTCCTTTCTGTAGATGCTGCCTGGCCTGCTGATTTCTTCCAGTATTTTGTGTGCATTACCCTTCTTTCTGGGAGTTTGGGTTCTTACATATGATTAACTCTCTACCTCTCAGTCTAATCATTGGTGCTGGCTGTCTACTCTATCTGTGCCTCGTATACACCCCTATCAATGCCCTCTCATCCTCCTTTGCTCCAAGTTGCAACTTTGCACAGTCAGAAATAACCCAGGAGGAGGAGCTGACCTGGGTGCAGACCATGCAAATTGATGGCAGAGTTGCCAGCCGTCCAGCCTGTCATTCCACCAATGAACACTGGAGGGCAGTACCTATAGGAGAGGCCAGCCCAAAAACAGAGCACGGACACCGCGCTACACCGCCTCCTGCGTGTTCACTCCTGGACTGCAGCAACGGGCAAGCCTACAGCTCGAGGCCCAGTCCACGCTACAACTGAGGCCCCTTTGAGAAAGGATTTTCAGGTTAATCCAGAACAGATTCCTAGGATGAGGTAGTGTCCCATCCCAGACAGCTACAAAAGTCAGCTTGATATTCTTTGGAATTTTGCAAAATGAGGGGTGACTCTATTGAGACATCGTGAGGGGTAGAGATATTTACACCAATGAGAGAGACCTGAATGAGGGGCTGGAGTTACTTTAAATAAGACTATTGAAAAGTTCCCTTGAATGATCAGACAGGTTCTTGTCCTCGTAACCTACCACATTGTGGTCTTGTACCTTTTTTTTGTCTGCCTCTACTGCAATTTCTCTGTAGCTGTCAAACTTTGTTCAATGGTTCAGTTGTTCCACTTAGTATCAGAAAACATATACAATATACAATGTGAAAATATTACTCTTCACAGGCATCCACACAACAGAAGAAATGTCCCAAAGAATGGATGACAGAAAAACGTTAGAACACCAAAGCCACACTTCCCCTCCCATGCCTTCTTTACCGCTGCATCGATATGTTAGGACCAGGTTAGATCCTCAGAGATATTGACACCCAGGAACTAGAAATTGCTCACTCTCTCCACTTCTGATCCCTCTATGAGGACTGGTGTGTATATCCATACCTCTCCAGTTGTTCGAATCGGTTTGTTATTGTCACACGTACAGTGAAAAGCTTCTCTTCCATACTGTAATTGAAATGGAACTTGGCTTCTTGTTGTCACAGTTCAACACATCACAGAAACCTGCCTTCCTCTCTAGACTCTGGCTACACTTCCCACTGCCTCGGTAAAGCAGCCAGCACCTCCTGTGAAATCTGGTGCCTCTGATGGTTCCCTGTTCCCTCAGTACCGCCGGCCTAGATCAAACCTCTTCTTGAACTGATGACTGCGACTCACTAAGCAGTGAAGGAAGCGGGGAGAGACAATGAAGGTCCGTCAGCTTACCTCTGATTTGCATAAGATGTAACCAGAGAATGGAGCCCAGCACTGCCTGTGAACTTCCAAGGCAGCCCATTGCCCAGTACAGTGACGATCAGAGAGGGCACAGGCACTCCGAGGAGCTTCCTAGCATCAGGTCTTTACCATATGAGTAAAAGAATTTATACCAGGGTTTCTGAAGGTCTGCAACCTCCCACAAAGAATGATGAAAGGCTTTGCATGTCAGATTTTGCCTTTCATTGGCTGTGACTCATCAAAAGCCACAAGAGATCTGATCTTATCATTAGTTTAGGACTGCTTTCTGAAACAGTTCATCACTTACTTACTTACTGCCCATTACACCGCTGGTGTCTGGGGCGGCTATGAGGGTCTTCTGTCTATTGTGGTGTTCAGTACTGCCTTCATTGTGTCAGTAGCTTCCTCTCGATTTTCACCCTTATCAGTCATGCAAGTCCCGGGGGGTGGGGGCAGACCCAGGAATACTTTCACACTCAGATGTGGCCAGCGGTGTTGTAGAGACATCTGTACCGGACTTTGAGGTGAATGGCGCTGGATTTGAATCCGGCCAGCTCCTTGCATGCTCTCCATCGTGCTGGGTTGAGTGTTGAACTAGCAGCTCAGCCTCGTTAAAAAACAGCCAAGGTGCTAAGGAAATGGCAAAAATGCCGACCGATGTGCCACAAAGTGTGGAAAGGGACAACTACAGATGTGGAAGGATTCTTCATTGCTGTGTCAGTAAAACAGTTTGTTTTACCAGTCAGGGTTGTTCACCCTGAGCTGGACCGCTGAACTTGGAGGACCAGTGGATCGGCCTTAGTCTGGCCTCTGCCCTTTGACCTGTTTGGAACGGGTCACCCTACCGAGAGCCAAACCATAAAGCTCCACCTCCAGCTACGTAGCTCTCCAGGTCATTGAGGCAAGCAAACCTCCAAACCCTACGAAGAGGTTGTGGTTCTCCTGGAGGAAGCACTTCATCAGGGGCAAATTATTGAAGATGCCAGCAATCCAAAGTAAAAACATGAAGTAAATAAATCTCTTATGCTGCCGTTGAGTAAGTCGTCTGAGTCTGAGTCAGGGACTTGGTGAAGAATTTGGCAAAATTGAAACATGGTTCAGTTATCCAGGTATGAGTAATGTAGAAGTATATAAAGAGTTGTAAGAGGAATTAAAATAGATTTGGAACTAATCAGTTTAAGCCACATTTATTATTATTATGAAGATTTGTCTTCCCCATAGACAGCCACAAAACAAAGAAAACTATGGGAGCTGTTTAAAAGAACAACATCAATCCCCCTCCACACGCGAAAAAGAAACAAAATTGTGACAAAAACATCAACCTACCCATGCATAAAAGACAAATTACACAAACAGCAAAAGGAACATCGCCCTGTCTTGGGAAAGACATGGTTAAACTGCAGGAAAGATTTACAGGACCAGAGGGACTGAGTGATAGGGAGAGGTTGGCCAGGCTAGGCCTTCATTCCTGAGGCTGTAGGAGAATGAGGGGCGACCTTATAGAAATCTGTAAAGTTATGAGAATGGTGGATAAAGTGGACAGTCTTTTCCCCAGGCGGGGGAGTCCAAAGTTAGGGACATAGGTTTGGGGTGAGAGGGGAAAGATTTAAAAGAGACCTGAAGGCAATTTTTCCCACCTAGTGTGCTGACTATATGGAATGAGTGGCTGATGCGGGCAGAATATTATCAGTTAACAATTCTCGGATGGGTACATGGGGGGAGGGGCCAAACACAGCAAATTGGGACGAGCTGCTGCCGGCTAGTTGGGCTGAAAGTCTGTAACCATGCTGAATTAACCTATGAATCTGTGTCGGGCAAAGCATCAGGTTTAAAATGGAGCTTGATAGGTTCTTGATCAGTAAGGGTTTCTCTCTGTTGATGATGCAGGAGGATGTTACTGAGGCTCTGTGTTTATGGATTTGAACTATGGACTATGGGATACGGACTATGGAATTTTTCAGTCTTATGGTTTTTATATGTGTTTTGGCCCATTCTTTCTCATTGTTGATTTTGTTGAGGGGGGGTTTTCAGGGGGTCGATGTTCTTGTGTGTTTTGTTAGTTTTTTGTGCTTGGGGGGTATTTGGGGGTCAATGTCCTCGTGCTTCGTGTGGGGGGCGATTGATGATTGTGCTGCTGTTTCTCTCTGAACTGACTTCCATGGTTTTCTGTTTTGTGGCTATCTGGGGAAGGTAAATCTCAGAGTTGAACATGCCATACATACTTTGATAATAAGTAAATCTTTGAACCTTTGGAATGGCTGTTGTTTGTCACCATATTGACCACCTCTTGGAATAAGCAGCAAGATGTTCAAGATGTCACTGACTGTGACCTCTGGGGAGGTTGTGGCTCAGTTTTCGATGTATATTAGTATGGTTCTTTGGGTTCGCGGGACAGAGAGTGAGTTAGAGGTCAGGTTAGGGTTTAAGGACAGGGATTAAGGGAATTAGAGAACAGGCCGGAGCCTTGTCCACAGGTGTCCGAAGGCTAGTGATGCGGACATGGGCCAGGCTGGGATGTCAAACCAGCAGACCAGTGTGGATGAAGGCTGCTATTTCCTCCCCTCCACTGACACTGCCATGGATCAGTGAGTTATCATTGGAGTCAGACTTCCATGCAGGCAGGATGGTTGGGAAAAGGGGAAAGGAGGGGGGGGGGGGGAGGAAGTGGGAAGCACCAGGGAGACATTCTGTAATGATTGATAAGCCAATTGTTTAAATTCAGATGCCTGGTGTCTCAGGGCTGTGTGTGTCCGACCCACGCCATCACCCCTCCAGCCCTGGCACTCCTCCTCTGCCAGCTGTCTCACAGCCCCTCCAGCAGCATTCCACCATCACCATTCTGCAATGAGGGGGCAAGGTCATTTTATTCCAAACAACTGGGTTATTGATCATTACAGAATGTCTCTTTGGAGCTTCCCTCTCCCTTCCCCTTTTCCCAACCATAATTCCCCTCTCCCTGCCCCCTTCCCACTCTCGGTCTACAATAGAAACCCATATCAGAATCAGGTTTATCATCACTCACTTACTTTGCAGCAGCAGCAGTACAGTTCAGTACATAAAATTACTACAATAGTTTCCAAAATCATGCAACTTATGATATGTGCCTGAGACCTTTGCACAGTACTGAACCTGATTCTATGCATCTTCATAAAGGCACTCCTCAGTCTCTACACTCCAAGGAATAAAGTCTCATTTTTTCTACCTTTCATATAAATCTAGGACTTTAGCTGATCAATATTAACCAGAGTTAGCATTGTGACCTTATCTAGGAGATGACGCAAAGTCTCTTTGTGCCTCGACAACTCTGAGAAGCTCTGAAGCAATAGTAAACTTTTCAGCTCTGGAAGAAATGTTGCCATCTGAAGGGTTAAGTTCGATATGTTTTGATCTGATGTCCCCAATTCCCACAGGTTTGGAACTGAAAGATGATAGGTGTGGAGCACTGTCTCTCCGAGGCTTTGAGTGGACACTGAGCAGTCAGTCCTCCTGGATGGATGAAAACAGGAAAATTAGGTCATTATCGCAATGTACAAATGTACAGCAAAACACTACCCACATAGAACCTTTCATTACAACAGTGCATCGAGGTATTACAAGGGTAAACAATAACATCATCATCATTATGTGCCATGTTATATGACATGGGGGATCATGGTCTTTGACCATGGTTGCTCTTGGCAAATTTGCTATTGTCTTCTTCTGGGCAGTGTCTTCACAAAATGGCTGACCCCTGTCATTATGATAAAATAGGCCAGGTCAGCATGGTTTCCTCAAGGAGGAATTTTGCCTAAGAAATCTGTTGGAATTCTTTGAAGAAATAACAAGCAGGATAGACAAAGGAGAATCAGTTGATGTTGTTCCCTTGGACTTTCAGAAGGCCTTTGACAAGGTGCCACACATGAGGCTGTTTAACAAACAGAAGCCCATGATGTTATAGGAAAGGTTCTAACATGGATGAAGCTAGGGCTGATTGGCAGAAGGCAGAGAGTGGGAATGAAGCAAACATTTTTTGCTTGGCTGCCAGTGACTAGTGGTATTCCACAGGGTTCTGTGTTGCAACAGATTCTTTTTATGTTATATATCAATAATTTGGATGATGTTGATGGCTTTGTTGAAAAGTTTGCAGACAATATGAAGATAGGTGGAGGGGCAGGTAGTTCTGAAGAGGTGAGGAGACGACAGAAGGACTTAGACAGGTTAGGAGAATGGGCAAAGAAGTGGCAGATGGAATACAGTGTCAGGAAGTCATGTAGAAGAAATGAAAGGGTTGACTGTTTTCTAAATGGAAACAAAATACAAAAACTGAGATGCAAAGTGTCCTTGTGTAGGATTCCCTAAAAGTTAATTTGCAGGTTGAGTTGTTGGTGAGGAAGGCAAATGTGACATTAGCATTCATTTCAAGAGGACCAGAATATAAAAGCAAGGATGTAATGTTGAAACTTTATGAGGCACTGGTGAGCCCTCAATTAGAGTATTGTGAGCAGGTTTGGGCGCTTTAGCTAAGAAAAGAAGTACTGGCATTGGAGACGATCCAGAGCAGGTTGATGCAAATAATTCTGGCGATGAAAGGGTTAACACGTGAGGAGCATTTGATGTCTTTGGGCCTATAGTCACTGGAATTCAGAAGAATGAGGGGTGACCTCACTGAAACCTTTCGAATAGTGAACGCCCTTGGAGTGGATGTTTCCTATGATGGGAGAGTCTAAGACCAGGGGAAGCTGCCTCAGAATACAGGGGTGTCCTTTTGGAATAGAGATGAGGAAGAATTTTTGGCCAGAGAGTGATGAATCTGTGGAATTCTTTGCCACAGGCACCTGTGGAGGCCAAGTCTTTATGTATATTTAAGGCAGAGGTTGATAGATTCTTGATTGGTCAGGGCATGAAGGGATACAGGGGGAAGGCAGGAGATGGGGCTGAGAGGAAAATTGGATCAGCTATGATGAAAGGGCAGAGCAGACCCGATGGGCCAAATGGCCTAATTCTGCTCCTATATCTTATGGTCTTATTATCAATAACCTTCAGAGATTGTCTGCCTGGTGTCAGTGGTCGCATAAAGAGGATGTGATATGCTAAGGAGGTGCTACACCTTGCCCAAGGGTGACCTGCAGGCTAGCAGAATCAGAATCAGAATCAGAATCAGGTTTAATATCACAGGCATAGGTTGTGAAATTTGTTAACTTTGCAGCAGTGGTACAATACAAAACATAATAATAGAGAGAGAAATTAAAACTGAATAACAGTATATATATAAAATACTTAAATTTAAAAAAATAAAAAGTAGTGAGGTAGTGTTCATGGGTTCACTGTCCATTCAGAAATCAGATTGCAGAGAGGAAGAAGCTGTTCCTGAATCGTTGAGAAGAGTGGAAGAGAGCCTGGGGATAGACGTCCCACCACCCAAAAACAATAACAGAATGCATATTACAGAAAGAGTTACAGAAAGAGTGCAGTGCAGGCAGAAAATGAGGTGCAAGAGGTAGATTGTGAGGTCAAGAGTCCATCTTCTCATGCTAGGTGACCAAAGGACATTCTTATAAGGGTTGGGTAGAAGCTGTCCTTGAGCCTGGTGCAAAGCGCTTTCAGACGTTTGCACCTCCTGCCCGATGGGAAAGGGGAGAAGAGAATATCTGGGGTGGGTGGGGTCGTTGATTATGCTGCCATTGAGGAATGTAAACAGAGTCTATGAAATGGAGGCTAGTATCTACAATTATCCGCAATTTCCCAGGGCTATGGGCAAAGTAGGTGTAATACTGAGATGCGACAGATTCCTGTCCTTTGAGGGAGAGCAGAGCTCCTGCCTCCGCAAAGTGGACCACAACCTTGTCGCAGGGTTTGGAGGTTTGTGTGCCTCAATGACCCGGAGACCTATGTTGACTGGAGTCAGGGCTTTCTGCTTTGGCTCTTGGTAGGGTCACCCAAGCCAAACAAGTCAAAGGGGAGAGGCCAGTCTAAGAGTGGTTCACTGATCCTCCAGGTTCAGGGGTTCAGCTCAGGGCTAACAACCCTGACTGGCAAAATAAAATTGTTACAGAAACAGCAATGAAGGATCCTTCTATATCTGAGGTGACAGTATTCCCGAGTCTCCACCCAGAACTTGCATAACTGACCATAGTGAAAACTGAGAGGGAGCTGCTGACATGATGAAGGAAGCCCTGAACACCACCAGAGATTCATTGCTGCCCTAAAAACCAGCGGTGTAACAGACAGTAAGTCGAGGTCCTGTCAGTGTGGCCCAGCAATCACAGTTCTCCCTCAAGCATCAGGCGAGCTGCTTGCCAACACCTTGTGCATATGAATGGGTCCCGTGCTAGCCACTTGCCAGCTAGTGAGTAACTTGGAGAAATGTCATTTACCAGAAGCTGGCTTAACCATAACGTGTGCTCTGCAATACATGGTGTGAGCCTCGAATATTTGTACAATAACAGCTTTGCAGGTCAGACTCGCATTGATCATGACCACAAGAATTGCTTGAAAATGCATTTAGCACAGGAAAGAGCTTGCAGCATTGGGCTGACAGTTTTTGTTATCCCAGCCCTATCTTTGTTTGAATCTTTCGAATGCGTTCTAGTTGAGTAGATCTCTCATGCGCCCTGCTAAAGTAGGTTTCAAGATAAGATGTGCTGTGCCTCGGCATTTCGCTGGGCAGCCTAAGGCTTCTCTGGTTTTCTCAACGTCAGCTCAGTACCTGTTGTCTGATCGTGCAGATGCCGGTGGGTGAAGCTCCGAAATCTCACAGCATCAAATCTCACTCTGGACTGAACATAGAAAATAGAACTTTATGTAGTTCTGACTCATTAGCCGACTCCAAGATCAGTCTAACTTTTTCCTCCCACACCGCCCTCTATTTTTCTTTCATTGATGTGCCCTCACTCAGAGGATGGTGCAAATTTCAGGATGTATATTGTATACATTTCTCTACATTAAATGTACCTATTGAAAGCTATTGAATGTGGAAAGAGTTCAGATTCAGATTCAGCTTATTGTCATTTAGAAACCACAAATGCAAAGCAGTTAACAATGAGACAACGTTCCTCCAGAATGATATCACAAAAGCATATGACAAAACAGACTACACCAGAAAATCCACATAATGTTTGGCAATCCCCAATCCAGAGTCCGGACAGGCTGCTGCGTATTAATATCGCGCTACCATCTTAACGCGTTCCCCGGAAAGGAGCTCCAAATCCACCAGACAAACAAGACCAAAAACTAAAGCTACAAGACCTGCACAAAACCACATAGTTACAACAGTGCAAACAATAGCATAATTGATAAAAGAAAACAGACCATGGGCACAGTAAAAATAGTCCAAAGATGTTAAAGGACTATAAGTTCAAAAGAAATCACCACACAGTTTCCACAAGTCCCCAGGGTCCCGACAGACTCGCCATCCCACGCCGGTGGTAGAAGGGAATACCCCCGCTATGGACTTCCACGGCACCGCCCGACTCAGCCTGGCAGACGCAGCACACGATGAAAGCTCCGTCGAAACCAGCCTCGCAGACGCAGCATACACCGAAAGTGACCTGACCGCAGCGGACTCCGAGTCCGTCGAACCTCCGAGCCGACAACCATCCCCTCTGGCACAGCTTCTCCGAGCACCATCCTCTGCCGAGTGTATTAAGATGGCCCCGCCAATGGCCATCGGCAACGCGACCCCAAGGACTAGGGGCCTGTTCTTCCCAGCAGAGTCCTGGACCTCACAGCAGCAGCAGCAACGAAGAAAGTCTTCCTGGAGATTTCCCGATGTTCCTCCGTGCTCCCACATCCGTTTTCAATCGATTATGATTGTGCACAGTACCCCACTTCACAAATAACAGATAATCAGCTCCGGAGTGGCCGCTGCAAACTGCGTCGCACCGCCATCTTGGAAATTACTAGCACAGGAAACAACTTGGAAGTTGCTAGCAGAAGTGATGAATGCAGGATCAATTGCAACATTTATGAGAAATTTGGATATGTACGTGGATGGGAGTGGTATACAGGGCTATGGTCCAGGTGCAGGTCGATGGGACTTGGCAGAATAATACTGTAGGAAAGCATGGACTAGATGGGCCAAAGGGCCTATTTCAGTGCTGTAGATCTCTATGACTCTGTGACTTCAACCTTAATGTATGTCCCTCTATCACCAACTCTGGCAGCTTGTTCCACACACCCACCAATTTCAGTGTTTAAAAAAAAATCCTACCTCTCACACCTCCCCTCCAAACAACTCAAAGTTATGCCTCTTATATCTGTCCAAGGAAACAAAGTCTCTGGCTGTCCACTCATTCTAAGCCTCTTATCATCTTGTATGGGTCTATTAAGTCATCTCTCATCTTCCTTATCTCCAAAGAGAAAAACACTGGCTTGCTCAACGTATCCTCATAAGACATTCGCTCTAATCCAGGCAGCATCCTGGTAAACCGTCTCTAAAGCTTCCACACCTTATTCCTTGTGAAACACAGTGAGTCTAAATTGAAAGTGATAGTTAGGGTGGCCCGGTAACATAGTGGTTAGCTCAATGCTTTACAGCGCCAGCAACACAGGTTCAGTTCCCGCTGCTGCCTGTAAGCAGTTTGTATGTTCTCTCTGTGACCATGGGGGTTTCCTCCAGATCCTCCAGTTTCTCCCAGAGTCCAAAGACCTACTGGCTGGTAGGTTAGTTGGTCAGTGCATTTGCCTTCCTCACCACTGACTCAACCAGCAAGTTAACCTTTAGGGTGTTCTGCACAAGGACTCCCAAGTCTCTTAGCATCTCAGATTTCTGGATTTTCTCCCTACTTGGAAAATAGTCTGCACATTTATTTCTACTACCAAAGTGCATGACCATACATTTTCTAATATTCTATTTCATTTGCCATTGTCTTGCCCGTTCTCCTTATCTAAGTCCTTCTGCAGTTTTCCTGTTTCCTCAACACTAGCTGACCACCCCCTCCCCCACCACCAATTTTCATGTCATCTGTAAACTTCGCAACAAGGCTATCTATTCCATCATCTAAATCATTTATATATAGCACTAAAAGAAGCAGTTGTGACACCAACCTCTGCGGAAACCATTGGTCACTGGCAGCCAATCAGAAAAGGATCCTTTTATTCCCACTCGCTGCCTCCTACCAATACTCTAACCATGCCAGTAACTTTCCTGTAAAACTGACTTGGTAAGCAGTCTCATATGTGGCACCTTGTCAAAGGCCTTCTGAAAGTCCAAATATACAACATCCACTACATCCCCTTTATCTATCCTACTTGTAATCTCCTTAAAGAATTCCAACAGGTTCATTGCAGGATTTTCCCTGACATATATAGTATACATACTTTGATAATAAATGTACTTTGAACTTCCCATTGTTTCACTCTTTGTTGTTTTAGACTCACTTAACCTGTGGAAAAGACTGAATCAGAAACCTTTATGTTTAGTGACATTTGTTGTTGTTTTTGCGGCAGCAGTACAGTTTTGTGGGAGGGAGGCTGGATCCATCGAAGTGCCGTGCCGATTTGGAAAAGGTTTTACTCCGCTGTCCTTGGGGCTGAGGCTGAGTCTGTGAGCCTTCTCTGGCTGCTCTGGGCTTCAGGCCTATGGACTCACTTCTGTTCTGAAAGCTGAAGACTGTTTTCCCCTCTCTCTGTGCATTGGGTATTGGGCTTTTTTTTTAAATTGGGTTCTTTCGAGTTTCTTGCTTTGTGGCTGCCTGTGAGTAGATGAATCTCAAGGTTGTGTAATTTCACATACTTTGATAATAAATGTACTTTGAACTTGGAAATGTGAAAGATAAGATATAAAATTATTATAAACTACAATAAAACAACAAATGAAATAAAACTGCTTAAGAGGAATAGTGAGGTCATGTTCATGGGTTCAGAAACTGAATGGCTGAGGGGAAGAAGCTGTTCCTAAAACGTTGATTGTGTATTTCCAGTTGATCGCATGGTGAGCATCCTTAACGTGACCATGGCCGTTCACCATAACTATGCCCTCATAATCTTATAAATCTGTAAGGTGATCCCGTCAGCTTCCTACACTCCAGGGAAACAAACAGCCCCAGCCTATCCTGTTTATCCCTGTAACTCAAGCCTGGTAACATCCTCATAAATCTTTTCTGCTCTTTTTCCACCTTAATGACATCTCTGCTGGAGCTGGGTGACCAGGACTACACACAGCACTCTGAGAGGGGTCTCACCATTGTCCTACTGGTTGTCACAGTCGTTGCTGGCATGACTCTGTTACAGTCAACACTGGCAACGACTCGACCCAGGAGCGGAGGAACAGCAGACGCTTGTGTTCAGCTTCAAGCAGTCTATCGTAAACAACAGAAAATTTCTGAGGAAGCAACATTGTCAAAAAATGTCCAATGTAGTAATAGAATGCAGGAAACCCATGGCAGTCACATTTAACTTGATAAGATTAAACAGAAAGCACCAGGGTTTAACAACACTAGTTAGTAAAAACAATGAGTAAAAACAGGTGCACAGAAACACAGGAGCCCAATGCCCTACAGTAAGTCACAGAGACTCCAGGGCTCATAACACTGACATTCTTTTATCTCTTATGAAAATGTTTCAGTTAACTTTTAAAAAATGTCGTGCTTTCCCGAGGAAGTGTCTCTTGGCATCTCAGATGAGACATTAACACCTCTTCTCACAGCCGGTTGCAAAATAGACCGAGTAGATAGCCAGCAGTAAGATCAGTGTTCCGTTCCTATCGCTGTCTTTAAGGAGATTGTACACTCTCCCTGTGACTGCATGAGTTTCCTCCGGGTGCTCCAGTTTCCTCCCACATTCCGAAGGCGTACGAGTTAGAGTTAGTGAGTTGTGGGCATGCAGTGTTAGTGCCAGAAGCATGGCAACAATTGCGAGATTTACCCCAGCACGCCCCGGGCTGGGTTGGCTGTTAACGCAAAGCAATACATTTCACTGTATTTCACTGAATCTCGCAGTTCAACGTTTGGAGGTACATGTGACAAATAAAGCTAACTTTTCATAAGACGGAATCGTGTGGCCAGGGCATAATTTTAAGGTGATTGGTGGGAAACAATAGGAAGGATTGCACAGTAGTGCAGTGGTTAGCACAGTGCTAGACAGTACAGTTGACCCGGGTTCAATTCCCACCGCTGTCTGTCAGGAGTCTGTACATTCTTCCCGTGATCGCATGGGTTTCCTCCAGGTGCTCTCGTTTACTCCCACAGTCCAAAGGTTGGTAGGTTAACTGGTCATTGTGATTAAGCTCGTGACCGTGTGGGTAGCACAGTTCTAAGGGCCAGAAGAGCCTATTCCATGTGGTATCTCAATAAATAAATAAAGGGTATGTTGAGAGTGGTAAGTGGGTGGAACACCCTGGTAATGGTAAAGGCAGATACATTTTAAACATTACAGAAACTCTTAGGTGGACATGTGGGTGATATAAAAATGGAGGGTTGTGGGCCAGATTGATCTGAGATTAGATTCAGAGATTGACACATTGTGGGTTGAAGGACTATTGTGCTCTATGTTCCATGTTCTAAAGTATACGGTGGTTGCTCATCACAAAAACCTGGGGAGTTTAATTTTATTTTGAAACAAACAGGCTGATTATTATCATATTGACATTTAAAACTTAAAATTCTACCAGTTCACGCCTCCTCTGTTCCAAATATAGACAATCTTACCCCATCCAGTCCTTCCTCCCAATAACCTGGTGACTTCCTAGTAAACCTCCTACTCAAGCTCAGAAGGTCACCACACCCAGGGTTTGTGGCTTGGTAGGCAGTGGTTAATGAGACACTAAAACTGCTCAGGCTTCGGAGTTTGGTGTTCAGTTCCCACCACTGCCTGTAAGGAGTTTGTACGTCCTCCCCGCGACTGTGTGCGTTTCCTCCAGGTGCTCTGATTTCCTCCCACAGTCCAAAGACATAGTAGTTGGTAGATTAATGGGTCATTGTAAATTGTCCTGTGTTTAGGCTGGGGCTAGATTGGGGGATTGCTGGCTCTAAGGGCCAGAAGGGCCTATTCTGCTCTGTACTGAATAAATAACTAAATCAGGAGTTGCTGGGCATTACCGCTCTGTGAGCCAGAAGGGCCGGTTTGACACTGCATCCCTAAAATATTGGCACCAGAATGAGAATCAGGCTTAATATCACTCACATTTGTACGGCGACAGCAGTACATTGCAATATATAGTAATAAAAACTGTCAATTACTGTAAAAAGTGAATATATATTTTAAAAAAATTAAACTACAGTAAATAACTAGAGCAAAAGGAAAAGTAGTGAGGTAGTGTTCATGGGTTCAATGCCCATTCAGGAATCGGATGGCAAAGGGGAAGAAGCTGTTCCTGAATCACTGAGTGTGTGTCTTCAGGCTTCTGTACCTCCCTCCTGACGGTAGCAATGAGAAGAGGGCATGTCCTGGGTGATGGGGGTTCTTAATGATGGATGCCACCTTTGAGGCATCACTTCTTGAAGACGTCTTGTATACTATGGAGGCTAGTTATGATGGAGCTGACTATGTTTACAACTTTCTGCAGCTTATTTCAATCCTGTACAGTATAACCCACCCCCTCCCCCACTTCCTGACACCATACCAAATGCTCTCCAAAGTACATTTGCAGAAATTTGCCAGTGTCTTAGGTGGCAACCCAAATCTCCTCAAACTCCTAAAGAAATATAGCTGCTGCCATGCCTTCTTTGTGCCTGCATCGATATGTCAGGCCCAGGTCAGATCCTCAGAGAGTTTAACACCCAGGAACTTGAAATTGCTCACTCTTTCCACTTCTGATCCCTCTGAGGACTGATGTGTTCCCTCATCTTACCCTTTCTGAAGTCCACAATTAGTTCCTTGACCTTACTGACATTGAGTGCAAGGATTTTGCTGTAAAACCACTCAGCTAGCTGATCTATCTCGCTCCTGTACCCCCTCTCATCACCATCTGTAATTTTGCCAAAGTAGTTGTGTTGTCAGCAAATTTACAGATGACATTTGTGCTGTGCCTGGCCACACAATCATGAGTGAAAAATGAGCTTTTTTACAGGAGCGGCAGCAGAATAAAGTGTTACACTTACAGAGAAAGTGCAATGCAGGTGGATAATAAAGAGCAAAGCAGATTGTGAGGTCAAGAGAGAGTCCATTCAGTATTCTTAATACAGCAGGGTAGAAGCTTTCCTTGGACATGGTGGTACGTACTTTCAGGTTTTTGTATCTTCTCCCCAGTGGGAGAGGGGAGACGAGAGAATATCCGGGGAGGGAGGGGGGTCTTTGATCATTCTGACTGTTGTACTGACACCAGATTGGGAAACCCTGGTGTAGAGGAACGTCCATTCAGAATGGAGATGAGGAGGAATTTCTTTAGCCAGAGGGTGGTGAATCTGTGGAATTCAGTGCCACGGGCAGCAGTGGAGGATCAGGTCACTAGCTGCATTTAAGACAGAGGTTAATAGGCTCTTGATTAGTTAGGGCATGAAAAGGTTACGGGGAGAAGGCAGGAGAATGCGGTTGAGAGGGAAATGGATCAGCCATGATGAAATGGCAGAGCAGACTCATTGGGTTGAATGGCCTAATTTTGGTCCTATGCCTTATGGAGTCATGGTCTTACTAAGGCAGAGAGAAGTGTAGACCGAGTCCATGGAGGGGATGTGGGTTCCGTGACGTGTCCACATCTCCCTGAAGTTTCCTGTGAATGCAGACAAAGCAGTAACCATGCCAAGATGCAAGCAAGCCTTGCCCTCTGACACAGAGTGTAACAAGATAAGATTACGACTTAAACTTGAATCATCATAAATTACACATATAAGTTACCAGAGACAGGAAGTCATTTTGCAGTTGTATGAATCTTTGATTAGATCACATCCAGAATATTTAGAGCAGTCTGGTCGTCCCATTACAGGAAGGAAGTAGAGTACATAAGACGTTCACCAAGTCTTTCTCACATCATCTGCTTAGTAAATCAATTTCTCTGCTTTGTTTTCCTTCTTTATTTATATTTGCTTTTTCTCTACTTTTCACACTCCTCTCTCTTCCTCTTTCATACTCTCCATTTCCTTCAAACATTCATGTGCCCTGATTTTTTTCCTTCCACTAATGTCTCTTCCTCTCTCTCACACACACGTTCTCACTATTCTCATGCATGTTCTCTGTTCTTTCTTTCCCCTGCACATTCTTACCACACTCTGAGTGAAGTTCCCCTCATGTTCCCTTAAACATTTCACCTTTCACCCTTAACCCATGACCTCTAGTTGTAGTCGCACCCAACCTCAGTGGAAAAAGCCTGCTTGCCAGACTACTGTGGGAGGCAAGGGAGGAGATTGCTGGCGATGATCTTTGCATCATCAATGAGGACGGGAGAGGTTCCGGAGGATTGGAGGGTTGTGGATGCTGTTCCTTTATTCAAGAAAGGGAGTAGAGATAGCCCTGGAAATTATAGACCAGTGAGTCTTACTGCGGTGGTTGGTGAGTTGATGGAGAAGATCCTGAGAGGCAGGATTTATGGACATTTGGAGAAGCATAATATGATTAGGAATAGTCAGCATGGCTTTGTCAAAGGCAGGTCGTGCCTTACGAGCCTGAATGAATTTTTTTTCAGGATGTGACTAAACACATTGATGAAGGAAGAGCAGTAGATATAGTGTATATGGATTTCAGCAAGGCATTTGATAAGGTACCCATGCAAGGCTTATTGAGAAAGTAAGGAGGCATGGGATCCAAGGGGAAATTACTTTGTGGATCCAGAACTGACTTGCCCACAAAAGGCAAAAAATGGTTGTAGACGGGTCACCAGTGGTGTGCCTCAGGGATCCGTTCTGGGACCCCTACTTTCCTGATTTTTATAAATGATAAGTGTGAGGTGGTTAATTTTGGTAGGTCAAATATGATGGCAGAATATAGTATTAATAGTAAGACTCTCGGCAGTGTGGAGGGGCAGAGGGATCTTGGGGTCCGAGTCCATAGGACACTCAAAGCTGCTTCGCAGGTTGACTCTGTGGTTAAGAAGGCATACGGTGCATTGGCCTTCATCAACCGTAAGATTGAGTTTAAGCGCCACGAGGTAATGTTACGGCTATATAGGAACCTGGTCAGGCCCCACTTGGTTTACTGTGCTCAGTTCTGGTTACCTCACTACAGAAAGAATGTGGAAACTATAGAAAGAGTACAGAGGAGATTTACAAGGATGTTGCCTGGATTGGGGAGCATGCCTTACGAGAATAGGTTGAGGGAACATGGCCTTTTCTCCTTGGAGTGGTGGAGGATGACATTTGACCTGATAGAGGTGTATAAGATGATGAGAGGCATTGATTGTGTGGATAGTCAGAGGCTTTTTCCCAGGGCTGAAATGGCTAACACGAGAGGGCACAGTTTTAAGGTGCTTAGAAGCAGGTACAGAGGAGATATCAGGGGTAAGCAGATATGCAGAGAGTGGTGAGTGTGTGGAATGGGCTGCTGGCAACAGTGGTGGAGGTGGATACAATAGGGTCTTTTAAGAGACTCCTGGATAGGTACATGGAGCTTAGAAAAACAGAGGGCTATGGGTAACCCTAGGTAATTTCGAAGGAAAGGACAGGAGAGGAAAGCTTTATGGACTGAAGGGCCTGGGTAGGTTTTCTATGTTTCTATTTATCCGATTAATACCCCTCGTAATCTTGCAAATCTTTATCAAATCTCCTCTCAATTTTCAATGTTCCACAGAATAAAGCCCTAATCTATTTGACCTTTCCTACAACTAGAGGTTATGTGTTAAGGGTGAAATGTGATATGCTTAAGGGGAACATGAAAGAAACTTCTTCACTCAAAGGCTGGAGAGAGTGTGATCTCGATTTCAATGTTGAAGAGATGTTTGGATAGGTACCTGGATGGAAGGAGTATGGAGGGCTATTGTCTTGGTGCAGGTCGATGGGACTAGGCAATTTAAATGGTTTGGCATGGACTAAATGGGCTGAAGGGCCTGTTTGGTGCTGTAGTTTCCTATGACTCTAAATCTGAAGTCTAGAGCATCACACAAGACTCAGTAGGTCAGGCAGTCAATGCGGAAGGAAATGGAGAACTGAAATTTTTGGGTGAGAGATTCTATCTAAAGTTCAAAGTAATATTTATCATCAAAGTACACATGTGATTCCCTGAGATTCATTCTCTTGCAGGTATTCACAAAGAAAACACAGTGGAGTCAATGAAAGCCCAGACACAACAAAGATGAACAAACAGCCGAGCAGAAAAAGACAACAAACAGTGAAAATACCACAAAAAACATGCAAAATAAACAAAAGTAGACAATATCGCAAACATGAGTTGTAGAGTCCTTAAAAGTGAGTCCATTGGTTGTGGAATATGCTCAGTGTTGGGGTGAGTGAAGTTATCCCCTCTGGTTCAGACTAGGAGTTGAGGATGCCATCGTCTACCTGCTGAACCGTGTCTACGCCCACCTGGACAAGCCGGCGAGCACTGTGAGAATAATGTTTTTTGACTTCTCCAGTGCGCTCAACACCATCCGCCCTGCTCTGCTGGGTGAGAAGCTGACAGTGATGCAGGTGGATGCTTCCCTGGTGTCATGGATTATTGATTACCTGACTGGCAGACCACAGTACGTGGGCTTGCAACATTGTGTGTCAGACAGAGTGGTCAGCAGCACTGGGGCTCCACAGGGGACTGTCCTGTCTCCCTTTCTCTTCACCATCTACACGTCAAACTTCAACTACTGCACAGAGTCTTACCATCTTCAGAAGTTTTCTGATGACTCTGCCATAGTTGGATGCATCAGTAAGGGAGATGAGGCTGAGTACAGGGCTACGGTGGGAAACTTTGTCACATGGTGTGAGCAGAATCATCTGCAGCTTAATGTGAAAAAGACTAAGGAGCTGGTGGTGGACCTGAGGAGGGCTAAGGCACCGGTGACCCCTGTTTCCATCCAAGGGGTCAGTGTGGATATGGTGGAGGATTACAAATACCTGGGGATATGAATTGACAGTAAACTGGACTGGTCAAAGAACACTGAGGCTGTCTACAAGAAGGGTCAGGGCCGTCTTTACTTCCTGAGGAGACTGAGGTCCTTTAACATCTGCCGTACGATGCTGAGGACATTCTATGAGTCTGTGGTGGCCAGTGCTATCATGTTTGCTGTTGTGTGCTGGGGCAGCAGGCTGAGGGTAGAGACACCAACGGAATCAACAAACTCATTGGTAAGGCCAGTGATGTTGTGGGGGTGGAACTGGACTCTCTGATGGTGGTGTCTGAAAAGAGAATGCTGTCCAAGTTGCATGCCATCTTGGACAATGACTCCCATCCACTCCATAATGTACTGGTTAGGCACAGGAGTACATTCAGCCAGAGACTCATTCCACCGAGATGCAACACTGAGCGTCATAGGAAGTCATCCCTACCCATGGCCATCAAACTTTACAACTCCTCCGTTGGAGTGTCAGACACCCTGAGCCAATAGGCTGGTCCTGGACTTATTTCCACTTGGAATAATTTACTTATTATTTAATTATTTATGTTTTTATATTGCTATATTTCTACACTATTCTTGGTTGGTGCGACTGTAACGAAACTCAACTTCCCTCAGGATCAATAAAGTATGTCTGTCTGTCTGTCTGGTTGAGGAGTAAGAATTGCTCCCGCACCGAGTAGTGTGGGACTGGGGGCTCCTGTACCTGTTTCCTAATGGTAGCACTGAGAACAGAGGTGACTTCAAGTTTGTATGCTACTCAACCTTTCCCTAGTATGATAGGATGAACTCCAGACCTCACATTATGACCTTACTGTCCATCTGTGCTGTACTTTCTCTGTAGCTGTTACACTCTATCCTGCATTCTGTTGTTGTTTTACCAGGTTCTGCCTCGATGCACCTGTTTAATCAATTAATCTGAGTGAAGAGTGTGCAGGACAAATTTTCACTGCACCTCAGTACAATCCAATAAAAATACAATTATTGTTTCAGTATATATTTTTATTTCTAACCAATCATCTCAAAATGACCTCACATGCAAGCCAAAGATTCTTAATGATATTGGGCAGGTCAAATGAATGGTAAATTAATTTGGTAAATTAGTTTAGTGGCAAGGTACTGTGAAAAGCCGTGATGCATGCAACTCTTATTTATCCTTTAATTACGTTGTGCACTTAGGGAGTGCAAGGGAACACAGCAAGAGAACCCTGAATACTACACAACACGTAGAGAAAAAGTGCAGATCATGTAAACTATAAGGTGCAAAGTCGTAACTTTCATACTCTACACAGTCCCTCTCTCTCAGGGGATATCTGTACACTGATCGATGTCTCTCAGTCCCTCTCTCTCAGGGGATGTCTGTACACTGACCGGTGTCTCTCAGTCCCTCTCTCTCAGGGGGATATCTGTACACTGACCGGTGTCTCTCAGTCCCTCTCTCTCAGTGGGATATCTGTACACTGACCGGTGTATCTCAGTCCCTCTCTCTCAGGGGGATATCTGTACACTGACCGGTGTCTCTCAGTCCCTCTCTCTCAGGATATCTGTACACTGACTGGTGTCTCTCAGTCCCTCTCTCTCAGGGGATATCTGTACACTGACCGGTGTCTCTCAGTCCCTCTCTCTCAGGGGGATATCTGTACACTGACCGGTGTCTCTCAGTCCCTCTCTCTCAGTGGGATATCTCTACACTGACCGGTGTCTCTCAGTCCCTCTCTCTCAGGGGGATATCTGTACACTGACCGGTGTCTCTCAGTCCCTCTCTCTCAGTGGGATATCTCTACACTGACCGGTGTGTCTCAGTCCCTCTCTCTCAGGGGGATATCTGTACACTGACCGGTGTCTCTCAGTCCCTCTCTCTCAGTGGGATATCTGTACACTGACCGGTGTCTCTGTCCCTCTCTCTCAGTGGGATATCTCTACACTGACCGGTGTCTCTCAGTCCCTCTCTCTCAGTGGGATATCTCTACACTGACCGGTGTCTCTCAGTCCCTCTCTCTCAAGGGATATCTGTACACTGACCGGTGTCTCTCAGTCCCTCTCTCTCAGGGGGATATCTGTACACTGACCGGTGTCTCTCAGTCCCTCTCTCTCAGGGGGATATCTGTACACTGACCGGTGTCTCTCAGTCCCTCTCTCTCAGGGGGATATCTGTACACTGACCAGTGTCTCTCAGTCCCTCTCTCTCAGGGGATATCTGTACACTGACCAGTGTCTCTCAGTCCCTCTCTCTCAGGATATCTGTACACTGACTGGTGTCTCTCAGTCCCTCTCTCTCAGGGGATATCTGTACACTGACCGGTGTCTCTCAGTCCCTCTCTCTCAGGATATCTGTACACTGACCGGTGTCTCTCAGTCCCTCTCTCTCAGGGGATATCTGTACACTGACTGGTGTCTCTCAGTCCCTCTCTCTCAGGGGGATATCTGTACACTGACCGGTGTCTCTCAGTCCCTCTCTCTCAGGGGATATCTGTACACTGTCTCATGTAGGAAGTCCACAATCAGTTCTGTGGTCTGACTGGCGTTGTGTGGAAGATTGTGGTTGCAATAACATTCATCACTTGGGGATCTTCAGCTTGGGAAAGAGCGTTTTGAAAATGTATTGAGTTCAGAAATACTCTAATTGAAAAGGGCTTTTTATCTGCAATATTGTTCCTGCCAAATGTTTGATCTTGGGCTGAACAAATTATTTTTGAGGCTGGCTTGGCCGGAGTTCACAGGTTACAAGTTCAATGCTGTGTGGGACAAGTTGTTCATTTGGTTCATGCTTCAGCAGGCTTCGCCTTTTGATGTGCAAACAAACAACACCTCCGCTCGCACAATCCTAGACTTGCACCAAAAGGACCTAGCAGCCCTAGTGCAGGACTCCCTAAAGATTGACCAGCAGGGTAAGGAAGGCAAAACTAACGTTAGCATCCATTCCCAGAGGACTGGAATATTAAAGCAAGGGTATAAATCTGACTCACATTCGGAGCATTGTGAGCAGTCTCAGGCTCCTTATCCAAGAAAGGATGTGCTGGCCTTTCAGAGGGCCCGGAGAGGGTTTACAAGAACGATCGTGGGAATGAAATGCTTAATGTACAGTATGAGGAGAGTTTGATGGCCCCTGGGCCTGTACTTGCTAGATTTCAGCAGAATGGGATGGTGGTGGGGTGGGGGGGGGGGGGGGAGGGGAATCTCATTGAAACCTATTGAATTTTGGAAAGCCTAGACAGAGTGGATGTGCAGAGGATGTTTCCTAACGTGCGGAGTCTAGGAGCTGAGGGCACATCCTCAGAATATAGTTATAGATGTACAGAGCACTACAGCACTAAAACAGGCCATTCAGCCCATCTCATCCACTCTAAGCTATCATTCTGCCTAGTCCAATTGACCTGCACCTGGACCAAAGCCTCTCATACCATTCCCATTCATGCTGTTACCCCAACGTCCGCTAGAGGTTGCAACCGATTCTGCATGCACTGGCAGCTCGTTCCATGCTCTCACCACCACTCTGAGTGAAGAAGATCTCATCTTCCCCTTATGTGCTTCAACTTCCACCCTAAACCTATGACCTGTACTTCAATAGAAGGGCGTCCATTTAGAACGGAGATGATGAGGAATTTCTTCAGCCAGACGTGGTGAATCTGGGGAATTCATTGCCCCAGGTGGCTGCAGAGGTCAAGTCATTGGGTACATTTAAAGTGGAGGGTGATAGTTTCTTAAGTAGTAAGGGAGTCAAAGGTCATGCTGACTGGAAGGATGGCATGGCCAAATTCTGCTCTTCTGGCTTATAGTTGCTTGAACTGTTCCTGGACTGTGTGTCAACATCTGGCAGAGGACATCATGTAGAAAGACTCTGCTGAATGTAATCTGAGAAAGAGAATAACAGAGCACAGTCTACAGTCAGTGTACAGATATCTCCCTGAGAGAGAGGGACTGAGAGACACCGGTCAGTGTACAGATATCCCCTGAGAGGGACTGAGAGACACCGGTCAGTGTACAGATATCCCCTGAGAGAGAGGGACTGAGAGACACCGGTCAGTGTAGAGATATCCCACTGAGAGAGAGGGACTGAGAGACACCGGTCAGTGTAGAGATATCCCCCGGTCAGTGTACAGATATCCCCTGAGAGAGAGGGACTGAGAGACACCGGTCAGTGTACAGATATCCCCTGAGAGAGAGGGACTGAGAGACACCGGTGAGTGTACAGATATCCCCTGAGAGAGAGGGACTGAGAGACACCGGTCAGTGTACAGATATCCCCTGAGAGAGAGGGACTGAGCGACACCGGTCAGTGTACATATATCCCCTGAGAGAGAGGGACTGAGAGACACCGGTGAGTGTAGAGATATCCCCAAAGAGAAAGAGACTGTGTAGAGTATGAAAGTTATGAAAGTTAAGTATGAAAATTGCCTCTAAGAGAAATGGGGATTCTAGTGCAAGTATCTATGACATACTCCACGTACGCCTGTAGCAAGCCCCTCGTTATCCCCAGTTCACACAGCATTGCCCAACCCTTCCCCCCTCATGCTTGCAGATTTTTGGGATCAGCTTTAGCCAATGTCCTGTGACTTTTTAAAGTCAATTTATCCTTCACACCAAGGCCTTATCTGGTTGGCTTCCATTCCATCTGGTGCTCACTGAAGCCTAGCCGTCACCTCGGGCCTGTAGGGGAGGAGACAGGGAGGGAGCCAAGGACGGGTGAACGGTGTTTGGGCGATGGCATATAAGTAGGGTGTGGAGAGCCAAACGCTGGTCAGAATCTGACAGAGAACGGTGGAGCCATGAAGGCACAGAGGCAGTCTGTTGTCCTGCTGATGATTTGTGTCCTGTTCATCGCAGGTGGGTAACTGTCTGTCCTTCCATGCATGGGGTGTCAGAGAGGCCTCTGATGGAGAGAGACCCTGCTGGTGTGGACAAGGGTGATGCTCTCCTTGGGTGGGAGGGTATAGTGTCTGCTTTAAAATCCTCCCTTCAAACTCTTATATTGAGTGAGGTTATGGCTTTCCTCTGGAGGAGAGTACAGACTGAGGGGTAGATGAGGGAAATTATATTTTTACTCAGTACCGAGATTGTCTGGGGGATCGGCGAGAGCACTTGTCTCTGGACTTGACTGTTAGTACAGTGTGGCGAAGGGTGGACAAAGGATTGGTGTCTATACAGTTCATCAGACCATAAGACATAGGAACAGAAATAGGCTATTCAGCCCATCGATTCTGCTCCACCTTTCCATCATGGCTGATTTATTTCCCCTCTCAACCCCATTCTCCTGCCTTCTTCCCAAAACCTTTGAATATCCTTACTAATCAAGAACCCATTAACTTCCCCTTTAAATATACCCAATGACTTGGCCTCCACAGCCATCTATGGCAATGAATTCCACAGATTCATTAACCTCTGGCTGAAGAAATTCCTCCTCATCTCTTTTCTAAAGGGCTGATCTATTCTGAGGCTGTGCCTGTGGTCCTAGACTCTCCAACTATAAGAAACATCCTCGCCACATCCACTCTATCTTGGCTCTTCAATATTCGATACATTTCCACTCTCTGCCTCCTACTAGTCAGTCAATCTTCTGTCCATGCTAATATCTTTCCTGTAATACCACAGGCCTCACTTGCAGTGCCTTCTGAAAATCCAAGTCAACAACATCCACTGAATCTCCTTTGTCTATCCTGCCTTCTATTTCCTCAGAGAATTCCAGTAGATTTGTCAGGCAGGATTTTCCCTTAAGGAACCATACTAACTTTGACCAATTTTATCAAGTTCATCAAACCTTCATTCTTCATGATAGACTTCAACATCTTCCCAACTACTAAAGTCAGACTAATTGGCCTTAATATCCTGCCCTTTGCCTCCTTCCCTTCTTTAAAAGTGGAATGACATTTGTAATTTTCCAGTCCTCTGGAACCATGCCAGAATCTAATGATTCTTGAAAGATCATTATTACTGCCTGCACAATCTCTTCAGTCCTCTCTTTCTGGGATGTACACCATCTGGTCCAGGTGACTTATTTACTTTCAGTTTCCCAAGCACCTTCTCCTTAGTAATAATGGCTACACTCACTTATGCCCCCCGATATTTGTGAATTTCTGGCATACTGCTAGAGTCCTCCACAACGAAGACTAATACAAAATACTTACTAAGTTTGTCCAGCATTTCTTTCTCCAGCATCATTTTCCAGTGGTCCATTCATGCCTCTCTTTTACTGTTTATGTATCTGAAAAATCTTTTGATATTCTAAAGTTCAGTGACTTAACTTCTTCCTGCACTGGACTCTCAGTGCTTGCTGCGAACCAGAGACACCATTTTCCTGAAGTGCACTACGATCAAACCCTTGAGACCTGACCCAACCTCCAAATCTTGACTCCTCCCTTGGATCCCGAACCAATCCCTGAACCCTAATCCTTGACTCTAATCCCTGAATGATGACTTCATCCCTGGATCCTCTGAGCCAAGGCAAAACCTCCATCTCCATCACTGAACCATGACCCAACCCCCAAATTCTGACCAAATACTTGAACCTTGACTCCACCCCCGAATCCTAACCTAGGACCTGAGCCCTGACTATACCACCAAACTCTCACCTTCCATTTACTGCTGCCTGCTGAACCTTGAACCCAGCCCTAAACTCTTACCCAAACCTCTGAATTGTGGCCCTAAGCTGAACCCAGAGACCACAGCTAAACTCTGACCCAACTGCTGAAGCCTGACATCACCTCTGAACCCTGACCTCACCCCTGAATTCTGAGTTACCCCTGAACTCTGAATCCTGATCCACCCCAGAACCCTGCCACAACCACTGAACCTTGACCCAACTCCTGGAGCCTGACACCATCCCTGAACCCAGCAATTTCAGGATGGATTCTCCATCTCTGCAAGCAGGGACACCCTCCAGGACAAGCTGCCTGCCTGGTTAGCTCCCAATCCCTCCCTCCACCACAGAGGCCACAGTGTGCACCAATGCTCTCCAGTTCCTCACCCAGGCCACTCCAACCACCTCTCCCAGTCTGCCCACTCTCCAAGCCATTGGAGCCCATCTGTATTGGCCAAGGCAGTGAGGTTAGAGACTGAGAGAGCTGATTCGATCACCAACTATCTGATGCCTGGGGTTTTCCATTATTAATTATCCCTAAACAGTGCAGTTCATCATGCTAGCTTCTATCGCCCATCCCTAAGTGCCCCTCCAGAAGGCAAGGGAGTGAGCCACCTCCTCGACCCATTGCTGTCCGCCTCTCACGGTACAGCCCTGTTCAACTATTTCACATTAGCACTGCAACCGAACATTTTCTGCCCATGTGTGGCAGGACATCCCAGTGAAGGAAGATCTCCCTGCAGACAGATGAAACCTCCTCTAACTTTCTGGGTGAATACAGATAAATTCACCCACAAGATCATCTTCAGATGCAGTTCCTCAGGGTCGAGCCTGTTGCTTCCTGTCCAGTTCAGAGTCCTGATTGGGGGTGTGCTAACCTGAGAGTTTACTGGGAATTGGGACTCTTTATTTTTTACTGGAAACCACAATCCAACCTGGGAGTGTTCTGGGAACCAGGATCTGACCTGAGAATGTACCAGGAATAGGGATCCACTTGGAAATGTTTTGGGAAAAGAGAATCCTTACTGAAAAATGTACTGGGAATCAGCATCCTACTGGGAAATGTTCTGGGAATTAGGATCTGAGCTGGGAAGGCTTTGAAAATGAGCTTTCTATGCAGTAATATTTTGGGGGGAAAGAATCCTACCTGGGAATGCAGTGGAATTGGGATCTACCTGGGAATTGGAGCTACCTGGGAACATTTTGGGAATGAGACCCTACCTGGGAGTGCAGTGAGAAACAGAATCTTAGCTGGGAATGTACTGGAAACCTAAAGAGGTTATTGGAAACTGGGATATGATCTGGGAATATTCTGGAAACTTGAGTCCGATCTGGGAATGCCTGGGATCAGAATCAGAATTAGATTTAGTATCACTGGCATATCTTGTGAAATTTATTGTTATGTGGCAGCAAGACATTGCAATACAAATGGTAAAACCTGGGTTCTGGCTCGGAATCCTGTGGGAAACACGGACCCAGATCACGTTCCTGACACTGCCAGTCCCAGTCCATGGACAAAGCTAGAGCAGGAACTTCGAGCCCATCCCAGGACCCATGTATTCCAAACTGAAATGGTTGAGCAGGATTGAATAGCTTACAAAATTCCCTGCTTTAATGAGGCTGTTTAACAAGATAAGAGCCCATGGTATTAACAGCATGGATGAAGATTGGCTGACCGGCAGAAGGCAAAGCTTGGGAATAAAGGGGGACCATTCTGGTTGGCTGCTGTTGACTACTGGTGTTCCGTAGAGTTCAGTGTTGGGACCGTTTCTTTTCATGGTATAGATATGTCACCAGTTTGGATGACAGAATTGATGGCTTTGTGACCAATTTTGAAGACAATACAAAGATATTTTGAGGGGCTGTTAGAGCTGAAGAGGTAGCGAGTCTTCAGAAGGATTTGGACAGTTTGGGAGAATGGGCAAGAAACAGCAGATATAACAGTGTAGGGAAGTGTCTGGTCATGTACGTTGGTAGAAGGAATAAAGGTGCAGACTATTTTCTAAATGGGGAGAAAATTCAAAAAACAGAGGTGCAAAAGGATTTGGGAGTCCTTGTGCAGGATTCCCTAAAGGTTAACTTGCAGGTTGAGTCGTGATAAGGAAGGCAAAGGCAATGTTAACATTAATTTTGAGAGGGCTGGAATGTAAGGACAAGTTGTGATGCTGATGCTTTATAAAGCACAGGTCAGACTGCACGGAGTATTGTGAGCAGTTTTGGGCCCCTTATCTGAGAAAGGATATGCTGACATTGGAGAGGGTCCGGAGGAAGTTCATGAGAATGATTCTGAGAATGAAAGGGTTAATGTATGAGGAGCATTTGATGGCTCTGGGCCTGTACTCACTGGAGTTTAGAAGAATAGAGTGGGGGGGAGGGGATCTCATTCAAAAACCTATTGAATATTGAAAGGCCTAGATTGAGTGGACATGGAGAGGGTGTTTTCTATGGTGAGGGAGTCTAGGACCAGAGGGTACAGCCTCAGAACAAAAGGACGTCTCTTTAGAACAGAGATGAGAAAAAGATTCTTCAGCCAGAGGGCAATGAACCTGTATAATTCATTGCCATAGAAGGCTCTGGAGGTCAAGTCATTGCACATATTGAGTATAAGAGGTTGATAGATTGGACAACGAATTTTTTCGCAAGTGTGGCTTCCTCAGAATTTTTTTTGTTTATGATAGACCGTTTGAAGCTGAACATGAATATAATTAATGTAGGAATTTGGAAAAACAAGAAATTAACTTTTATTGAATATAATACAATTAATTGTATAACAGTGCTGATGCTTTACAATAGGTCAACTAGGCTAAATATGTTTTGTTGATGATTTTCATTTGCACTCTGTGTCTGAGGCTTCTCACTTAAGTATCCAACAATAATCAGCCAGCATTGATGGATTCTGGTTGCCCTGATACTGTTTCTCAATACCACTATGTCCTGGTGAAAGCCTTCACCATGCTCATCACTGACATCGCCAAGATTTGCAGGGAAGAAGTCTAAATGGGAATGCAGACAATGAACCTTTAGTGACATGTTGCACTTCATGGCTTTGTAAGCTTGAAGCATGTTATCAACCAGCTGCACGTAGTTTGGGGTGCTCTGTAGTTGCCAAGAAAAATTCCTTGAATGCCTTCCATGTGATTTTCTCCAGTCCCACTGGAAGTTCTTCAAAATGCCTTTCATTGATGACCTGTTTGATTTGTGGACCTTCCAAAAATGCCTTCCTTAATCTTGGCATCAATTATGTTATTCTGACTTGAATTATGAATTGAAATAACAAAAATAGGTGATTTTAAAAAATAGTGCATGATAGGGAAATTTCATGGTGATTTCAGCAGCCCAACACCCAAAAGTATTCAAAAAACAAACTCTTTGTTGTCCTGTGTTCTTGGTTAGTCAGAGCATCAAAGTTTATCGGAGAATGGGGTTGACAGGGATAATAAATCAGCCATGTTGGAATGGCAGAGCAGCCTCTTTGGGCCAAGTGACCTAATTCTGCTCTTATGTCTTATGGTTTTATGTTTTTAATCTTACTGGAATTTGGTAACATTGTTTCCTTTGGTTCACAGAGGCTCTACCTTATAAACCTATATATCCAAGTAAGTATTTTACTTCAAGCGATTTGCTGCCTTTCACGTTTAGCAGATATTAATTTGAAATGGCATTCCAGAGAAAACCTGCCCATTAGTTTCATGCATTTAAAAATGCTGGTAAGACTCAGCCAGTCAGGCAGCATCTGCGGAGAGAGAACAGGATCTGTTAACATTTACAGTTCTGGGGATGCCTCAACAGAGTTGGCTTCCATTCCTAAAGCTCCACCTTTCCTTCTCTGCTCTCCTCCCATCAATGTAGTCAAGATCCTTCATCACTGGCCTGGATGATGGGGGGTCTTTGATACTCCCTTCTTGAGGCAGTGCTCCATGTAAATCTGTTCAATGGTGGGGAGGGAGGGCTGTGCGTGTGGTAGACACAAGAAATAGGAGCACCAACCTCCCCGTCCAGTCTGCCCCACCATTCAATAAGATCATGGTTGATCTGGCCATGGAGTCAGCTCCAATTACTTGGCTTGACAGCCCATGGTCTCTGCTTATGCCAAGATGTGGCCACCCTCAGGGTAGAGGAGTAACATCTTTTATTCCACCTGGGTAGCCTCCAAGCTGATGGTATGAATATCGATTTCTCCTTTTAGTTCAAAAATTCCCCGCTCCTTCCTCGCCCCCACACCTTTTATTCTGGCGTCGTCCCCCTTCCTTTCAAGATCTGAGGAAGGGTCTGTGCCCAAAATGTCGACTGTTTGTTCATTTCCATAGACACTACCTTGCATGTTGAGTTTCTCCAACATTTTGTGTGTGTGTGTTGCCTTTTTCCCATAATCATTAATTCCCCTGCTACACAAAAATCGATTTATCTGTGTCTGAAAGATAATTAATGAAGTAGCCTCTACTGCTTCTGGATTTACTAAGAGTGCAGTGCATCAAGAAGGCAGCTTCTCAAGCGGCATTTGTGGATAGGAAGTCAATGCTGTTCTTGCCACCAGTGCCCAGAACGGGATAAATCATTAGGTCAAAATCTCTACGTTCCATGCAATATTCCACAAAGCTCAGCAGAACTTCTGTTTCTGTTGGACTAGCTCAGACATCACTTTAACTCACTCTTTTGCGTCCAACCCATCACAAAGACCCACAGCAGAGCTCTCAGCTTCCCGGATGCCCCGTGTGCTCCGCTGAGTCAACATTACTCCAGAGGAACAGGAATACTTCATTTTGTGGATTGTGAGCGGGCTCTGGATATTTGTCCCACAGGTTACAGTACTGGCTACGGTTATGATAAACATATCAGTTCAGGCTTTGGACAGACTATTGATGGAAGATTTCCAGCCCTGAAAGCCAGTTGTGAACCTGGAGGCTTTTTTTTTAAACCAGAGATGAATAAACTCTTCTCAGGCTTCCAGCCGGGTTCAGATATCAATTATAACCGACGTTTCAATGACAAACTCTGACACCTACTTCAGGGATGATGCCTGGGCATGGCAAGTCGGGTTGTGTATTTATAGCCCCGCAGCCCCTCCTGATTGGTTAGTCCTCATCCAATCAGGTTCCCGGTTCTCTCACCTCGTTTACAATCTAATTCCAATTCTTACTTAGAGCAAAACCTTCTCCTTTGTTAAAACTCTTTCCCTCTAGTTTTATTTCAATGGCGCGGCACAATAGTTTTGTGCCTTCGAGGTCAATCCCGTGATCATTGCGAATGCAATGTTCTGCTACCGCCAGTTTCTCCGGGTAACCCAAACTGATGCCGGTTCCCACGGTGCGGGAGTCCCCTCCGGCTGCTCCGCTTTCACGGGGAATCCTGGAAACAGCAGCTGACATGAGTCCCAGGTCATCTTTGACCCGCATAAACTGTGTCTTGAGCTTCCTTATGGGTTTGTGGTATTAATCCGGTATTTCTTCAAGATTTTGGCGATCCTTCCAGGAACCGTGACTCCTTGTAGGTTCCCCGGTTTTCCATCGCCACTCGATTGATTTTCTTCACCTTGTAGGAACATCGTGCGCAATCGTCTTATTTCCCCAGGGGGATTCTCCGGGTCCGAAATAGTTTTCGCACAGTTAATCAAAGTAGAAAGAACCCGCTCTACATTGGGAGGCGTGGTGGGGGCTGTTACTGATGAACCCTTCATCTCTGAGCACGGGAGGTTTGGGTTACCCGGAGAAATCGGCGGTAGCAGAACATTGCATTCACAACGGGCACAGGATTGACTTCGACGGCACAAAGCCAGTGGCTTATGGGACTGCCCGGTAAAGAAGCCATTGAGATAAAACTAGAGGAAAAGACTTCTAACAAAGTCCAACATCTCGCTCCAAGTAAGAACTGGAATTCGATTGTAAACAAGTTGGGAGAGCGGAAACCTGACTGGATAAGGACTAACCAATCAGGAAGGACGGACAACAACACACACAAAATGCTGGTGGAACGCAGCAGTCCAGGCAGCATCTATAGGGAGAAGCACTGTCCACGTTTCGGGCCGAGACCCTTCGTCAGGACTAACTAAAAGGAAAGATAGTAAGAGATTTGAAAGTAGTGGGGGGAGGGGGAAATGCGAAATGAGAGGAGAAGACCGGAGGGGGTGGGATGAAGCTAAGAGCTGGAAAGGTGATTGGCGAAAGTGATACAGAGGTGGAGAAGGGAAAGGATCATGGGATGGGAGGCCTCAGGAGAAAGAAAGTGGGGGGGAAGCACCAGAGGGAGATGGAGAACAAGCAAACAACTAAATATGTCAGGGATGGGGTAAGAAGGGGAGGAGGGGCATTAACGGAAGTTAGAGAAGTCAATGTTCAATGAAGTCAGTGAAGGACAGACTATGCGCACATAAATACCACTGGACTAGAACCTGCCCAGGCATCATCCCTGATGAAGATGGCAGAGTTTGTCATTGAAACATCGGTTATAATTGATATCTGAACCCGGCTGGAAGCCCGAAAAGAGTTTATTCATCTCTGGTTGTAAAAAAAAAGCCTCCAGGTTCACAACTGGCTTTCAGGGCTGGAAATCTTCCATCAATAGTCTGTCCAGTCCATAGGTGATGTCAGACCAATATCACATTGTTGACTCTTAAGGGGCTTGTAACCACCCAAGAACAGAATTTACACCACTTTCACAGAGCAATTAGGGATGGGATGGACAAGAAATGCTGGGCTTGTCACCAATGCTCAGATCTCGATAAATGGATAAATTGTAGAAAATTAGTTCAAAGTAAATTTATTATCAAAGTACATATGTATCACCATACCCAAACGTGAGATCTGTTTTCTTGCAGGCATACTCAATAAATCCAATAACCTTAAAAGAATCAATGAAAGACTGCACCCAACAAGGTGGACACCTAATGTGAAAAGACAACAAACTTTGCAAATACAAAAAAATACTGATTGTAAATAAATAAGCAATAGATATTGAGAACATGAGATGAAGAGTTCTTGAAAATGAGTTCATAGGTTGTGGGAATAGTTCAGTGACGGGCAAGTGAAGTTGAGTGGTTATCCCCTTTGGTTCAAGAGCCTGATGGCTGACAGGTAGTAACTGTTACTGAACCTGATGGTGTGAACTCTGAGGCTCCTATACCTTATTCCTGATGGCAGCAGCGAGAAGAGAGCATGACCTGGGTGGTGGGGGATCTTGGCGATGGACACTGCTTTCCTGTGACAACGCCCTGCGTCATGGTGTTCAATGGTAGGGAAAGCTTTGCCGATGATGGATTGATCTCCAAGTACCATGTTGCCAGGTTCCACAAGACTCAGCAGAATTTCCATTGCTGTGGTCCAGATGAGACATCACCTTTACCTCCCTGTTGGGTCCAACCCAACCTCAGAGACTCGCAGGAGATCTCTCAGCTTCCCCAGATGTGTTGTGTGCTTTGCTGAATCAGGATCACTCAGGAGAAAGAGAAATACTTCACCGGCTGATGTTGTGTATTTTCAGCAGATTCTCAGCCTCATTACCCCTATTCTATTTATTCCACAGAGAGATATGGAATTGGTAACACGTATGGTAAGTACTTAAGTTCTTTGAATGGGTCATATTTCATTTAATAATGGGATAAGTTTCAGGCATTCTGCAGAGGAGCAGAGTGTTTGTAATCTGAGTGACAACTCCTCAGATCGAGATAAATTAATAAGTCGAAGGGAATTAGATCTATGTGTGTCCATGAAACCTTTCAAAAGCTCCGCAGAATTTCCAGATCAGGGCATCACTTTATGCCACCTTTTAGCTCCGACCTCTCCATGGACACCCACAGGAGATCTCGCTGCTTCCCCAGATGAGCTGTGTGCTTTACTGAGTCAGGGTCCCTCTGGAGAAGTAGAAATACTTCACTGGCTGAGTTTGTGAATAATAAGCAGATTCTGGATACTGTATAAATATTTAACCCTGTTCTCTTTGTCCAACAGGTTATGGTAAATATTTCAGTTCGGCAATTGCTCCCTAACATAATTTTATGAAATTGAAAAACATTCTGAGCAGGCACCCACAGTCTGTAGCCTGTGCAAAGACTCTTGTCCTCTACCAGAGACAAAGAACACTTTACTGCCCAGACCACCCACTCCTGTCCAAGGGTCCATGGTCTCCTGCCCAGTTACAGTGCTGGTGCTGTGACTCAGTTACAGGACCGGTAATGCAGAGACCAGGCTAACAATCCAGAGGTTTGAGTTAAGGTCCCACCAGGGAACCTGTAGAGAGTTTGGAGAAACTCCAGCTAACCTTAGTAAAGATAGGGTGCAGTTCTTCCACCCATAACTGGTCCATTCTACAAGTGACCCCCAATCCCATCTTATATTGTTGATTCTTAAAGTGGCCCAAGTAACCATCTAGGTCCGGAGGAGAGCACAACATTACCTTCACGGCAATCAGTAATGAGCAGTAAGTGCTGGTCCTCCCACTACTTCCCCATCTGGATAACTAAATAGGTCAAAGGGAATTGAAAGTTCAAAGTAAATTTATTATCAAACAACATTTACACAACACAGAGATTCATTTTCTCGCGGGCATACTCGAGAAATCTATCGAATAATAACCATTATGGAATCAATTCAAGATCATCCAACTTGGACAGTCAACCAGAGTGAAAATAAAAAAGAACAAAATAATGATAAAAAAAATAAATAAGTGATAAATATTGAGAACATGAGATGAAGAGTCCTTGAAAGTGAGTCCATAGGTTGTGGGGACATTTCAGTGATGGGCCAAGTGAAGATCTCCCCTCTGGTTCAAGAGCCTGATGACTGAGGGGTAGTAACTCTTCCTGAACCTGGTGCTGTGAGTCCTGAGGCTCATGTACCTTCTCCCCAGTGGCAGCGAGAAGGGAGTATGAACTAAATGGTGGGGTTCCCTGATGATTTCCTGTGACAGTGTTTCATATAGACATGCTCAATGGTGGGGAAGTCTTTACCTGTGATGAACTGGGCCATATCCACTACTTTTTGTAGGATTTTCCCACTCAAGTTAGATATTAGGATTCATGTTCAACCTTCTACAAAGCTTACCAAAACTTACATTACTTACCAGATCTGGCATCACATTAACCTATGTGTTGGGCCCAACACAAGCACAGACACCCACAGGAGATCTCTGAGCTATGTGCTCTGAAAGTCAGAGACAATCCAAAGAAATAGAAATACCTCACCAGCTGATAATGTGGATTATGAGCAAATTCAGGAAATGGTTAACCTTGTTTGTTTCTTCCCACAGGTTATGGTCCTGGTTACGGTGACGGTAAATGTTTTAGTTCAGTTTTCTCGATTCCATGAACTGATCAATTTTGAAAGGTTTTGTGCGGGAAAACACAGTCTGTAGTCTGAGTGAGGAGTCCTCTCCTCAAACCAGACATAAAACCCCTTCACTGCCCAGACAACTGACTCTTGCCCATAGGTCCACAGTGACTGTGGTGGGACTATTACAGTGGTGATGCTGTGGCTCAGTTACTGGACTAGCAATGTAGAGACTGGGCTAACATTCCAGAGGTACCACTCAGGAACCTGTGGAGTTTATCCTCATTTATTAGTCAGAATTTTGGAAAAACACCAGCTAACCTTAGTAAAGAGGGGCTATAAATCTTCCATTCCTAACTGGTCCAGCTGATATGTGACTCCAGTCCCTTCCCATGTTGTTGACTCTTAATGTGGCCCCAGTAGTCATGCAAGAGTAGAGCTTCACAGAGCAATCAGCGATGGGCAGTGAATACTGGTCTTCCCACCAATTCCCACATCTGGATAAATAGATAACTCAAAGGGAATTACATCTCCAGATCAACATTTAACCTTCCACAAAGATCGGCAGAATGTCCGTCGCTGATTCATCAGATCAGGCATCACTTTAACCCGCTCTGTTGGATTGAACCCAACCACATAGACCCATGGCAGATCTCTCAGCTCTCCCACATGAGCTGAGTATTTGATGAGTCAGAGTGTCTCAGGAGAAACAAAAATACATCACTCTCTGATTTTGTAGATTCTGGACATAGTTAACACTGTTATGTTTGTCCCGCAGGTTATGGTCCTGGCCACAGTTACGGTAACTATTTCAGTTCAGATTTTGCTAAATATAATTCAATTCAATTCAGTAGAAGTTTAATTGTCATCCAGCCACACATGAATACAGCCAAACGAGATAGTGTTACCCTGGGGCCAAGGTGCAATACATGGTACCAGTGGTCACACAGCACATGGAAGATAGCAAGCACATAAAGGTATCAGTAAGATACACCCACACAATAAAGAATTCCGGACTCAAGACATCATTGCAGAAACCTGCGGATGACCACAACAGAGCCGAACACCTTCACAGGACGATCGGCAATAATCTGATAACATTTTAAACATTTTGTGCATGGGACCACAGTCTGTGGTCTGAGCAATGACTCATCCCCTCTAACCAGACACAAAATCACTTCACTGTCAGGTCTGCCACCAACTCCTGCCCCTGGGCCCATTGCTGCCCAGTTACAGTGGTGTTGCTGTGGCTTAGTTACCGGACTAGTAATGCAGAGGGAGGTCCAACAATCCAGAGACTCAAGTTTGCGTCCCACTGGGGAATTGGTAGCACTCATACTCAGTTACTGATCTGGAACTTAGACAAACACCGGCTCACCTCAGTAACGATGACTGTACAAGTTGGGTTTATAGTGATATGCACCACCAGACAGAAGGACACATGTAATAGAAAACTTGTACCAGCACCACAGATACATTCACAAGAAACACATAAATTAAACAGAGTTTTCCAAAATTATACAAGGACGGCAATAAGAGAGTTCATTGTAGTTCAAAGCGGTTAAATCGTTTCTGTACTTGGGCAGGGATTAAGGTCGTGCAGATCAGTCTGAGAAGTGAATGGTTGAAGGGAAATAGCCATTCCTGAACCTGGTGTTGTGGGAGTTCGGGCTTCTGTACCTCCAGTCTGACGGATGGAGGGGATTTTTTATGATGGATTTTACCTCCTTGAGGAATTGCCAACACATTCCAATGTGGTAAAAACACTCTAAGTTTCTGGGAGTTTCCATCACAGATTGCTTCACTTGGTTTCTTAATATCACTTTCCTAAACAAGAAAAACAAGAAGGCACAGCAGCGCCTTTCAATAGACAATAGACAGTAGGTGCAGGAGTAGGCCATTAGGCCCTTCTAGCCAGCACTGCCATTCATTGTGATCATACACAATCAGTACCCCGTTCCTGCCCTCTCCCCATATCCCCTGACTCCGCTATCTATAAGAGCTCTATCTTCCTATCCTTCCTAAGCAGATTGAGGCAAGCGAAGCAAACACCCCCTCCCTCATGGCCGCCTTAATTGAATTTTACAGGAGCACCATTGAGAGTGTCCTGACAAGCTGCATCTCCATCCGGTACGGGAGCAACAAAGCACTGGACTGGAAGTCCCTACAAAGGACTGTGAGAACAACTAAGAGAATCCCAGGAGTCCATCGAGGACAGGGGGCTGCATGTGTGGGGCCCTTAGTATTATTAAGGATCCCATCCATCCAGCATCCTCTTTGACTTTCTACCATCAGGCAGGAGACTGCGATACATAAAGACAAGAATGGTCAGGATGGGAAACAGTTTCTTCCCTCCCTGCCGCATTGCATTCATACCCTACAATATTTAATTTGTGCACTTGACTTTATTTATTTATGTGTCATTCATTTGTAGATTTTATCCTTACTTTCATAAGTTATTGTGTGCTTTATGTGTCCTACTGTGACTTACAGCCCAGTCTGGAGAAATGTTGTCTTGTTTAAAGGCCTGAACAAATTAGATATGGCAAAGTTATTTCCCATGGTACGACAAGGGGGCACAACTTTAGGATTGAAGGACAGAGATGTGGAGAAACTACTTTAGTCAGAGGGGGGTAAATCCGTGGAATTTGTTGCCACGAGTGGCTGTGGAGGCCAGGTCGTTGAGTGCATTTAAGGCAGAGATAGATAGATTCTTGATTAGCCAGGGCATTAAAGGGTATGGGGAGAAGAACGGGGAGTGGGGATGACTGGAAGAATTGGATCAGCCCATGATTGAATGGCAGAGCAGACTCGATGGGCCAAATGGCCTACCTCTGCTCCTATATCTTATGGTCTTATGTTTAAATGTATACATGCATATAGTTAAAGGACAATAGCCTTGACTTGAATACCTTCCAGAGGCAGAAATCTTCCATTGATAACCAGTCCAGTCTATATGTGACTCCAGTCTCATCCCATATTGTTGATCTAAAATCTCTCTTCAGGACCCCCTCGCTTCTCCTGCCTATGTCATTAGTGCCAATATGTACCAGGATTTCTGCTATAAGGTGTTGTTAAGGCCTGATTTTCAGTATCATGTGACATTTTAGTCACCAACCAACAGGAAAGATATCAATAAAATTGAAAGAGTGCAGAGAAATATACAAGGACATGAGATAGGTTAGGACTTTATTCCCTGGAACATTGGAGAATGAGGGGAGATTAGAGGGATACAAAATTATGAGGGGTACAGATAGGGTAAATGCAAGCAGGCTTTTTCCACTGAGGTTGGGTGACTCAAGACTAGAGGTCATGGCTGAAACTGTTTAAGGGGAACATGAGGGAGAACTTGCTCACTCAGAGGATGGTGAGATCATGGAACAAGCTGCCAGTGGAGGTGGTGGAGGCAGTTTCAGTTACAACATTTAAGAGAAATTTGGACAGGTGCATGAATGGGAGAGACATAGAGGGCTATGATCCAGGTGCATGTCAAAGGAATTAGATTGAGTAACAGTTTGGCATGGACTAGATGGGCTGAAGGACTTGTTTCTGTACTGTACTGTTCTGTAACCTTCTAACTCTATGACTCTTTGACTGATATTGCTGACTCTTAAAGTGGCTCTGGTAACCACCAAAGAGTAGAGCTCCATACTACCCTCACAGGTCAATCAGAGACGGGCAATAAATGCTGGTCTTGCCAGCAATGTCCAGATCTAGATGAATGAATATATCAAAGAAAACTAGAACTTCAGATCCACGTATATCCTTCTACAATGCTTGGCAGAACATCTGGTGTTGTTGGACTAGCTCAGACGCCACTTTAACCTACCTGTGGTGTCCAACCCACCCACCGGAGATCCCTCAGCTTCCTCCATAAACACTGTGTACTTCTATGATTCAGGAAAAACATGATTAATTAATTGGTTTTGTAGATTTCCAGTAAATTCTCAAATCATTTACCCTGGTACGTTTGTTTCACAGAGGGAAGTGGAAGCAGGTTGGATGAAGGTACGTGTAGACGGTGCTTTAGTTCATTTAATTCATTGGAACTCATTTCAAAATGAACAGCTCTCCACACCACCTGCCCTGTCAGATCTACTTAGAATCGTACAGGTTTCAGTATGATCACCTCACGTTCTTCTAACTTTTGAAGACTCTACATTCAGCAGCCACTTGACTAGATACCTCTTATACCTAATAAAGGGGCCACTGAGTGTACGCTTTGCTGCTGTAACCCATTCACTTCAAGACTCAACGTGTTGTGCACTCAGAGATGCTCTTTGCACACCACTGTTGTATCACGTGGCTATTTGAGTTACTGTCACCTCCGTGTCAGCTCGAACCTGTCTGGCTATTCTCCTCTGGCCTCTCCCATTAACAAGGTGACTTCACCCATAGAACTGCCCCTCACTGGATGCTTTTTTTTGGTTCTTCCCACCATTCTCTGTAAACTCTAGCGACTGTTGGGTATGAAAATCTCAGGAGATCAGCAGTCTCAGAGATGCTCAGATCACCACATGTGGTACCAACAATTATTCCACAGTCAAAATCGCTTTGATCACCTTTCTTCTCCATTCTAATGTTTGGTCTGAACAGCAACAATGCTTGACCTTGTTCGGATTTTTTTTTTGCATTGACTTGCTGCCACATGATTGGCTGATTAGATATTTGTAGCTGTACCTCCTCTTGATGGGACAACCCTCTCATCTGAGCAATTAGCCTAGTGGATGTCATCTGGACGGCAAAATATATCATTATATCCTTCCCTACTCAATACTCCAGGAGTGGCCTCACCAACACTCGGTACCTGAACTTCAAGTCCTGTACAATAAGTAATGTCTTGCCACATACACTTGTGCATTACATTTCTATGTTTCATGTACAGGACCAACAAGATCTCAATGAACTTCACTCACCTTCAGCTCCCTCCTATTGCATAAAAATCCACCTATTGGTTCCTTTTACCAAAATGCATGACCTTATACTTTGCTACGTACATTAAGCTCTATTTGCCAAAGGTATGCCCTCTCACTCAATCTATCCATACCCCCTTATGGAATCACAATATCCTCACTGGAACTTGCCCTCCACTAATTGTCAGAGTCCAAACTCAGTAATCCAAGTGAGGAGCCCTGACCTCTAACCAGACACAAGAGCTGTTCACTGCCCAAACCACCAACTCCTGTCCATGGCTCCTAGGTGATGATGGTTTGATCTTCCTGCCCAGTTACAGTGGTGGCACTGTGCTTCAGTTATCAGGCCTATAATCCAGAGACCAGACTAGCAATCTAGAGACTCAAGTTTAGGTCCCACCAAAGTACCTGTGGAGTTTATGCCCATTTACTAAGACATTTGGAAAAACACTATCTAACATCAATATTGATGACCACACACTCCACCAATTTTATTAAAACCCTCCTGCTTTATTGACACATCTGAAGAGTAGGAAACTTCCATTCATAACCAGTCAACCCTCTACATAACTGCAGTTAGGTCTAACCCGTCCACAATGAACCATGAGATATCTGTCGGTCTCCCCAAATGAGCTGTGTGCTCTCAGGAGTCACAGTCCCGGAGGAAAGGCAGAAATACACTTACTGGCCACTTTGTTACATACCTCCTGTAACTAACAAGGTGACCACTGAGTGTACATTCGTGATCTTCTGCTGCTCTAGTCTATCTGCTTCAAGGTTAGACATGCTGTGGATGCTCTTCTGCACACCATTATTGTAATGCATGGTTATTTGAGTTACTGTCACCTTTCTGTTAACTTGAACCAGAATGGCCATTCTCCTTTGACCTCTTTCATTAACAAGGCATTTTTGCCTATAGAAATGCTGCTCACTGGATGTTTTTTGTTTTTCGCACCATCCTCTGTAAACTCTAGAGACTGTTGTGCATTAAAACCGCAGGGCAGCACAGTAGCGTAATGGTTAGCACAATGATTTATGGTACAGGCGACCCAGGTTCAATTCCCGCTGTTGCCTGTCAGGAGATTATATGTTCAATCCGTGACCATGTGGGTTTCCTCCGGGTGCTCCGGCTTCCTCTCACAGTCCAAAGATGTACCAGTTGGTGGGTTAATTGGTCATTGTAAATTGTCCTGTGTTTAGGCTAGGGTTAAATTAGATGATTGTTGGGCAGCGTGGCTGAAAGGGCCAGAAAGGTCCAATAAATAAATAAATAGAAGATCAGCAGTTTCTGAGATACTCAAACCCTGTGCCTGGTGCCAACAGTCAGAGTTACTTCGATCGCATTTCTTCCCCATTCTGAACAACAACTGCTCCTCTTGACCAGGTCTGCATGCTTTTATGCATTGAGTTGCAGCCACATGATTGGCTGATTAGATATTTCAATTAACAAGCTGGTGCACCTCATAACATGTAACCCAATGGCTGAGTGTATGTTTCTAGCAGATTTTCAGCATCATTAATCCTGGTCTTTTTGTTCTACAGGTTACAGTACTAACTATGGATACGGTAACTATTTCAGTCCCCATGTTGATAATCGTTTGACCAATCGGCAAGGTTAACTTGGCGATGATTAAAGAATGGATAAGGGTCATGTGAAGTCATACGAGCAGCCAGTGCATATCACAAGTTCTGGTTATGCAACCACAGACACCAGACAGTCTTGATAATGACTGGAGTTACCCGTCTTGTAAAGACACTAACCAGAAGAAAGCAATGGTAAACAACTTCTGTAGAAAGATTTGCCAAGATGAACAATGGTCAAAAGACCATGATTCCCACCCCACCTCCATGCTGTATGACATGGCACATAATAACAAAGATATATCAAAGAATATAGTCATATAGTAATTTACCAGGATGCTGCCTGGTTTAGAGAGTATGGATTATGATCAGAGATTAAGGGAGCTAGGGCTTTACTCCTTGGAGAGAAGGAGGATGAGAGGAGACATGATAGAGGTGTACAAGATATTAAGAGGAATAGACAGAGTGGACAGCCAGCGCCTCTTCCCCAGGGCACCACTGTTCAATACAAGAGGACATGGCTTTAAGGTAAGGGGAGGGAAGTTCAAGGGGGATATTAGAGGAAGGTTTTTTACTCAGAGAGTGGTTGGTGCGTGGAATGTTCTGCCTGAGTCAGTGGTGGAGGCAGATACACTAGTGAAGTTTAAGAGACTACTAGACAGGTATATGGAGGAATTTAAGGTGGGGGGTTATATGGGAGGCAGGGTTTGAGGGTCGGCATAACATTGTGAGCCAAAGGGCCTTTAATGTGCTGTACTATTCTATGTTCTATGTCAAATGAGTTGTTTGAGTCAAATCAATCAAAGATTGAGCTGAGCAACCTGCAAATGTTACCTCATTTTTAGCACACACATGGCGCTGTGGCTCAGTTATTGGACCAGTATTGCAAAGGCTGGGCTAACACAGAGACTTGGGTTAAGGTCCCATCAGGGAACCTGAGAAATTCTTGATCTGTAACTTGGAAAAATACAAGCTAACCTCAGTAATGATGGCCACACACCAGCAGATTGTGATAAAACCCTCCAGGTTTACAATTGCCCTTCAGGAGTGTCAAACTTCCATCCATAGCTGGTCTGGTCTACATATGACAGCAATCTCTTCCCAGATTTTAGACTTAAATTGGCCAAAGTAACTGCCCAAGAGTAGAGTTCAACACAACCTTCACAGGGCAATCAGGAATGGGGCAATAAATACTGGTCTTGCCATAAATGAGTAAACTCAAGAAAATTAAATCTCCACAACTCTGTAATGGTGCACAAAACGCCACTCAAAACCCCCATTGCTGTCTGACCAGATCTGGCATCTCTTTAGCCACCTTCTTGGGTCTTTCCTAACCATGAAGACCCACACAAGATCTCTCAGCTTCCCCACAAGAGCTGTGTGCTTTGATGAGAAATGGAAGAAATTCCCCAGCTGATTTTGTAGACTTCTTGCAGTTTCTAAACATTGCCAACTCTGTTTTGTTTGTTTCACAGTGGGATACCAAAATCAGAATAAAGGAAGTAAGTAAGGATCATATTTCATAATTTGATCAATTTTAGAAAGTTTATGGAGGGAATAGCCTGCAGGCCACCCTGGGTAAGGCATAGAATCTGCTTAGGACCTCCCTCCTCGATTAGGGTCATGTAGAGCCATGGGAATAGGTGGTGGATGGTCATATGAGCAGCCGGTGCACATCACAAGTCCTGGTTATGTGACCACTGACGCCAGGCAGACAATCTCCAAAGAGTATTGATAATGTCTGTCACCCTTCTTGTAAAGACACTGCCCAGAAGGAGGCAACGGCAAACTATTTCTGTAGAAGAACTTGCCAAGTACAATTATTGTCTTGGGGAGACCATGATCTCCCACGTCATACAACATGGCACATTGTGTTGATGGTGATAGAGGGAACACAGTCTGATATCTCCTCCCACCTAACCAGTCACAGAACCCCTTTGCTGCCCAGACCATCCACTCCTCTCCATGGGTCCATGATGGGACCTTCCTGCCCAGTTACCAGACAGGTAGCACACATTCCAGAGACTCAAGTTAAGGTTCCACTCAGGAACCTGCGAAGTTTATGCTCTGTTATTGATCTGGAACTTGGAAAGTCACCAGCTAACCTCTGTAATGATGGTCACACACACCCACTGATTGTGGTTAAAAAATGTTCCTGGTTTACAAATGCACTTAAAGGGGTCCATAGCCAGTCTGGTCTATATGTGACTTCAGTCCCATTTCATTCTCTGTGCTGAACATCATTACTAGACGTTGAAGTGTGGCAACGAGAGAGAGATTTCAAAAGAAACGAGTGGGGGCCGAAAGGACATTCTGTGTGCCACACATCACTAGGAGACTTTGGAGTGTGTGTAATTAACCACTTGGCAAGGTCCAATGAAAAGGAATTTAGGTTTAAGAACAGCAGCCATTCTGTGAGTGGGCTAGTGTTAGAGCGGGGAGTTCAGGCTCATAGAGGCTTCACTAAGGAGAGGCGAAGACTGTAGGTAGATCTTTCATTCAATGTTTCTTTATTTCTTTCTTATGGTGTGGATCTGCACCTGGAACTATGACATTGTGGCCATTAGTGAGACTTGGTTGTAGGGCTAGCTGCTCAGCGTTCTGGGGTACCATTGGTTTGGATGTGATAGAGCAGGAGGGATTAAAGGGGGAAGGGTGGCATTACCAATCAGGGACAATGTCATGGCAACGCTTAGACAGGACAGACTGGAGAGCTCATCTACAGCAGAACTGAGAAATAAACAAGGGATCACCATGTTACTGGATTATATTATAGACCACGTAATAGCCAGCTGGATTTAGAGAACCATTTATTCTTTCTTTCTCTCATATTCCAGTTAGAGCAGTAGGGGTGCCTGGCAGAACAGTGGAGTGCTCCTCTTATGGGACCTCCAGTTCCCTGACAATTACACCTGCAAGAAGTGCATCCCGATATAGCTTCTTACAAACAGGTGTCCCACTTTTGGGAAGGATAGCCAGGCAAAGGGAGGTCACAGTGGTCGGGTCTCTCTGGCAATGAATCTGGCTCTGTGGCTCAGAAGGGACGGAGGGAGAAGAGGTGAGCTGTAGCGATAGGGGATTCATTGGTTAGGGGAACAGACAGGAAGATCTGTGGATGGGAACGAGATTCCCAGTGGTATGTTGCCCCCCAGGTTCCAGGGTCACGGGCATCTTGGATTGAGTCCACAGCATTCTGAAGTCGAAAGCTGGGCAGGCAGAGGACGTGGTCCATGTCGGTACCAATGACATGGGTAGGAAGGGTGATAAGGTGCTGCAAAGTGAGTTCAGGGGAGTTAACTGCTAGGTTCAAGGGCAGGGCCTCCAAGGTTGTGATCTCAGGATTGCTACCTATGCTAGTGTGGCCAGAAATAGGAAGATTATACAGTTCAAACATGTGGGTAAGGAGCTGGTGCAGGAGGGAGGGCTTCAGATCTTTGGATTGTTGGGCTCTCTTCCAGGGAAGGTGGGGCATGTACAGACTGGAAGTTTTGCACCTGAACCGGACTAATACCCTTGCAAGAATGTTTACTAGTGCTGTTCAGTGTAAGGTGGGGGGCATTAAACGCCAGTTTCAGTGGGGTAGGAACCAGAGTTCCAGAGCAGATAATGGAGTAGTTGTGTGCAAGGATATTGTTAAGCCTCCGTGCAAGGAATTCCGAAATCAAGTTTGAGCATAGTGGGACAAATGTTCTGAGTTCTCAGTTTCCCCGAACGAGCTGTGTGCTCCGATCAGTCCGAGTCACCCGGAAGAAACAGAGATACTTCATCATGTGGTTCCCCGGATTGCCAACATCCTTCACTCTGTTCTGTTTTTTTCCACAGATTCTGACTCTGGTAAGGATGAACATTTCAGCTCTCCACCGTTTACTTTTATTATTAGTTTCATTTGTGTGTGTTTGAATGATGAAGTGAGGGAAGCGTGGGGATACCCATTTCCCAACTGCTGTGGTTCGGCTTTGTGCTGTTATAATAGAGTACCGTAAGTTTTATCATCTAACAGCTTAACATTGGCTGGTCACTTACACCCATGTGTGTATTGGGAGAACACATAAAATGCTGGGAGATCTCAGCAGGTCAGGCAGTATCTATGGAGGGGAACACCGTAAACAGTCAACATTTTTGGCAGAGACCCTTTATCAAGATTGGAAAGGAAGGGGGAAAAAGCCAGAATCAAAATTGGTGTTGGTTATGGGTTTGTTATTATCACAAAATATTTGTTATTGGGGGCAGTGGTTAGCACAACGGTTTACAGTACCGGTGACCTGGGGTTCAATTCCTGTCACTGCCTGTAAGGAGCTTGTACGTTCTCCCCGTGACCGTGTGGGGTTCCTCCGGGTGTTCCAGTTTCCTCCCACAGTCCAAAGACGTATCGGTTGGTAGGTTAATTTGGTCATTGCAAATTGTCCCATGAATAGGCTTGAAATCGGGGTGTTGCTGGCTCGAAAGGCCGAAGTGTACTGTATCTCAATAAATTAATAAAGATGAGTACCGTGAAAAGCTTATCCCGCATACAGATCAAATCACGAGGTAGAAAGTAAAAGAATAACAGAACGCAGAATAAAGAGTAAGAGCTTCGGAGAAGGTACAGTGCAGGTAGACAATAAGGTACAAGATCATAATGAGGTGGCTTGTGGCCCATCTTATCGTACAACAGGTTCAGTCAATAGTGCTACAACAGTTGGATTAAAGGTGTTTAGTCACCCAGTGGGAGAGGGGAGAAGAGAGGAAGTCCAGTGGGTGGGGTTTTTGATTTGGCTGGCTGCTTCACTGAGGCAGCGAGAAGTGCAGACACAGTCCGTGGAGGGGAGGGTGGTTCCCATGATGTACTAAGCTGTGTCCATAACTCTGCTCTTTCTTGTGGTTTTCCATATCAAACCATATACACTCAGGTCGGCTGCTTTCGATGGTGCAGCAATAAAAATGGGTGACGGTAAACAGGGGCATAACAAATTTCTTTAGCCTCTTGAGAAACTGGAGGTGTTGGTGTGCTTTCTTGTACATGTCAGTGGAAATTATGCTTCCAACAGTGTGTTATTAATTCTCCTGTTAACTAACATAAAGGAGATAAGTTACTTGGGCTCTCTGGTCTCATAACCCCAATCAGTAAAACCACAGCAAACTCAGCTCTGGTGTCTACTTATCTCTTTCACACTGCCCCCGCACTCATTAGCCATAGATCTCACAACCCCCTCTCCCACCGCCTTATAAGCTCTGCTCCTAATGCATTAATGCGTACAAGTTGTGAAAACAATAACGCATACAAAATGCTGGAGGAGCTCAGCAGGCCAGACGGTATCTAGGAAAGGAATAAAGAGTCGACATTTCAGGCCGAGACCCTTCTTCAGGGTGGCTAGTGGCCCTGAATGATGAGGTGCACACCAAGACATAGAGTGAGATGTGTCATTTTGCGTAACGACCACCGCAGTCCGAGGATGTGCTGGGGGAGGACTATTAGATGATACTTTAAAAAATGATGAGGTCAGAGTAAGAAGGTGAGGGGAGGCAGAAAAGAAGTACAAGGTGGTAGGTGATCGGCAAATCAGAGAGAGGGGGAGGAGGAGGAGAAGTAAAGAGCTGGGGTCGATTGGTGAAAGAGACAAAGGCCTGGAGGAGGGGGAATTTGATAGGAGAGGGTAGAAAACCATGGAAGAAATAGAATGAAGAGGAGCACCAGAGGGAGGTGATGGGCAGGAAAGGAGATAAAGAGAGAGAGGGAAACTGGAATAGGGAATGGTGAAGGTGAGGCAATTACCGGAAGTTCAAGAAATCACTGTTCATGCCATCAGGTTGGAGGCTACCTAGACACAATAGAAAGTGTTGCCCCTTTAACCTGAGTGTGGCCTCATCGTGGCAGCAGAGGAGACCATGGGCAGAATGGGAATGAGAAGTGGAATTGTAATGGAACCAGGAGATCTGCTTTTCCGGACGATGAACCGAAAGCACTTGGCAAAAGAGTCTCCCAAACTACATTGGGTCTCACCGATATACAGGGGCCACACCGGGAGCACCAGCTACAATAGATGACCCCAACAGACTCACAGGTGAAGTGTCGCCTCACCTGGAGGGACTGTTTGGGGCCCTGAGTGGTAGTGAGGGATGAGGTGTAGGGGCAGGTGTGGCACTTGTTCCTCCTGCGCCCACAGACTCTCTCATGCTCGAAATTGTGTCCAGGCCTAACTAAGCTCTCACTTGTCAATAAAGGGATGACGCTGATCTTGCTCTCGAGGGGTGAACTGCTCTAATGATGATCAGATCATGGGACGTGGGTGGGATGGTCCATCCAACGTTTTCACGCCAGCTTAAAACAGAATAATTCAAGTTTACTGTCGGGGATGTGGCACAGTAACAGAGCAGTTAGCGTAGTGCTGTACTGCCCCAGCGATTGGAAGATTGGGGTTCAATTTGCACCACTGTCTGTAAGGGGTTTGTCCGTTTTTGCTACTGCGGGTGCTCCAGCTTCCTCCCACATAACAACAACGTACGAGTTAGGGTTGGTTAGTTGTGGGGATGCTACTTTGGTGCCAGAAGCAGGGCAACACTAACAGTCCTCCCCCAGCACATCCTCGAACTGCGGTGGTCGTTGACGCAAAATGACACATCTCACTCTATGTCTTGGTATACAAGGGGTGATTGATAAGTTCATGGCCTAAGGTAGAAGGAGTCAATTTTAGAAAAGCTAGCACAGATATTTTTCAACATAGTCCCCTCCTACATGTACACACTTAGTCCAGCGATCGTGGAGCAAACGGATCCCTTCTTTGTAGAAGTGGTCCACAGCAGGGGTGATTGATAAGTTCGTGGCCTAAGGGCGAAGAGTTATTAACTTCAAACTTTCTGCATTATCACTCAAAGAGTTGAACTGCACGTGCATGCAATGAGAGCGTCTTGGACCTCCAGGTGGTCCACAGCAGGGGTGATTGATAAGTTCATGTCCTAAGGTAGAAGGAGATGAGTTATACAGCTCTCATTACACGCACATGCAGTTCAACTCTTTGAGTGATAATGCAGAAAGTTCGAAGTTAATAACTCATCAGGGTGATTAATAAGTTTGTGGCCTAAGGTAGAAGGAGTCAATTTTAGAAAACCTAGCACATTTATTTTTCAACATAGACCCCTCCTACATTTACACACAGTCCAGCGGTTGTGCAGCATATGGATCTTGGACCTCCAGAAAGTGTCCACAGATGGGTGATTGATAGGTTCGTGGCCTAAGGTAGGAGGAGATGAGTTATACAGCTCTCGTTACATGCACATGCAGGTCAACTCTTTGGGTGATTATGCAGAAAGTTTGAATTTAGTAACTCATCTTTTTCTACCTTAGGACAAAGAAGGGATCCGTATGCTCCACGACCGCTGGACTAAGTGTGTAAATGTAGGAAAAATAAATGTGTTAGGTTTTCTAAAATTGACTCCTTCTACCTTAGGCCATGAACTTATCAATCACCCCTTGTACACGTGACAAATATAGCTAGACTCTACGTGCCCAAGGTATAAATGCCATAGAAGAGCTTTTCTTTCTTACAGCAGCAGCACAGTACGTTACCAATGTGGCAAACGCAAGTTAGAATAAACTTAGATTCTACATAATTTACACAGCACAATAAACAAAAAATACATAATGCACGGTGAGGGAAACATGGTAGTGTTAGGGTTTTTCAAGTTGGCCCATGAACCTGGCGGCAATGTGGAAGAAGTCGTTGTTGAACCTGCAGGTGTGGGTCTTCAGGCTCCTGTTGCTCCTCCCTGATGGCAGCACTGGGAAGAGGGTAAGGCCCAGATGGTGAGGGTCCCTGATGGGGGACATCGCCGCTTGTAGAGGTCCATGATGGTGGGGAGAGCTTTATCTGGGATGGAACTGGCTGAGTCGCACCACTCTCTGTAGCCCCTTGTCATCCTGTGCACTGGAGTTCCCACACCAGGACTTGACATAACCAGTCAGAATGCTTACAACTGTACAGGTTTGTCAGAGTCTTTAATGACGTGCCAAACCTCCTACTGAAGTAGAGGCGCTAGCACACCTTATCATTGTCGGGAGCCGAATTCCTGTCCCCACAGATGCTGCTCGACCCTGGAGTCACAGCCATAAAAAATACAGCACCTTCAGCCCATCTAATCCATGCTGAACCATAGCCCTCCATATCCTTCCCATCCAGATACCTATTCAAGCTTCTCTTAAATGATGACATCGAAATCACATCCACCATTTGCACTGGTAGCTCGCTCCACACTCCCATGACCATCTGAATGAAGATGTTTCCCCTTATGTTCCCCTTAACCTTTCACCCATCTCATGACCTCCAGTTGTAGGCTCAGTGAGAAAAGCCTGCTTGCATTTACCCTATCTGTACCTCTGTCAAATCTCCTCTCAATCGTCTGCATTCCAAGGAATACAGTCCTAACCTATTCAGTTTTTCCTTATAACTCAGATCTTGCAGACCCGGCACCATCCTTGTAAATTTTCTCTGTACTCTTCCAATCTTATTTACATCTTTCCTGTAAGTAGGTGACGAAAACCGCACACTTCTGCACTGTCATTTTCTGTCACTCTGTGATACATTACCAACAACCTCGACCAATCCGACCACTGAGGTGTGACTGCCAAGAAAGCTCACCAGGGCCTCCATTTCCTCACTTTGACCTTCAGCTATTTTTATCGATGTGCATCAGAAAGCATCCTCTCCGGATGTAACTGCTCTACCCATGTCTGTAACCTTGAACCTAACAAGTACTATCATGCAGTGATGTTTTTCCCCCCAACAGGCTCTCCCTGTCGAAAAACCAGAGACTGCAAGATAGAGGATATCTGCTGTCGTGGAAAATGCATGTTTAAATATTATTGACCGAGGCTTCCTCTTCTGGCGAGGTCATCTTCGAACAATTTCGACTGTTGGATTCTGGTATTTTGCCAGTTAGGGTTACCTGTGTGTGTGTAACACTAATACTCAGTGCCCACTGCATTACGTAGCTCCTGAAACTAATAGAGTGGCCACTGAGTGTACGTTCATGATCTTCTGCTCCAGCCACTTCAAGGTTCAGCATGTCTTGCATTTTGAGATGCTCTTCTGCACACCACTGTTGCAACATGTGGTTATTTAAGTTAGTGTCGCCTCACTGTCTGCTTAAGCTGACCATTGTCCCCTGACCTCCCTTGTTTAAAAACGTTTTCATCCACAGTACTGTCGCTCTCTGAATGTTTTTCACACCATTCTCTGCAAACTCTAGGGACTGCTGTGTGTGAAAATCCCAGGTTAGCAGAGTCTGAAATATTCAAAACAATCCAGTCTGACATCAACAATCATTCCACAGCCAGTCACTCAGATCACATTTCTAATGTTTGGACCTACAATCAACCCACCGGGACCCCATTTACCACTCTCCCTTTAAACCCACAGAGACCGCATTTCCCACTCTCCCTTTAAACCCACCGGGACCCCGTTTCCCTCTCTCCCCTTAAACCCACCGGGACCCCGTTTCCCACTCTCCCCTTAAACCCACCGGGACCCCCGTTTCCCACTCTCCCTTTAAACCCACCGGGACCCCGTTTCCCTCTCTCCCTTTAAACCCACCGGGACCCCGTTTCCCTCTCTCCCCTTAAACCCACTGGGACCCCCGTTTCCCACTCTCCCTTTAAACCCACAGAGACCGCGTTTCCCACTCTCCCTTTAAACCCACCGGGACCCCGTTTCCCGCTCCCCCTTTAAACCCACCGGGACCCCGTTTCCCACACTCCCTTTAAACCCACCGGGACCCCGTTTCCCTCTCTCCCTTTAAACCCACCGGGACCCCGTTTCCCACTCTCCCTTTCAACCCACCGGGACCCCGTTTCCCACTCTCCCTTTAAACCCACAGAGACCCCATTTCCCACTCTCCCTTTAAACCCACCAGGACCCCGTTTCCCACTCTCCCTTTAAACCCACCGGGACCCCGTTTCCCACTCTCCCTTTAAACCCACCGGGACCCCGTTTCCCACTCTCCCTTTAAACCCACCGGGACCCCCGTTTCCCACTCTCGCTTTAAACCCACTGGGACCCCATTTCCCACTCTGCCTTTAAACCCACCGGGACCCCGTTCCCCACTCTCCCTTTAAACTCACCGGGACCCCGTTTCCCACTCTCCTTTTAAACCCACCGGGACCCCGTTTCCCACTCTCCTTTCAAACCCACCGGGACCCCGTTTCCCACTCTCCTTTCAAACCCACCGGGACCCCATTTACCACTCTCCCTTTAAACCCACAGAGACCGCATTTCCCACTCTCCCTTTAAACCCACCGGGACCCCGTTTCCCTCTCTCCCCTTAAACCCACCGGGACCCCGTTTCCCACTCTCCCCTTAAACCCACCGGGACCCCGTTTCCCACTCTCCCTTTAAACCCACCGGGACCCCGTTTCACTCTCTCCCTTTAAACCCACCGGGACCCCGTTTCCCACTCTCCCCTTAAACCCACTGGGACCCCCGTTTCCCACTCTCCCTTTAAACCCACAGAGACCGCGTTTCCCACTCTCCCTTTAAACCCACCGGGACCCCGTTTCCCGCTCCCCCTTTAAACCCACCGGGACCCCCGTTTCCCACACTCCCTTTAAACCCACCGGGACCCCGTTTCCCTCTCTCCCTTTAAACCCACCGGGACCCCGTTTCCCACTCTCCCTTTCAACCCACCGGGACCCCGTTTCCCACTCTCCCTTTAAACCCACAGAGACCCCATTTCCCACTCTCCCTTTAAACCCACCAGGACCCCGTTTCCCACTCTCCCTTTAAACCCACCGGGACCCCGTTTCCCACTCTCCCTTTAAACCCACCGGGACCCCGTTTCCCACTCTCCCTTTAAACCCACCGGGACCCCGTTTCCCACTCTCGCTTTAAACCCACTGGGACCCCATTTCCCACTCTGCCTTTAAACCCACCGGGACCCCCGTTCCCCACTCTCCCTTTAAACTCACCGGGACCCCGTTTCCCACTCTCCTTTTAAACCCACCGGGACCCCGTTTCCCACTCTCCTTTCAAACCCACCGGGACCCCATTTCCCACTCTCCCTTCAAACCCACCGGGACCCCGTTCCCCACTCTCCCTTTAAACCCACAGAGACCCCTTTTCCCACTCTCCCTTTAAACCCACTGGGACCCCATTCCCCACTCTCCCTTTAAACCCACCAGGACCCCGTTTCCCACTCTCCCTTTAAATCCACCGAGACCCAGTTTCCCATTCTCCCTTTAAACCCACCGAGACCCCGTTTCCCACTCTCCCTTTAAACCCACCGGGACCCCGTTTCCCACTCTCCCTTTAAACCCACCGGGACCCCGTTTCCCACTCTCCCTTTAAACCCACCGGGACCCCGTTTCCCACTCTCCTTTTAAACCCACCGGGACCCCGTTTCCCACTCTCCCTTCAAACCCACCGGGACCCCCGTTTCCCACTCTCCCTTCAAACCCACCGGGACCCCGTTTCCCACTCTCCCTTCAAACCCACCGGGACCCCATTCCCCACTCTCCCTTTAAACCCACAGAGACCCTGTTCCCCACTCTCCCTTTAAACCCACCGGGACCCCGTTCCCCACTCTCCCTTTAAACCCACCGGGACCCCGTTCCCCGCTCTCCTTTTAAACCCACCGGGACCCCCGTTTCCCTCACTCCCTTTAAACCCACCAGGACCCCCGTTTCCCACTCTCCTTTTAAACCCACCGGGACCCCCGTTTCCCACTCTCCCTTTAAACCCACCAGGACCCCCGTTTCCCACTCTCCTTTTAAACTCACCGGGACCCCGTTTCCCACACTGAACCAGTCTGGACATTCTCGCCTGACCTCTTTCATTAACGAGGTGTTTTCATCCAGAACTGCTACTCACTTTTTCTGTTTTTTGCTTTTCACACAATACTAGCGACTACTGTGCTTAAATATCCCAAAATATCAGCAGTTTCTGAGATACTCTTTCCACCTAGCACAAGCGATTATCCCACGGGCCAAAGTCACATTGATCACATTTCTTCCCCGTGAACCTCTTGACCTTGTCTGCATGCTTTAATGCAGTGAGTTACTACCAAACAATTGGCTGATTAAATATTTGCATTAGTGAGCAGGTTTACTGGTGAACTTAATAAAGTGGCCACTGAGTGTTCGTTGGGATGAGTTCCACTCTGGTTAGGTGAGCCATACTCCTGGACCTGGCTTTGAAGATTTATTTCCCATGCAATGAGCTTCAAGGATTTGTCTTGGTAAATGTCTGGAGTGCTATTTCAATGTAGCTACACCTAAAGCAGCAATAAAAACATACTCGTTGTAATGGATGCCATTGTGGATTTCCAAAATTATTTTCACACAAGACTTGCCAAAGTTCAGATGTGTAACACTACAGCACAGAAACAGGCCATCTAGTCCATGCCGAACTATCATTCTGCCTTATCCCACCAACCTGCACCCGGACCATGGCCCTCCTCATCCCTCCCATCCATGTACCTATCCAAACTTCTCTTAAACTTTGAAATGGAATCAGCATCCACAATTTCCGCTGGATGAGAGAGTTCCACACTCTCACAACCCTCAAATCAACTTTGGGACATTTCAGAGAAGTCTCAGTCAGCAATGTGTCTTCCATTCGTTGTTATAAACCCAGTGGATGGCTTGGAGAAGTCAATTCGAGTTTATTGTCAAGTGCACAAGTACGGCAGGTACAATGTGAAACTTGCTTACAGCAGCATCACAGATACATACAGCACCGTGCATTGCTCTAGGGATCTCAGGAACTCACAAGCCTCTCCACCACGTCAGGGTGACAACCCTCAGAGGATATTACCCAAATGTATACAGCATTGTGAAAAATGCGCAGATATATAACTCGGGTGTCAAAGACTTTTGCACAGTACTGTATTTGTCAGTTGGAGCTGACAATGAGTTTGTAAATCTGACAGGATTAAAGGATGTAAGGAATGGTGAGTGTGGCGCACTGTGGGAGGGGTGTGGGACAGGTGGCAGAGAAGGAGTGCTAGAGTGGCGGGATGGATGCAGACACACACAGCCCTGAGACGCCAGGCAAGGTCATTAGATCCCAACAATTAGTTTATTGATCATTATGGAATGTCTCTTGGAGCTTCCCACTCCCTCCCATCTTCCTTCCCCCTTTTCCCAACCATGATTCCCCTCTTCCTCCCCCCTTCCCACTCTCAGTCCACAATAGAAACCCAGATCAGAATCAGGTTTATTATCACTCACAGATGTCGTGGACCCTATATGTGCCTCATACTTTTGCAGTGATTGTCGGCATAGACACCACATAAAAGTTAGTGCAAACAACACAAAATTCAGTTCAACTTTCTGTATTCGTCATATATAGTTAAATAGTTCTTGGGCAAGGCTTAATCAACGCAATTTGTGGATTGGACCTAGTTCACATTATGATGGTGTCTGGTTGTGGCTTTATCTTGGTGCTTTATCTTTTTCAATTGGGGTGTACTAGCACTGCGGCTAATGACACAGCACTCAATCGAAATGAAACTGAGCTGGACTGGACATTCCAGAACTGTTTTGATATCTTTGTGGTTTGGGTGTTTTTCATTCCGCTGAGGGTTTTTTGCCATTCCACAATTTTTTTAACGTGTTTTTATCTGTTTTTCTTTTAACTGGTTCCAGGGTTTTCCTTTGTTTATAACCATATAACAATTACAGCACGGAAACAGGCCATCTCAGCCCTTTTAGTCCGTGCCAAACGCTTACTCTCACCTAGTCCCACTTACCTGCACTCAGCCCATAACCCTCCATTCCTTTCCTGTCCATATAGGGTCTCAGCCCGAAATGTCGACAGTGCTTCTCCTTATAGATGCTGCCCGGCCTGCTGTGTTCCACCAGCATTTTGTGTGTGCTGTCCATATACCTATCCAATTTTACTTTAAATGACGAAATCACACCTGCCTCTACCACTTCTACTGGAAGTTCGTTCCACAACAGCTACCACTCTCTGAGTAAAGAGGTTCTCCCTCGTGTTACCCCTAAACTTTTTCCCCTTAACTCTCAACTCATGTCCTCTTGTTTGAATCTCCCCTACTCTCAATGGAAAAAGCCTATCAACGTCAACTCTATCTATCCCCCTCATAATTTTAAATACCTCTATCAAGTCCCCACTCAACCTTCTACGCTTCAAAAAATAAAGACCTAACTTGTTCAACCTTTCTCTGTAACTTAGGTGCTGAAACCCAGATAACATTCCAGTAAATTTCCTCTGTACCCTCTCTATTTTGTTGACATCTTTCCTATAATTCGGTTACCAGAACTGTACACAATACTCCAAATTTGGCCTCACCAATACCTTGTACAATTTTAACATTACATCCCAACTCCTATACTCAATGCTCTGATTTATAAAGGCTGTCTCTGGGGAAGACCAATATCCAAAATACTGTATGCATACTTTAATAATAAATGTACTTGGAATCTTTGAATATATTAGGGATTTGCTGTGATGTGTTGGTTGGGGTTGGGCATGTAGCAGGATTCAACAATTGTAAAAAATAAAAATGTCCTAAAAATAAAGAATTACATTTAAATAAAAGACCTAATGAAGTTAGAGGTTAAAGAGTGGGTATGGAATAAAATATGCATAATTAATAAACACAAGATTCTGCAGATGCTGGAAATCTAGAATAACAAGCACAAAATATTGCAGCAATTCTGCAGGTCAGGCAACATCTATGGAGAGGGATTAACAGCTGACGTTTTGGGCTGAGACTCTGCTTCAGGACTGGAAAAGAAGGGGGCAGAAACCAGAAAAAGGAGGTGAGAGGAGTGGAAGGAGTGGTCGGTGTCAGCATGTGTTTACAAATGTAAACAAGTCCACAATTTTAAATTAAACTGGTTGTTCTTGAATGAAAGAAAAACGGAGGGCTACGGGGGTGGAGGAAAGAGTTAGATTGACTTTGGAGTTGATTAAAAGGTCAGCAGTGCATTGTGGGCCGAAGGGCTTGCACTGTGCTGAACCATTTTATGATCTTATTAAGTGTAGCATTCTGTTTCTGAGGTAGGGTTAGGGTTGTTCAAGGTTGTTGAAGGGAAGTTGCTGTTCCTGAACCTGGTGGTGTGGGACTTCAGGCTTCTGTACCTCCTGCTCAATGGGAGCTGCGAGACGATGGGATGTAACGGTGGCTCTTGCCCTCTTGAGGCAGTCCCTCCTGTAGATGCTGTCCATAATGGGGAAGGCAGTCCCCGTGTTGGACCAGGGTGTACTCAGTACTCTCCACACCCTCTTGCTTTCCTGTGTGTTAGAATTGGCATACTCCTCGCCTACCCATCACCTCTCTCTGGGGTGAACCTCCTTCCATGATCGATTGTCCTCTCCCATCACATTCGTTTGCCTTCAGACTTTTACCTCTTCCACGTATATAACCTCCCAGTTTCTCACCTCATCCTCCTCCCCCACACTACCCACCTCGCCCCTCACCTGGTGTCACCTATCACCTGCCAGCTTGTACTCCTTCCCCTCCCCACCTTCTTATTCTGACTTCAGGCTCCTTCCCTTCCAGTCCTAATGATAAGCCTTGGTCCGAAACGTTGACTATTTATTCCCTTCCGTAGATACTGCCTGACTTGCCAAGTTCCTCCAGTACTTTGTGTGTCTTGCTCAGTGTACAGAGAGCAGTGTTCACAACCCAGTATAACATCGGCAACATCTTCCCCACTACAGACTCAGCTCTGGGTGCTGCAGAATTTCCTGTGTTCATGTCAGACCACAGAGCATAGAACAATACAGCACAGCACTACGTTGTACTTAAGCTCTTCACCGCTACTGGTGCATTGGCCGCCAACAGCAGCTTGCCAGAGACCAGTGTCCTGGTCTAGCCTTTCAAGTGGTCCTCAGGTGTTTCCTCTCCCAGGGATGAGGTCTTTGGGGCTGCTGTTGCTGTTTCTGTGGCTCTGGGTTTTTATGGAATGGGGAGGCTAGCCACATACCCAGTGCTCCTCCTTTCACAGCCGGGCTTGGGACCATCCACGGCGGAGTTCCACACTATTGTACCAACTTTTAACCTACTCTAACATCAATCTAACTCTTCCCTCCCACAATGCCCTCTGTTTTTCTATCATCATTTGCCTTTCTAAGAGTCTCTTAAATGGCACTAATGTATCTGCCTCGACTACCACCCCAAGTAGGGTGTTCCACACCCCCCCCTTTCTCTGTGTAAAACTTTCATCTGACACCCCCCTACACTTTCCTCCAATCGTCTAAAAATTACCCCCCCCCCCCCCCGGTGTATTAGCCAATTTCATCCTGAGAAAAATTTTGTGGCTGTCTACTCTACCTATCTTGTACACCTCACCTCTCACCCTCCTTTGTTCCAATCCCTCAATCTACCCCTATAAGACTTTGTACACTTGAAGTGTCAGTTCGTTAGAGCATTTGGTGACATGCCAAGTCACTAAGAAAGTACAGGCAAGCACACAGCAGCTGGGGGGGGGGTGGGGGTAGGGGGTTACCCAATGGGTCAGGCAGCTTCTGTGGAGGAAACAGAAAGAGTCCCTTGTTGGATCTGAAGATGATGTTGCTTGGAAGGTTCTTCGTTATCGTCATGAGGTCGCATCTGGAATTCCGGTTGGCGGACGATTTCCCTCCACACCACTCTGTCCCGACACTTGTCGTTAACGTCGTTGTTTTGATCCTTTATTGAGACTGACATATTGGGAAATTGTGTACGTGGCAGGTTACAGCAGTGGTTTTGCCTTTGCCTTCTGCCGGGTGAGATTAAAGAGATCACCACCTCGCTTCCTGGTAGGTCATCTGCTTGCAAAGCAACCATTGTCTTCCAAGGTCGTAGCTCTTTCGCCTTCCCCACCAGTCTCCTGCTCGGTCCGCTGTTGGCCATCGTTGATAACCCTGAGCAAGGGACCCTTACCAGGTGCTACCAGCATGGTCAGCTGGACCTGGGCGTTTCGCTGGGCCGTGTGTTGCGGCGGCCAGTGGCTGTGGCGGGGTCAACGGGGATGGAGCAGCAGGGCCTGGGCCTGGGCCTGGGCTCGAAGTGGCAGTGCTGTTGTCAAAAATCATGAGTTTTTTCACAAATCAAAAATCTTACAGTTACGGCCATTTTACTTGAGGTTAGTTAAAAATAAACAGGAAAACACAGCAAGTAACTAACTTCTACAGGAATTATATTTTGGTTTAACAGGAAAGATACTAGCATGGATAGAGCAGTGCCTGATTGGCAGGAGGCAGAGTGGCCCCCAGTGGCTAGTGGTCTTCCATGGGATCTGTGTTGGGACCACTTCTTTTCATATTATGTCAATGATTTGGGTGAAGAAATTGATGGCTTTGTGGCAAAGTTTGCAGACTATACAAAGGGATAGGTGGAGGGACAAGTAGTGTTGAGGAAGCAGAGAGGCTACAGAAGAACTTAGACAGATTAGGGGAATGGGCAAAGAAGTGGCAGCTGGAATACAGTGTTGGGAACTGCATGGTCATACACTTTGGTAGAAGAAATAAAAGCACAGACAATATTCAAAATGGAGAGAAAATTTAAAATCTCAGGTGCAAGGGGACTTGGGAGTCCTTGTGCAGGATACCCTAAAGGTTAATTTGCAGGTTGAGCTGGCGGTACACCCTCACTGATGATCAACACTGGCTCACCTCAGGTGTGTGTGCTTAGCCCACAGCTCCATAGCCATGACTCTGTGACTAGGCTGATAAATTTGCTGATGATACAACCATTGTTGGTAGAATCTCAGATGGAGATGTACAGGAGTGAGATATGCCAAGTGGAGTGTTGTCGCAGCAAACACCTTGCGCTCAATATCAGTAAGATGAAAGAGCTGACTGTGGACTTCAGGAAGGGTAAGACGAAGGAGTACATACCGATCCTCATAGAGGGATCAGAAGTGGAAAGAGTGAGCAGTTTCAAGTTCCTGAGTGTCAAGATCTCTGAGGATCTAACCTAGTCCCAACATATCGATGTAGTTATAAAGAAGGCAAGATAGCGGCTATATTTCATTAGGAGTTTAAAGAAATTTATACCGTGAAGAACATTCTGACAGGCTGCATTACTGTCTGGTATGTGGGGTGGGAGGGCTACTACACGAGACTGAAAGAACCTACAGAAAGTTGTAAATTTAGTAGCTCCGTCTTGGGTATTAGCTTCCATAGTATCCAAGACATCTTCAAGAAGCGGTGCCTCAGAACTGCGACATCCAGTATTACAGATCCCCATCACCCAGGGCATGCTCTCTTCTCACTGTTACCATCAGGTAGGAGGTACAGAAGCCTGAAGACATACACTCAGTGATTCAGGAACAGCTTCTTCCCCTCTGCCATCCAATTCCTAAATAGACATTGAACACATGAACTCTACCTCACTTTTTAAAAATATATTTATCATTTCTGTTTTTGCACTGTTTAGCTACTTAATATAGATATATATACTTATTGTAATTGGTTTACTTTTTTCCTTCTATATTATGTATCGCATTGAACTGCTGCTGCTAAGTTTTACAAATTTCATGAAACGTGCCAGTGATAATAAACCTGATTCTGATTCTGGTGAGGGAGGCAGATGCAATGTTAGCATTCATTTCAAAAGCAAGGAGGGTGAGGCCTCACTCGGAGTATTGTGAGCAGTAGTGGGCCCCTTACCTAAGAAATGATGTGCTGACATCGGAGAGGGTTCAAAGGAAGTGCACAAAAATGATTCTGGAATTGAAAGGCTTATCATAAGAGGAGCGTTTGATAGCTCTGGGCCTGTACTCACTGGAATTCTGAAGAATGAGGAGGGATCTCATTGAAACCTATCAAATGTTGAAAGGGTTCGACAGAGTGGATGTGGAGACTAAGTTTCCTGTGGTGGGGGAGTCTCAGACCAGAGGACGCAGCCTCAGAATAGAAAGACGTCCATTTGGAATGGAAATGAGAAGGAATTTCTTTAGCTAGAGAGTGGTGAATCTGTGGAATTCATTGCCACAGGTGACTGTGGAGGCCAAGTCACTGGGAATATTTAAGGCAGAGGTTGCTAGATTCGCGATTAGTCAGGGCATGAAGGGATACGGGGAAAAGGCAGGAGAATGAGGCTGAGAGGGAAATAGAATCGGCATGACGCAATGGCAGAGCAGACTCGATGGGCCAAATGGCCCAATTCTGCTCCCATATCTTATGGTCTTATGACCTAACTGTAATCAGCTTGTAATGCTGAGAAATGCGAGAACAGAGAATGAAATTTTAAAAAAACTTGTTTTGTGGTCAAGTTTTATGCTGAGAACTAGCACAACATAAATAGACAAGGAAATCCCTTCAGTACGAACAGCCTATGAAATAACGAGGACAGCTTGATTTATGCTGGTGTGACGTAGGCTGCAGGCAAAGAAACAACAAAAAACATTCAGAATCATTTTAACTAGAAATCGCTGAAAATTTGTGCATTTACAAGCAGCTGACTATATACAGTAAGTACTGTATAAGCAAGCATAAATGACGATAAGCTAGAAGTGACAATTTAGACCCTAAAGCAACTTCTCTCATCCAGTGAAGATTAAAAAGAATGTGCAAAACAATACATTATTGCAAAAGTAAAACACAGACAAGTCCATGGTGTTCTGTTGCTGGGGTAGGGTTAGTGTTGTGCACTTCCACTCAACCTCCAAGAGAACCCTTATCGTAGGGTTTGGGGGCTTGCGTACCTCAGCGACTCGGAGAGCTACGCTGGTTGGAGTGAGGGTCTTGTCCCTTGTCACCCATGCCAAACAGGTCAAAGGGTAGTGGCCAGACTGAGTGGTCCACCAGTCCTCCAGGTTCAGGGGTTCAGCTCAGGGCTAACAACAATGACTGGTTAACCAGCAATGAAAAATCCTTCTACATCTGTGCCCGATTGTGTTACTAAATCTCCACCCGGGACTTGCATAACTAACAGTGTGAAAGCCAAGAGGAAGCTACTGACGTGATGAAAGCCAGAGATGGAGGACCTTCACTGCTGCCCTAAATGCCAGTGGCGTAACAGGCAGTAAGTAAGTACATACCTTGGTTCAAGAGTGGAGTAAAGTAGATGTTTAAAAGGTCATAACATAGGACATAGAACGTAGAACTGTATAGCACAGTACAGGCCTATAGACCTATAATTGTGCCGACCGTTTAGCCTACTCAAAAGACAATCTCACCCTGGGGTTCACAGACCCTTCAATTAATGGTAGAGGTCCATAGCATAAAAAAAGTTGGGAAAATACCTGAGCTAACCTTTACCTCCCACAAGGCCCTCAATTATTCTATCATCCATGTGCTTCTCTAAGAGTTTCTTAAATGCCCCTAATGTATCTGCCTCGACCACCACCTCTGGAAGAGTGTTCTACAGGGACATACAAAATGTACAAGGGACTCTGCAGATGCTGGTTATCCAGAGCAACACAGGCAAAGTGCTGGAGGAACTCAACAGGTCAGGCAGCATCTATTGGAGAGGAATAAACAGTCGACATTTTGGGCTGAGACCTTTCATCAGGACTGGGAAGGAAGGGGGCAGATGCTAGAATAAGAAGGTGCGGGGAGGGGAAGGAGTAAAAGCTAACTGGCGGTAGGTGAGACCAGCTGAAGGAGGGGAGGTGGGAAGGTGCGATGAAGCTGTGAGGTGATAGGTGGAAGAGGTAGAGGACTGAAGAAGAAATCTGATCATAGAGATGCCATTGTCCATTGGAAAGAGGAGGAGGAAGGAAAGTGAAGGGCAGTTGAGGAGCAGAGATAGGATGACAGGGTAGCCAGAATGGGAAATGGAAATAGGGAAGAGGCAAAGGGTGGCAAAGGGGTAGAATCACTGGAAGCTAGAATCAGAATCAGGTTTAATGTATCACCAGCATATGTCCTGAAATTTGTTGACTTTGCGGCAACAGTACAATGCAATACATAATAGAGAAAAAACATGGATTTAAGTATATATATTAAATAGTTAAATTAACCAAGTAGTGCAAAAATGGAACAAAAAAGTAGTGAGGTAGTGTTCACGGGTTCAATTACCATTCAGAAATCGGGTGGCAGAGGTGAAGAAGCTGTTCCTGAATCACTGAGTGTGTGCCTTCAGGCTTCTGTACCTCCTCCTGGATGGTAGCCATGAAAACAAGACATATTCTGGGTGCTGAGGTCCTTAATGATAGGTGGCACCTAGAGGCTAGTGCTCATGATGTAGCTAAGTCTATAACTTATTTCGATCCTTTGCAGTAGCCCCCACTCCCTGCCACCGTACCAGACAATCAACCAATGCTCACGACATCAGGTTGGAGGCTATGGAAGTGGAATACCAGTCTACCCAGACGGATTCTGACTTGTGAACGTTAGTCAAGTTGCAGGAGTGCCCCACACTGCTTCAAGGACCGTGGAGTTGCTTGTGCGAGTGCTTCCCTGCTGAATATGTCACCCAGTCCTCACTGAGGGGCCAGCAGTGCAAAGGATGAGTGACTTTATGTTCCTGGGTGTCAACATCTTGGAGGATCCAGCTTGGGCCTATCACACCGATACAGTTACAAAGAAGAGCCCAGCTTGTAACTTGTCCACACTGATTGACATTTGTGAGGTGACCAACTCATTTGTGTTTACTCAGCCCCATATTGTGCGATTTCCACACTAACACACCAGGAGACAGATCTCGCATATCATTGAGATGTGGGAGAGAACTGCAGCACCCAGGGATAACACACGCAGTCACGGGGAGAACCTGCGAAGGCCCCACACACACATGGAGAGACGGACAGAGGGATAGAGGAAGAGAGGGTCTGATGGAGACAGAGTCACACAGGGAAACTGACAGGGAGAGGGGACGGGGAGAGAGGGACAGGGAAAGAGGGAGAATGTTTAATTTATCTTTATTTATTTATTTTTCTTTATTCTCTTTGGAGAATATCCTTATCCATGAAGGTTCGGAAATGACTGGAAGGATGTGTGTGTTTTTTTTCTCTTTTTTTTTAAATTTACCCTCAATTGGACTGCCCAATCTTTCTTTTTCATTCTTTTCTTTTCTTTCGCTTTTGTTTTGTTTCAGTTTAGTTAGTGGAGTTTTTCTTCCTCTTAATAAAAATTCCAATCTTCTTTTACGATTGCCATGAGAAGTTGTAATTTCTCTCTGACCATTGTATATATAACAGCATAATACATTACCTATTTGATTTTGATATATTTCCTGTTTTTACTATTGCTGTTTATGTCTTTTATATTATCTATTTGTTAAACTCCTCTTTCGATTTGTATATTCTTTATTTGAAAATCAATAAAAAAGATTGAAAAATGAAATGAAATGAGAATGAATGAGGTAGAGATGGACTGAGGGAGAAAGGGAGAGAGACAGAGACAAACACAGCTGGGGGTAAGAAATACAGAGTGAAGAGTGGGCAAGAATGATGGAGGGAGACACAGACAGTGAGAGGGAGGATGAGAGGGATGAGATAGCATGAGACACAGATCCACAGATGTTGATGAAGAAACGAAGAGAGGAGGGAGAGGTAAAGAGGAAAAGAGAGAGACCTACAGCATATAGACCATTAACCCAGTTACACTGACCTCATTTCATTCTCCCCACATTCACGTCACTCTACACATCCCGCACGCCAATTCCAACCCTTGCCCACACAACTGGGGAGGGCATTTAAGACACCAACTCCACACACCTTTGAGATGTGAGAGGGAACCTTAGGTGGTCACAGAGAGAATGTGCAAACTCCAAAACATACATATATACACATACATATACACACAATTGCACCACTGCGCTCTTGGACACTCAGTTGTGCAGCAGCGCCATCTAGTGCTCAGAATGCCACAACAGCAGGAACCTCCTCTACGGAAAAAGAATTTACCCCACACCTCTGTTTGAACTTTATTCCCTCTGACTTTCAATGAATTGCTGGAAATTTCGACCTTGGGAATAAGATATTGGCTGTCTATCTATATCCCTCACAAGATTATAAACTCCTATCAGGTCTCCCCTCAGCCTTCACCACTCCAAATTTCTCCAGTCTCTCCTTATAGCTCACTAGACACTAGAATACTGCAGCACAGTACAGGCCCTTCGGCCCTCAATGTTGTACCAACCCATATATTCCTTTAAAAAAAGTACTAAACCCACACTATCCCGTAACCCTCTATTTTTCTTTCATCCATGTGCCTGTCCAAGAGGCTCTTAAATACCCCTAATGTTTTAGCCTCCACCACCTTCCCTAGCAAGTCATTCCAGGCACCCACAACCCTTTATAAAAAACTTACCCCTGATGTCTCCCCTAAACTTCCCTCCCTTACCTTTGTGCATATGCCCTCTGGTGTTTGCTAATCGTGCCCTGGGAAACAGGTACTGGCTATCCACCCTATCTATGCCTCTCAATATCTTGTAGACCTCTATCAAGTCCCCTCTCATTCTTCTACGCTCCAAAGAGAAAAGTCCCAGCTCTGCTAACCTTGCCTCATAAAACTTGTTTTCCAATCCAGGAAACATCCTGGCAAATCTCCTCTGCACCCTCTCCATAGTTTACACAGCCTTCCTATAATGAGGTGACCAGAACTGAACACAATGCTCTAAGTGCGGTCTCACCAGAGATTTGCAGGGTTGCAACATGACCTCCCTACTCTTGAACTCAATCCCCCTGTTAATGAAGCCTGGCAACCCATTGGCCTTCTTAACTACCCTATCAACCAGTGCAGCAACCTTGAGGGATGTATGGATTTGAAAAGGTTCCTCTGTTCATCCACACTCTTAAGTAACCGACCATTAACACTGTGGCCTTCTGGTTTTTCCTTCCAAAATGCATCACCTCACACTTATCCGGATTGAACTCCATCTGTCACTTTTCTGCCCAACTCTGCATCCTGTCTATACCCTCTTGTAACCTTCGACAACCTACAGCTCCATCCACAACTCCTCCAATCTTTGTGTCACCCGTAAACTTCCTCACCCATCCTTCTGTCTCTTCATCCAGGTCATTTATAAAAATCACAAAGAGCAGGGGTCCCAGGACAGATCCTTGCAGCACTCCACTAGTCACCGACCTCCAGGCAGAATACTTTCCTTCCATTACTACCCTCTGCTTTCTTCCTGTAAGCCAATTTTTTTTATCCAAATAGCCAAAGTTCCACTAATCCCATGCCTCACGACTTTCTGAATGAGTATCTCATGGGGGACCTTGTCAAATGCCTTGCTAAAATCCATGTAGACCACATCTACCACCCTACCCTCATCAATTTCTTTTGTTACCTCTTCAAAAAACTCAATTAGGCTCGTGAGGCATGACCTTCCCTTCACAAAGTCATGTTGACTATCCTTGAGTAGACTGTACTTCTCCAAATGCTCATAGATCCTATCCTTAAGAATCCTTTTCAATAGTTTGCATACCACTGACGTAAGACTTGCTGGTCAATAGTTCCCAGGATTCTCCCTATAACCTTTTCTAAACAAGAGAACTACATTTGCCATTCTCCAATCCTCCAGCACCTCCCCTGCAGCCAAACCGGTTTCAAAGATCAAGCTACTGCTCCAGAGATCTCTTCTCTCACTTCCCACAGCAACCTGGAGTATATCATGTCCAACTTATCAAACTTGATGTTTTTAAGAAGATCCTACACTTTTTCTTCCTTAATCTCCACATTATCCAGCACACAGGCCTGTTCTATTTCGACCTCACCCTGATCAAGGTCCTTTTCACTTGTGAATATTGATGCAAAATATTCATTTAGGACCTCCCCAACCTCCTCCACCTCCAGGCACATGTTGCCTTCTTTTTCCTTTAGCGGCCCCACCTTCATTCTTGTCATCCTTCTGTTCTCATACCCTCTAATCCAGGCAGCATCCTGATAAATCTCTTCTGCACCCTCTCCAAAGCTTTAATCAACCTCCTTTCTATAATGGGGCAACTATAATGGAATGCAATACTCCAGGTGTGACATAACTAGAGTTTATAAAGCTGCGATATAACTTCCTGAGTTTTGAACTCAGTATCTCAATAAAAGCATACACCTTCTTTACTACCCCTTCGTCCTGCACAGCCACTTTCAGGGAGCTATGGAAATAGACCCCAAGATTCTTCTGCACATTAACAGTTGGTCATTAACTTCAGCCAGCAGTTGTTTCAGAGAAGGAGAAGCTGGTGATCAGGCTGGAGGAGAAGTCGGCAGACGGGCCAGAGAGGGTCTGGAGGAGCTGACCTGGGTGCAGACCCTGTTTTTGCCTGCTACTGGAAGGCTTTGGAATTGGTGCATGAAAGCAGCATGCAGTGCAACCATGAGTGACTGTCTTGGATGCTTCTCTTGTGATCGTCAGAACCTGCTGGACATTTGATAATGTAAGATGCTGCAGACCTGTTTCCCTTGTTTGGAGGCAATGAGTCAGCAGTGTATCGAGGACTAGGCCTCGTGCCGCGGGCTTGCCTGCTGCTGCAGTCCAAGAGAGTAGACGCCGGAAGCGGTATAGCATGGTGTCTGTGTTCAGTTGGGGGCTGGCCTCTCCTGTCAGTGCTACCCTCCAGTGTAATAACAAGCTGGATTGCCAGGAGCTGTACCATCAATCTGCATTTCGCTCAGGGGCTTGGACTATACCTGTGTTTTCTTGCGTAATGATGTGTGTGTGTGTCTTTTACACTCCTGCTATTTTGAATGAATGTTGTGCACCTTGACCCTAGAGGAATGCTGTCTTGTTCGACTGTATCCAGGTATGGCTTGAATGATAATTAAACCTGATTTGATTTGAAGGGGTGCAAATGTTGATATTTGCATCAATGGTTCTGAGGTAAAAATGGATGAGAGTTTGAAGTTCCTAGGAGTGAACATCGCCAAAGCCTGTCCTGATTCAGCCACACCGATGACGCACCAGGAAGCTCACAGTGTCTCTACTTCCTCACCACGCCAAAGAAAGAGTGCTCCCTTTGACCAGAACCAATCTGTGTAGGTGCACCACAGAAAGCATCCTATCCTGATGCACCATGATTTGGTGTACCAACTATACTGCCCAAGATCACAGGAGCTAGCCTCCCCTCCATGGATACTGTCTACTCTTCTCTCTACCTCAGTAAAGCAGTCGGCATAATCAAAGACCCCACCTATCCTGAACATTCTCTCTTCTCCCATTCAGCAGAGATCCAAAATTCCAAAGACACACACCATCAGACCACTGAACTGTCAACATGGATTTTTGAATCTCATGAATCTACCTCATTATTGCCTTGTACCCCACTGTCTACCCATACTTCCTCTGTAACTCTAGTACAATAGTCTGCACTGTTAGTGCTTTCCTCAATGCACTGTTGTAATGAAATGGCCCTGTCCATCACAGGTAGCACCCTCCCCACCGGTGAGCACATCTACACAAAACATTGTCACAGGAACACAGCATCAATCATCAGGGACCCCCGCCATCCACCAATTCCCTTGAATTGAATGATCTTTATTGTCATTGTACATTGGTACAATGAAACTCTGGCTTCCTCTCAGGCAATCAAAGCGGTAGATAAAAACAAGACAGTAATAGAAAAACAGTATTAAATAGATAAGTAGCAGAAAATAAGTTGCAGCAGCACCAGGATATCGCAGTAATGCACAAAGTGCTGTTAGTGCAAGTATTTGAGTCCTTGTGTGTGTTCACAGTTTCAGCCATTGTTCTGTGGGAGTGGTGTGATGGACGCCACAGCTCTGGGGTAGAAGCTGTTCCTCAGTCTATTTGTTCTGGCTTTTAGTGTCCTGAACCTTTTGCTGGACGGCAGTGGGTCAAACAGGGAGTGGCCGGGGTGTGTGGTGTTATCACTGCTGTCACCAGAAAGAGGGTACAAGAGCCTCAGGACTCACACAACCAGGTTCAGGGACAATTGTTACCCTTCAACCATCAACCTCTTGGGGGGATGCCTTCATTTGCCCCATCATTGAGATGTTCCCACAACCTATGGACTCACTTTTATGGACTCCTCATCACCTGCTCTCGATAGTTATTGCTTATTTATTTATTATTAACATTTCTTTCTTTCTGCCTGTGCAGTTTGTTGTCTTTTGCACACTGGTTGAATGCCTAAGTTGGTGCTGTCTTTCATTGATTCTATTATGGTTATTATTCTTTTATGGATTATTGAATATGCCCACAAGAAAATGAATATCAGGGTTGTATATGGTGGGATATATCTACTTCAATAATAAATTTACTTTGAACTTCGAAATGCTCACAAAATATGTTCTTTTCCATTGTACCTCGATACATATGACAATAAGCCAACTCTTTATAATTCATGTTCTCAGTACCTCAGAGGGAGGGGAGGTTGGGGTGTGGAGAAGGAAGGTGACAGAAAGGGGTGGGGAAGAAGTGAGGACTGCAAGGGGTGGGAGGGACAGATGGGGTGATGACAACAGCAGGGGACATTTTCAAAAGACAAAGTGGCATCCATCATTAAGGACCCCTCACCATCCAGGACATTTAATTTTCATTGTAACATTGTATCCTTTTTATGTTTTGCACTGCACTATTGCCACAACTAACTTCACAACATACAGTTGCAAGAAAAAGTTTATGATCGCTTTGCAATCATCTGGTTTTCTGCATTAATTACTCAAAATGTGGTCTGATCTTCATCTAAGTCACACTAATAGACAAATACAACCTGCCTAAACAATAACGTACAAACAATTGTACTTTTCATGTCCTTATTGAACACATTGTGTAATCATTCATAGTCCAGGCTGAACCCTTGGACTTAATAACTGGTAGAACCTCTTTTAGCAGCAGTAACCACCAGACGTTTCCTGTAGCTTCTGATCAGACTTGCACAAAACCAAGGAGGTATTTTAGACTATTTCCTCATTCACAACCATTTCAGTTTATCAATGTTTCTGGGATACCTTGCATGAACTTCTTCAAGTCATGCCACAGCAACTTAATTGGGTTAAGGTCTAGTCTAAAACACATATTTCTTCTTTTAAACCAGTCTTTTGTTGAGTTACTCTTGTATTTCGAATCATTGTCTTCTTGTATCATCCAATTTCTATTAAACTTCACATGATGGACTGCTACCCTGACATTCTCCCGTAAAATGTCTTGATACAATTTTGAATTCATTCTTCCCTCAATGATTACAAGCTGTCCAGACCCTGAGGCAGCAAAGGAGCCCCATACCATGATACTCCATCTGCCATGCTTGTTAAGATGGGGTTTTAGTGGTGTGAGCCCTTGTTCCTCCAAACATAGCGGTGTGTACTTCTGTCTCATCTGTCCACAGAACATTGTCCCAGAAGTGTTGTGGAACATCCAGGTGGAAATTTGAGACATATAGCAATGTTTCTTTGGTTTCCTTAGTGGTGTCCTTCCATTGACACCATTCTTGTTCAGTGTTTTTTTATACAGTGAACACATGAACAGAGATTTCTTCGGGATTTTTTGCTGTTACCCTTGGATTCTTTTACACCTCCTTCAGCATTGCACGTTGTACTCTTAGATGCCCACTCCTAGGGAGAGTAGCAACAGTACTGAATTATCTCTATTTGTAGATGATTTCTCTTACTGTGGACTGATTAAACACACAGGTTTTTAGAAATGCTCTTGCAGTGTTTTCCAGCTTCATGCATCTCCACAAATCTTCTAAGGTCCTCTGAAAGCTGTTTTGATCGAGGCACGGTGCACATAAACAGATCTTTCTTGAGAAGAGCAGGCTCTGTCAGTAACCTGACTTTGTGTGTCTTTTTTTATAGGGCAGGGCACCTCTACAACCCAGACCTCCAATTTCATCTCATTGACTGGAACACCTGACCCCAAATAGCTTTTGTAGAAGGCATTACCCCAGAGGTTCACATACTTTTTTGAACCTAGACTGCAATTGTTTAAGTGGCGTACTCAGTATTGACAAAAAGTACAATTGTTTGCGTGTTATTAGTTTAGGCAGGTTGTGTTTGTCTATTATTGTGACTTAGATGAAGGTCAGACCACATCCTATGAGTAATTAACGGAGAACACCAGGTAAGTGCAAAAGCTTCTCAAACTTTTTCTTGCAACTGTATGTCAATAACAATAAACCCGATTTTGATCACTGAGATCTCACTTGAAGTGCTCCCCAGTGGGCACTGTCGGAATAGCATGTGTAATTTAAATTCTTCTAGTAATAACCCTGTAGTTCAACTTTCGTAAGCTTACTTACTATTTTTATATAATTGCCTACATAGTGTAGTGGTTAGCACAACACTGGCGACCCAGATTCAAATCCTGCCACTGTCTGTAAGGTGTTTGCATGTTTTCCCCATGACCACGTGGGTTTCCTCCGGGAGCTCTGGATTCTTCCCACAGTCCAAAGACGTACCAGTCGGTAGGTTAACTGGTCTTGTAAGTTGTCCTATGATTAGGATAGGGTTAAATCAGGGGTTGCTGGGTGGTGCTGTTCGAAGGACCTATTCCACACTGTATTTCAATCGAAGAAATGTCATTATTCAGTGAATTTTCTACTAATTGTAGTCCAGTTGATAGCGTATTTTCCGAGAAGTTTCTCAGTTTTTCTGCAACAGGCGTCTTGCCACTTGAATCCGGTTGTTTCATAGTTTAATTGTTACCATAGAAAGTTGCTTATCTCCCGTCAAAGGTTTCATGTTAACTTCATAAGTTATTGTGATTACCTTATTGCATGTTATGTGTATGACTGTGTTTTACACCCTGGTTCGAAGAAACATTGTCATAATCATTATATGGAAATATATGTTTATAGATGTATATAGTTAAATTACAACAAACTTGACTTGACTTCAAGACTATGATTTCCTTTTCTTTCTGCATTCTTTGTTCTTACGACATTCATAAAGCGGTCATAATCACCAAGTTTTATGCCTCACCTTGACTTCCGAAGAACCTCTGGATCAACATCACCACATCCGAGAATGCTATTACTAAGGCCTGAATTAAACAACTCTTTCGAGGTACCCACCAGCACTGCTGGAGAGATTCTGTTCGTGCGGTGTCCCTATCTGAGAAGCCCAATACGGGGTGTGTGTTGGCGGTCAGTGATAACGAGCTGGCAGCGAACCCCCGGGAAGGGAGAAAGGACCACAGAGCTACCAAGGACTTTGGACAAGAGGTCCACTGCTTTCCATTTATTTCAAGGGAGTTGATCCCTGCAGACACAGAAATACAACACGGGACCGAGAGACCGATCACAGCAGACAACGGGGGAGAGTCCCCGTCAAAGCAGCCCCTCCCCCAGCACCCGTGCCAGTTTCCCAGCAGCCATCTCATTTCCCCACACATACAGCACTCTCCCACTCCCAGCAAACAACCCCTGGTAGCCACTCCCTCCCACACCCATTCCTCTGCACTCAAACCCTCCCCACAGTACCCTGCATCCACACACACCTCGACAGCACCAATCCCATCACCCTAACTATTTCCTAATGCACCCAAACACCTCTTTAGCCTGAAAACCGCACCCACTTCAAGCACAGCAGCTCCAATTCCAGCATCAGTGTAGGAGATGGAACAGGGAGGGGAGGGGAGGGTGCAGCGGGTGATGAGAAGGATGAGATGTGAGGAGGGCAGGGGAGATGAGAATTTGTGTGGAAATTTGAGGGGTTGAGTAGGTGTGAGGGAAGTGGTGAGGGGGAAGGGTGGGGAGGGGAGGCGGAGGGGGGAGTTGGGAGAAATGATGGGAGGGTGGGAGAGTGAGGAGTAAGGGTAGGGGTAGGGGAGGAGGTAGTGAGGAAGGCAGGAAGGTGGTGTTCAGCAGGAGTTCACATGGTAAAGGAAGAGCCCTCAGTTATTATGGATCGGGACCCTATCCCCCGTCCTGCCTGGAGCGCTCCATGCTGTCACCTCCTCCTTCTCCCACATTCACATCCGGAGCTGACCCTCCGTTTGGTTCAGTGTTAAACAGACCCAAGTGGTAGAGACGGACGGATCGTGAACCAGGCCGTGTCCAGCAAACACACAGAGGTGCCCGGCTGGGTTACAGGTTCCCGGTGGGTGGTGCGAACAGAGGACAGGATGGACTCGAGTCACGGGTGCTCCAGCATCTGGTCGCAGGTCCGGGCCAGGTCTCGCACCTTGAGGTGGGTGTACTCGACTCGGTTCACTGCCATCTGAGCATCCTTCCGTGCCGAGTAACTGGAACCTTCGTGAGGCTGTCCTGTGGCAACCTGGGGAGGGAGAGTCGGGATTCGGGGGGGAGAGGAGAAGAGGGCGGATCAGAGATATTAGGGGAAAATGGGGAGAGGTACAGACAGAACAAGGGAGACAGCAGAGAGGGGGAGTCAGGAGGAGAGGAACAGAGAGACAGAGATAGGAACAGACAGAGGGTGAATATGCAAGAGTGACAAAGGACAAGCACAACACAGTGGAGAAAAGAGAGGAGGGAGGATGAGAGGGGTGGGGGGAGATGCAGATTCATAGATGATGACAAAGCGGTGAAGGGGAGAGGGGGAAAAAGAAGTCTATTTAGACAGCACAGGTCACAACACAGAAAGGTCTGCTGGCAAGTTACACGCGACGAGATTTCCCTGCAGTTTGTTAACATGGCACGACAGCACCCACCCAACGTACTGGACCGGGAGGTTAGGGATGGGAGGGGAGGTGCTGGGGCGTACAGGACCCACCTGGGTGAGGTAGCGGATCTGGCTGCTGAGCTCCGTCTCCACCCGCTGGACGGAAGCAGTGAACTGGGAGGCGTGTCGATCCAGCGTTCTCTCCGTTACCTTCTCCTTTGACATCTCCAGGATGGCGTTGGCTGACAGTGTGAAAAAGGCAGGGCAGGTCACAGCACTATCAGTAGATAGTAGGGAGCTGGAGAGTGTCAGAGCCAAAACAAGGAGGAAGCTTCTCCCTCCATCACCCACACCCAGGGGATTGCCCTCCCACTCAGAAACACCTCCATTCTCCCATTAGGAACCACCCCCCTTCCTGCCTATAAACCCTCATACTCCTGCCACTCAGGAACTCTCCCCATAGCCCCCACCTCAGAAATCCACTGTATATCAGCCTCTCATTCCCATTCAGAAACAGCCCCATCTTTCTCCCCACCCAGAATTCCTTTCTTCCCCTTCACCCAGAAGCCCCCACATCTTCTCCCCAATCTCCTCCCCACTCAGAAACACTCATCTTTCTCACCCAAAAACCCTCTTATCTGCCCTCCTCACCCATAAGACCGAGGAGCTGAATTGGGCCATTCGGTTCATCGAGTCTGCTCCCATTCCATTAAGGCTGATTTATTTTCCCTCTCAACCCCATCCTCCTGCCTTCTCCCTGTGACCTTTGACATCCATACTAATGAAGAACCTACCAACCCCTGCTTTAAATACATCCAATGACTCGGCTTCCACACCCATCTGCGGCAATGAATTCCAGAGACTCACCACTCTCTAGCTAAATAAATACCCCATCTCTTTTCTAAAGGGGAGTCCTGCCAATCAGAGGTTGTGCCCTCTGGTCCTAAAATCCCCCACTAATGGAAATATCCTCTTCACATTCACCCAAGGCCTTTCAATATTCAGTAGGTTTCAATGGGATTTCCCTGCCCCCCACCTCATCCTTCAATCTCCAGTGAGTACAGGCCCACAGCCATCAAACCCACCTCATTACGTTAACCCTTTCATCCCCGGGATCATTCATGTGCACCTTCTCTGGACCCTCTCCACTGCCAGTGCATCCTTTCTAGGATAAGGGGCCCTCGTACAGGCAGATACAATAGGGAAATTTAAGAGACATCTCGATGGGCACATGAATGTGAGGAAAATTAAGGGATGTGGACAATGTGTAGGCATAAGGGACTCATTTAATAGGCCTTTAGATTATTAATTTATTTGGTTCGGTTGAATATTGAAGAGCCTGTGCCTATACTGTACTGATCCATGTAAAAATGATTAGACTTTTCCAAATGCAGTCTCACCAATGCCTGAAAAAGCCTCGGCAATGTATCTTTGCTTTTGTATCCTAGTTCTCTCCAAATGAAAGCTAACATTGCACAAGGACTCAAGTCTCTTCGTACCTCTGATATCTGAATTTGATCCCCATTAGGAAAATACTTTATGCCTTTATTTCTTCTATCAAAGTGTGAGATCATACACTTCCTGACGTATTCCATCTGCCACTTCTTCATGCATTCCCCTCATATGCCCAAGTCCCTCTGCAGACTCCCTGCTTCCTCAACACTACTGCCCCACACCTATCTTTGTATCGTCCACAAACTTTCACTCCATCATTCAGATCACTGGCATGTAACGTAAAAAGAAGCGGTCCCAACACCGACCCCCGTAGGCAATCAGAAACGGCCCCCTTTATACCCACTCTTCTCCTCCTGCCTATCAGCCAATCTTCTATCCATGCTAGCATCCTTCCTGACAAGTCTGTTGGGATTCTTTGAAGAAATAACAAGGGCTCTTATCTTCAGCAGCCTCATGTGCAGCACCTTGTCAAAAGCCAAGCAAACAACAGCCATTGACTCTCCTTTGTCTAGCTTGCCTGTTATTTCCTCAAAGAATTCCAACAGATTTGTAAGGCAAGATTTCCCCTTAAGGAAACCATGCTGATTTCAGCTAGTTTTGTTATGTGCCCCCCGTTAGCACATCCTTCAATGCGCTGCAACAAGGATGGAGGAGGGGCATTGGGCACAATACACACTCCACAGTTCTCCTTTAGTGAAGTTGCCAACAGTGACCCCATTTTTCTCTTCCTCTTCTTTCTTCTCTATACACCTGCTACCTTCCAGGCGGTTGGAATTATTCTAGAATTTATTGAATTTTGGATTAAATTTGACACAAAGAAGTTGCTGGGTAGGGTTAATTTAGATTATACGAGTAATACTGGTCGAGTCTCTGAGATGTCTTCAGTGCCAGGGGTTTGGCCAGGTACTGTCGCAGCCGTGTGCAAGTGTTGTCAACGTGGTGAACGTGATTATGGTAATTGTAGAAAACACGTTAATCTAAAATGTAGCAACTGTGAAGCAGAACATGGCATACGCAGCAGTGTCCTGTGTATCAGAAAACCCTGGAGGAGTAAATAATGTTCAAAAGAGGTTTGCTAATGTTTTTTTCTAATCTTACCATTCAATACTAGAAGCCTGCTGAACGGTGAAGAGCTTAAGAAATTTAATGAAGATTTACCAAATAAACTTGATGTTATGTGTGTACAGGAAACCTGGCCGAAGCCTTGTCTAAGTTTTAAGAGACAAGATTATGTTGAAATAAGATGTGATGGAACTGGGCAAAGTGGCTGCCTTTGTTAAAAGTGGGATGGCACATAGAGTTTTGGAGATTGGCGTTGTTTATGAATTAACTGTGGTTGTAATTTGGGAAAGAATAGTAAATTACAGCTAATAATTGTTATAACTTGTGAAAAGTTATTACCCTCCAACCATCAGGTGCTTGAATAAAAGGGGTCACTTACCCATCCATTGAAATATTCCCACAACCAATGATCTCACTTTAATGACTCTTTCTCATGTTCTTGTTATTTATTGCTATTTATTTATATTTGCATTTGTACAGTTTGTTGTCTTCTGCACTCTAGTTAATCTTTCACTGATCTTGTTATAGTTACTATTCTATAGATTTGCTGAGTATGCCCACAGGAAAATGAATCTCAAAGTTGTATGTGGTGACATATATGTACTTTGATAATAAAAGTACTTTGAAAGGATAACATCTGATGTACTGGAAAGTGTGGGTGGGATTGGGAAAACTACGGTGTGGGGATTCTAATGCTCATAGACTACGTGGAGTTATAGTGATGCTGGTGGAAGACTTTCTGGAAGAAATTTGATTGGCTTGTTAGAGTACAAGGATAAATCTATTTAACAAACACTGCTTCTGCTATAGACTTTACGCTGGTATCTAAGGATATAGCAAGTGTGTGTAACTGGGAAATGTATAATGATACAACAGTGAGTAGTCATAATTTCCCCATTATCTGTACAATGGGAATAGATGTGTATCAGAAGAAAGGTTCTTATATGCCCAGATGGGATTTTAAAAAAGTAAATTGCTATGCGTTTGATCATTTATATGGAAGTAGATTTCCTCATCATTTGGTTTTAGAGGATATCGAGATACCTTGTGCTCTGTACTCAACTCAATAGCTACGGAATGAATTCGCAGATCGTTGGGAGATAAAAGAGGGGCTGTTCCCTGGTGGACGGATGAATGTAGAAGAGGTGTGAAGGAGTGGCATAAAGCTTTTAGACAAGTTGGGCAGTGTTTCTCCTACTCGTCTTTCAGACAATATAAAAGAGCTCAAGCTATAGTTACAAAAGTAGTGAGAACGGCAAAGCAAATGTCTTGGAGAAGGAAAGAAGAGAGGTTTTACAGAGAAACAGTTTTGGCAAGCAATCCTCAAATTGTTTCAGTTCCTGCTTGGATGTTGAATTTACATTGTTTGAAAGTGCTGGCCAGACAGCACCTGGGAAAGATGATTTGAGCTTAAGTATGTTAACATGGCTATCAGATTTGAAACTTGTCTTGGTTTTAAAATTCTTTTAACACTACGTAGGTTGAAGGGTGACTTTCTACTTCTGGGAAATTAGCAGTTGTTATCCCTATATTGAAACCTGGTAAGGAGTAATCAGATCCTTTCAGGCATAGACCTATTTTGCAAATGTCAAACATATACAACATAATAAAATGAATGGTTATAGCAAGGCTTTCTTCCTTTGTGGAAAGCAGTGGAAAATTAGCTGCATCTCGAGCTGGATTTTATAAAGGGAGAATGACTATGGACTTGGTGTTAAGATTGGAATCTGATATTCATAATGCCCCAGTTAATAAAGAACCAATGGTCGAAGTTTTCTCTGCTATGGAGAAAGCTTATATGTTATGGACCAAAGATTGTTGCTTAAACTAGAAAAGATGGGAATATGTGGTAGAACATTCAATTGGATTCAAGACTCGTTACATGATAGGAAGATACGTTAGAGTTGGAACATTTTCTAAGGAGAGTCGGACTCCACAGGGGAGTGTGTGTGGCCCACTCCTTTTTAATGCTGTGATTAATATTTCCCAATCAATTGGTATATCTTTGGACTGTAGGAGGAAACCGGTGCACCCGGAGCAAGCCCATGCGGCCACAGGAAGGATATACAAATTCTTCACAGGCAGCACAAGAATTGAACCCGGGTCACCAGCACTGTAAGACGTTGAGCCAACCACTATGCCACCTTGCCACCCCAAACAGGTGAATAAGGAGAAAAGGAGTTTGGTCTTACATAGAGTGGTTGAGATCTAGAATGCATTGCCAGAGGAGATGGTTGAAAAAGATAGTCATTGTAATTTAAAAAAAAACCTTCAGACAGATAACTGTGTAGTCAAAGCATTGAAGGTAACAATACTAATGTGGGCAAATCAGTTTGCAAAGATTCATTTGTTTTGCTAAAAGGAACATTACACTCACAATTGCTCTCGTTATAGAATAAATCTCTTCTACAAGAGTCAGTGGTAAAGTTTCTACATATGTGAATGGACACAGAAAGGGCATGTAAATAAAATTCTAGAGAAGTGCAAAAAAACCCTTAACGTGTTCAGGTGCTTAGTTGTGATTGGGCTGTGAGCAGGTCACTTAAACAGATATATATCGCTTTAATGGGATCTGTCTTTGGTTATGGACGTCAGCCTCACCAGCAGTCTGAAAGCCCCTGGGTAAAGTTCAAGCTCAAGCACTGAGATTATGTTGTTGGGCTATTAAATTATCCCCAATTTCATCATGAATGGTAGAATTGGGCGAAGTACCTTTGCATCTACACAGGTTACAGTTAGCAATGATTTTTTTGGGGTTAAGAGGACATGAAGTCGGTCATCCAATATTGGCAACATTAGTAGAGTGCTTGTATTCATAACGTCTTCAGCTTGGAGTGGATGGGAAACTAAAGGGCACAAAGTCTTGGTGCTTAATGTGGATTATGGCCCCTTTCTGTCACCCCTCCATGGGTTTTCCCTTTGCCTGTAGCTGGTTTGGGCCGTCAGGAAAAGATCGAGATGAGTGATTAGTTATCAGTAGCACAGGATGTTCAGCAATATAACGGATTCTTACATATCTATACAGATGGTTGAAAAGATCCAGTGACAGGTCAAGAACTGTGTATGCTCCCAAGTTTCAGATTACTATTAAAAAAGATTATCTGACAAAATATCGGTATTCAGGTCTGAGATGGTTGCAAACACGAGGAAATCTGCAGATGCTGGAAATTTAAACAACACAATACATAATACTGGTGGAACACAGCAGGCCAGGCAGCATCTACAAGGGCTGTCGACGTTTCGGGCCGAGACCCTTCGTCAGGACTGAGATGGTTGCTTTCACTTTCGCCTTGAAATGGGTTGAAGAGGTACGGGCTGATTAGTTTTCGGTTTTGTTATATATTAAAACAGGCATTCTGAATTGTAGGCCAGACATTCTCCTTGAGATTGGACAGTGTCTGTTGAGGCTGCAGGGTCTAGGCTTGCGTATCCAATTCTTTTGGGTCCCTGCCCATGGTGGAGTTGAAGGAAACCCACCATGCTTGCTGGGTGATTGCTTTACATTCAAGCCAAGCAATCACTTAACGTCAAGGATGTACTGGTGCCTTTGGATAGAAGGGAGGCGATAGCCATAACTAAAAAGTCTATTTGATCACTATGGAAGTTGGGATAAGGAAAAGAAAAGGCAACATTTATACAAACTTCAGAGGATGGTGGGAACTCAACTGGGAGATGGGTATAAAAGAGAGAAGCAGTTAATACCTACACGTTTACATATTGGACATACTAGGGTGAATAATTCCTTGTTCACAATTAAACATGCACAATCCGGGCATTCGCAGGGAGCGCAATTGTCAAGAAATACATTGTTTCAATGCAGTTCTGATGATGTGCAAAGGAAATATCTCATTGCTAAATTGAGATCTTTGGGACAGACACAGTTCAACATGGATAGTCCGTTAGGATCCTCCAAGAAGTCCACAACCTTGTCGTGGCTTGGAGGCTTGCGTGCCTCAATGACCCAGACAGCTAAGTTGGCTGGAGTCAGGGCTTTCTGCCATGGCTCTTGGTAGGGTCACCCATGCCAAACAGGGCAAAGGGTAGAGGCCCGACTAAGAGTGGTTCACTGGTCTTCCAGTTCTGGGGATTCAGCTCAGGGCTAACAACCCTGACTGGTAAAACAAAATTGTTATGAAAAAAGCAATGAAGGATCCTTCTACATCTGAGTGTGACGGTATTCCTGAGTCTCCACCCGGGACTTGCCTGACTGACAGTGATGAAAACTGAGAGGAAACTACTAACATGAAGGAACCCCTGAATAACACCAGAGATAGAGGATCTACATTGCTGCCTGAAACACCAGCAGCGTAACGGGCAGTTAAGTCAGCATGCTGCCATCGTAAGCTATATAAGTGTGTATTTGACTTCCTGAAAAGTACTATTTGAGGGTTTTTCGGGGTGGGGGTGATATAGTGGGTATACTTTCTGCCTCTTTACTCAGTAGGTTGCGGTACTGCACCTTATGTTACTCTGCCAACCGCCATTAAACTTTATCAGAAGAAAAGGAGGTTCATTTGTTTTTCAATCAGAATGGGGAAGAAACGTGATCTAAGTGACTTTGACCACTGGTGCCAGATAGGGTGGTCTGAGTATCTCAAAAACTGCTCCTCCTGGGGTTTTCACACACAACGATGTCTACAGTTTACACAGAATGGTGTGAAAAACAAACAAAAATCCAGTGAGTGGCAGTTCTGTGGGTGAAAACACCTTGTTAGTGAGAGAGGTCAGAGGAGAATGGCCAGAATGACTCAACTGACAGGAAGGTGACAGTAACTCAGATAACCACATGTTACAACAGTGGCGTGCAGGAGAGCATCCTACAGCAGCAGGAGACCACACCACCTTATCAGGTATATCCGAATACGTTGTCGCTGAGTGTGTATCTTTTTGATCTGGTCAAAGACCACTTTTCCCAATGGGATTTTCTGACAGAAGGTAACAGATGTTTGACCTAAACAACATATTAACTAAATGTTAGGCATAACTTGTTTCCTTTTCAACTGTTTGTCTCAGGGTCACAAGGTTACCCGCAGAGACTTTCATCGGAGTGAGGTCCACAAATCAGCTTCTTCTGAACTCAACAGCCTCTCTCTCTATCCACAAGATATTGGAGCAGAATTAGGCCTTCTGGCCCACCGAGTCTGCTCTGTCATTTCATCATGCTGATCTAATTTTCCTCTCGGCCCCAATCTCCTGCCTTCCCCCTGTATCCCTTCATGCCCTGACCAATCAAGAATCTATCAACCTCTGCCTTAAATATACTTACAGATTTGGCCTCCACAGCCACCAGTGGCAAAAATTCACCACTCTCTAGCTAAAAAAAATTCTCCTCCCCTCCGTTCCAAAAGGACACCCCTCTAATCTGCAGCTGTGTCCTCTGGACTCAGATTCTCCCACTACAGGAAGGATCCTCTCCACATCTACTTTATAAAGGCATTCATCATTTGATAGGTTTCAATGAGGTCACCCCTTATTCTTCTGAATTCTGGTGAGTGAGACCACCCTCTCTTGTCCATCTCCCTCTCCTCCCCTCCCCGTCTCCTCCCTCCCCTCCTCACCCCTTTCCCATCCCCCTCACCCCTTCCCCTCCTCGCCCCTCTTTCCCATCCCCCTCACCCCCTCGCACCTCTTTCCCATCCCCCACCCCCACCCCATCCCCCTCACCCCCTTCCCCTCCTCGCCCCTCTTTCCCATCCCCCTCACCGCTTTTCCTCCCCGCCCCTTTCCCATCCCCTTCGCCGCTCTTTCCTATCCCCCTCACCTCTTCTCCTCCTCGCCCCTCTTTCCCATCCCCCTAACCCTCCTCGTCCCTCTCCCCCATCCTACTCCCCTCATCCACCTCCACCCATTCCACTCCCCCTCCGGCCATCCCCCCACCTCTCATGCCCCTTCCCCTATCACGTCTCTCACCCCTCCCCATCCTTCCCCTCACCCCCACCGCCGTTCCCACCTGCGCTCTGCAAGATGAGAGCGATCTCCTTCTCGACCTCCTCCAGGTTGCGGAGTTTCTCGTTGGCTGGCCCGTATGTGCCCATCGTGGCCCGCTGTTGCTCGGCGTCTTCTGGGTCAGTGCTGAGACGGCCGGGGCAAGAGAGGGTAATGTCGGGGCGGCGGCAGCTCCCGCAACAGCGCCTCACCCGGGCGGGGAGAGAGGGAGAAGATGTGGGAGCGGCGGCGGCGGCGGCGGACCCCGGAACAGCACCTACCCCTGGCGGGAGGTCGCGGCACAGACGGAGAGGGAGTGCGGAGAGGGCATGTACAAGATTAGAGAGGCAGGCAGGGAGGGTAAAGAGAACGAGTCAAACAGACAGACAGAGAGAACGAGTAAGTGAGGGATAGGAGAGGGAATGTGAGACAGACAGAGAGAAGGGCGAAAGAAAAAGGGAGTCAGACAAATAGAGAGAAGGAAAAGAGTGAGAAAAGAGAGAGAGAGTAGGGAGAGAGAATGAGTGATTGGGGGAGAAGAGAGGGAATGAGAGATGCCACAGTCATATGTCATAGGGTCAGTTTGTCCTACAGCACAGCAACGGGTCCTTCAACCCACTGTGCGTCCCGAACTGTTATTCTGTTCGTCCCACCGGAGCACACCTGAACTATAAGCCCTTCATACCCCTCTCACTCAGATTTATTTAATCACATACACATCAAAATATGCAGTGAGATGTGTTATTTGTGTTAACAATCAACACAACTGGGGTCAGCCCACGTGTTCTGGCGCCAACGTAGCATGTCCACTGTGTTCAGCAGAACCACGCAAGACAAGACAAGGTAAGAAAAGATAGCATCAGTAAAGCATCGTCTTTCCGACTCTTCCCCACCCATCCACTCTCTCTCTCTCATACTCACACACAGAGACACACACTCACACACAGGCACAGACTGATGTACTTATGCCAGCTTCTCTTAAATGTTGCAATCGAGCCCCCGCCCATCACTGCATTGGCAGTTCCTTCCACACTCACAACACCCTCTGAGTGAAGACAGTCTCAGCCAACATCAGTGGAGGAAGCCTGCTTGTATTTATCCTATCTATACACATCATAATGTTGTATACTTCAAGTCTCCTCTCATTTTCCTACACTCCAGGGAACAAAGTTTGAACCTATTCAACCTTTCCGGTAGCGTAGTGGTTAGCACCAGTGACCCAGATTCAATTCCTGTTGCTCCTTGTAAGGAGTTTGTATGATCTCCCCGTGACCACGTGGGTTTCCTCCGGGTGCTCCGGTTTCCTCCCACAGTCCAAAGATGTACCGGTTGGTAGGCTAATTGGTCATTGTAGATTGTCCCATGACTAGATTACAGTTAAATCAGGGGCTGTTGGGTGGCACGGCATCCAGGGCCATATCTCAATAAGTCAATAAATATAACTCAGATCCTCAAGCCCTGGCAATATCCCTGGAAACTGTCTCTGTAGTCCTTTTAATCTTATTACTGTAATATATTTCCTGTAGGTAGGTGACCAAATCTGCACACAAATTGAAACAATGTAACTGACAGGGAGAACATAACCAGTAACTAATAGAAACATGGAAACAAAAAAAGTCATTAAGAAGGAAAAGTCAAGTCAAGTCACTTTTATTGTCATTTCGACCATAACTGCTGGTACAGTACATAGTAATAATGAGACAACGTCTTTCAGAAGAACCATGGTTTTCATGACACAGTACAAAAAACTAGACTAAACTACGTAATAAAAAAAACCACAGAGAAAGCTGCACTAGACTACAGACCTACCCAGGACTACATAAAGTGCACAAAAACAGTGCAGGCATTACAATAAATAATAAACAGGACAGTAGGACAAGGTGTCAGTCCAGGCTTCGGGTATTGAGGAGTCTGATAGCTTGGGGGAAGAAACTGTTAGATAGTCTGGTCGTGAGAGCCCGAATGCCTTGGAGCCTTTTCCCAGACGGCAGGAGGGAGAAGAGATTGTATGAGCGGTGCGTGGGGTCCTTCATAATGCTGTTTGCTTTGGGGATGCAGCGTGTAGTGTAAATGTCCGTGACGGCGGGAAGAGAGACCCCGATGATCTTCTCAGCTGACCTCACTATCCGCTGCAGGGTCTTGCGATCCGAGATGGTGCAATTTCCGAACCAGGCAGTGATGCAGCTGCTCAGGATGCTCTCAATACAACCCCTGTAGAATGTGATGAGGATGGGGGGGTGGGAGATGGACTTTCCTCAGCCTTCGCAGAAAGTAGAGACGCTGCTGGGCTTTCTTTGCTATGGAGCTGGTGTTGAGGGACCAGGTGAAATTCTCCGTCAGGTGAACACCAAGAAATTTGGTGCTCTTTACGATCTCTACCGAGGAGCTGTTGATGTTCAGCAGGGAATGGATATAAAAGTAAGCTAGCCAATAATATTAAAGAGGGTACCAAACGTTCCTTTCATTTCTGACAGGTGAGAATGGGTATTGAACCACTGGAAAACAATGCTGGAGAAGTAGTAATGGGGGACAAGGAAATGGTGGATGAACTGAATAAGTATTTTGCATCAGTCTTCACTGTGGGAAACACTAGCAGTATGGTGGAAGTTCCAGATGTCAGGAGTCATCGAGTGTGTGAAGTTACCATGAGAGAAGGTCCTAGGGAAACTGAAAGATAAGTCTCCTGGACCAGACGGTCTACACCCCAGAGTTCTGAAGGAGGTGGCTGAAGAGATTGGCAAGACGTTAGTAATGACTTTTCAAGAATCTCTAGATTCTGGAATGGTTCTGGAAGACTGGAAAATTACAAATGTCACTCCACTCTTCAAGAAAGGAGAGAGACAGAAGGAAGAAAATTATAGGCCAGTTAGTCTGACCTCAGTGATTGGGAAAATGTTGGAATTGATCATTAAGGATATGGTTATGGGATACTTGGAGGCATGTGATAAAATAGGCCAAAGTCCACGTGGTTTCCTTAAGGAAAAATCTTGCCCGACAAATCAATTGTAATTCTTTGAAGAAGTAACAAGCAGGGTAGACAAAGGAGAACTGGTTGATGTTGTGTACTTAGATTTTCAGAAGGCCCTTGACAAGGTGCCACAAATACAAATGAGGCTGCTTAACAAATTAAGAGCCCCTGGTATTACAGGAAAGATACTAGCATGGACAGAGAATCGGGTGTTGATAGGTGGCAAAGAGGGGGAATAAAGGGAGCCTTTCCTGTTTGGCTGCCAGTGACTTCTGGTGTTCCACAGGGATCTGTTTTGGAACCGCTTCTTTTTACATTAGTAATAAATGCCACACAGAACTCTCTCCATGAGTTAGCTTTCATTCCTGGCTCTACTTTGCTGAATGTTTTAAAACACTTTTCCCCTGTCTGCTGGACAGAAGATTTTTTAAAAAAACCTTCCATGAAGTTATCTTCCTTTAAGACTTCAGATTGTCAGCGGGGACAGTCATATTCCGCAGGCGTCTTTCACTTCCCTAACAAGACGTATACACTTCTGAATTGTAGCCAAGGTTTGACGTAAGAAAACTGCTCACATTTACAAAAACAAGTGTCACAGTATGCAAAGTGATAACAAGCTGAACATTCAAACTTGCTGATAAGGGACGCTCGTTTTAACAGGGACAACACCCTTACTACTTTGCAAACAGCAGCTTCACAATCTTTTACATGCCCTGACGGTAGATGACTCAATTTATTGTCTCAAGCAAATACAGTGGTCCCTCAGCAACACCCCTCCCACGGTTTAGATCTGAAAGAAGATGTTTTCTGTGGTTAGAGTGGTAGGGTGGACCCACTGAATTCCTCTAGCATCTTATCTGTTGGTCTAGATCTCAGATATAGTATCATAGAAAGTTACAACACAGAAACAGGCCCTTTGGCCCAGCTGGTCAATTCCAACCTATTAAAAGTAACTAGTCCCGTTGACCTGCACCAGGAGCACAGCCCTCCATGCTATGTACCTATCCAAACTTCTCTTAAACATTGAAATCAAAATTGGAACTACCACTTCCACTGGCAGATGGTTCATCACTCCCACAACCCACTGAGGGAAGAAACTTCCCCTCATGTTCCCATTAAACATTTCACCTTTCACCCTTAACTCATGACCTCTAGTTGTACACCTACCCAACCTGCGGGTCACCCTTGGCAAGGTGTAGCATCTGCTTAGCCCACCCCCACCCCCTGATCAGGGTCACGTGAAGCCATGAGAGCAGGTGGTGGATGGTCGTATGAGCAGCCGGTGCAGATCACAAGTCCTGGTTATGCGACCACTGACATCAGGCAGATAATCTCTGAAGAGTGTTGATAATGGCTGGGGTCACCCGTCTTGTAAAGACTCTCCCCAGAAGCTGGCAATGGCAAACCACTTCTGTAGAAAGATTAGCCAAGAATCATGGTCATAGAAAGACCACGATCGCCCACGTCATACGACACGGCACATAGTGATGCTGGTGATGTACCATAGTGGACAGGGTGTATAATTTCAACATTTTGTGCTTATGATACATAACTTTACTTAGTGTTCAGTGATGCACCATGAAAACGTCGCTCACCAGATGGGAAATTAATTATTCTTGAGCCCTCCCCGCTGGATATTACCGTTTCAGTAATTGTGTTTTATATTGGAAAGGGGGTGTTGTTTTTGGATTATCGAAGCTCTGATCTTTCTATGCTTCTGTCAGAGGCTCACGTTTGTAGGCGATCCTCCGGGCAGCAGCGGAGCCCCGCCCCCGACATTTGACTGACACATTGGAGAGAAGCTCCAGTCTGTCTCGTCCGCATCAAGCTGTTGTTGCATTGCTGGCTGTTACATTCTCGTCCTCCATCTCTCCTACTATCCTCCTCCCTCCCCCTCTCTCCTTCACTCCCTCTATTGCTCCTTCCATCCCTCTCTACCTCCCTCCCTCCTTCTGTCTCTCTCTCCCCTCTCCCCCGTCATTCACTCATTCTCTGTCCCACTGCTTTCCCTTCCAATTCCTCCCTCCCACTCTCTCCATCCCTCTGTCCTTCCCTCTATCCGTCTCTCCCTCTCTTCATCCCTCACTCCTTCTTTCAGTTCCTCCCACAGTCTCGCTCTCCCACCTCAAACTCCTTTTCAGAAGTTGAGAGTAAATTTATTATCAAAGTACATATATGTCACCATATACAACCCTGAGATCATTTTCTTGTGGGCATACTTAATAAATCTATAGAATAATAACCATAACAGAATCAATGAGGCCAATGAGCTTTCAACTGATGTACAAAAGACTACAAACTGTGAAAATGCAAGAAGAAAGAAATAATAATAATTAATTAATAACCAGTAAATGTCAACAACGAGTCCTGGAAGCTGAGTCCATAGGTTGCGGGAATAATTCAGTGGTGGAGCGAGTGAAGTTGAATGAAGTTATCCCCTTAGGTTCAAGAGCCTGACGGTTGAGGGGTAATAACTATTGTTAAACCTGGTGGTGTGGGTCCTAAGGATCCTGTACCTTCTTCCTGATGGCAGCAGTGAGAAGAGAGCATGACCTGGGTGGAGGGGCCCCTGATCATGGATGCTGTTTTCCTGCGACAGTGTGCTCAGCGGTGGGGAGGGCTCCACTCGCATTGGACTGAGCTATATCCATTTCATTTTGTAGGATTTTCCATTCAAGGGTATCGGTGTTGTCCATACCAGGCTGTGATGCTGTCAGTCAATATACTCCTCAGCACACATCTAAAGAAAGAGTCAAAGTTTTAGATGTCATGCCAACTCTTCGCAAACTCCTAAGGAAGTCGAGGCACTGCCGTGCTTTCCTCATAATTACGCTTACATGCCTCCCCACCTTCTCTCACTCACTCCCTCTGTCCTACACCAGCTTCCCACCTTTCCTCGCTTTCTCTCCCTCAAGGACACTCCCTTCCTCACAGTCCCTCTGCCTTCCTTGCTCCCTTACCACCTTCCTTCCATTCCTTGTTCCTTCACCAGCTCACTCCCTCTTCACCTCGCCCTCCCTCCCTCGTATTCATTCCCTCCATCGTACCCTGGCTCCCTCATTCCCTTTGCTGCCTCCATCACCCTCCCTCGCCACCTTCCCTTCCTCCCTCCCTCTCTCTCTGATAGAGTCATGGCCATAGAAAAATAGAGCACAGGAAGGCTATTCGGAGTTTGTAGACTGTGCCAAACCGTCTGAACTGCCTTCTCCCATCGACCTGCACCAAGACCACGGCCCTCCACACCCCACCTGTCCAAACAACTCTTAAATGGTGAAATTGAGCTTGCATACAGCATTCCCTCTGTCTCTTCACCTTTCACCCTCAGTGGGGAAAAAATCCTGCTTGCATTTACCCTATCTGTACCCTTCATAATTTCATATTCCTCTGGCAAATCTTCCCTCAGTCTTCTACGTTCTGAGGAATGAAGTCCAAACCTGTTCGGTCGTTCCCGATAACTCGTGTCTTCCAGTCCCAGCAATATCCTTGCAAATTTTCTCTATACTCTTTCAACCTTATTTACTGCAGACAATATTCCACATTGGGCCTCACCAATGTCTTAAACAATTTCAATATAACATCCCAAAACCTGTACTCGATTGATTTTTGAAGGCCAATGCGACAAAAACTTTCTTTATGACCCTATCTACCTGTGACGCCACTTTCAATGAATAATGGACCTGTGTTTCCAGATCCCTCTGTTCTACTGCACTCCTCAGTGCCCTACCGTTCACTGTGTAAGACCTACCCTGGTTGGTCCAACCGAAGTGCGACAACTTGCATTTGTCTGCAGTAAATAACATCTGCCATTTTTCAGCCCATTTTTCCAGCTGCTCCAGATCTGTCTGCAAGCCACGATAGTCTTCCTGGCTATCCACTACACATCCGCAGACTTGCTGATCCAGTTAACCACATTATCATCTAGATTGTTGATATAAATGACAAACAGACCCAGCACCAATCCCTGTGACACTCCACTAGCCACCGGCCTCCAGTCAGAGAGGCAACCATTCACTACCACTCTCTGGCTTCTCCCACAAAGCCAATATCTGATCCTCACCTCGAATGCCGAGCATCCGAACCGTCTTGACTAACCTCTCACTTAGGAGACGGACACAGAGCCTATAGAAGTGAGGTAAAGCGGCATCCATTTCATGGACTCTGTACAGATTACAGAGAGGGAGGTGTTTGCTGTCTTGAGGGAAATCGGAGTGGATAAATCCCCAGGGCCTGATAAGCATTTGTTTCGACATGGACTGATTAGGGATAGTGCGTAGTAAGTCGATTCAATTACGGTTATTATTCTATTAGGGATTTATTGAGTATGCCAGCAAGAAAATGAATCTCAGGGTTGTGTATGGTGACATATATGTACTTTGATAATAAATTAACTTTGAACTTTGAACACTCCGTGTACAGACCACCACTGCCTTCCTGTGACAATACCACTACCTGGTGCCCGAGAGGTTATAACACAGAGCCGGACCCTGATCCCAGAGAGTCTCTGCACTGATGTTCAAAGTCCAAAGAAAATTTATTATCAAGGTACGTTTATGTCACCCTGAGGCTCATTTTCTTGCAGGCATTCATAGCAGAACAACAGAATCAATGAACTACTACACACAAAAACTGACAATCAACGTGCAAAATAAGATAAACTGTGCAAATACAAAATAGTAATAAATAAAATAAGTAAGTAATTAATCCCAAGAACATGAATTACAGAGTTACTGAGAGTGAGTTGATAGGTTGTAGAATCAGATCAGAGTTGAGGCGAGTGAAGTTATTCACCCCGGTTCAGGAGCCGGATGGTTGTAGAGTTCCTGAGCACAGGGCATCCCAGAGGCTGCTGGATGATGGTCATTGAGGTAGGTTACCACGGTCATGGGGCATGGGTATAACTGAAGCCTGCTTGAAGCTGCTGGCTACCTCAGACTGCCGAAGCAAGAGGTTAAAGCGCTCGGTGAGTACTCCAGCCATTTGATTAGCACAGGTCAGTACTTGGCCAGATACGCCATCATGGTTCATCCTCCTGAGGCTCTCCCGTCGGACTGGGAGACTAAAACCACGGGGTCGTTGGGAGGCTGTAAGTGCCTTCGTGTTCTGTCGGTCAAAGCAAGCTTAACAGGCATAGAAGCCGGAATGCCCGGTGGCCAAACATTTTAATGCCAATTCCCATTCCCGTTCCGACGTGTTGATCCATGGTCCTGAGGCTACCCTCAGGGTGGAGGAGCAACACCATACATCCCATTTGGGTAGCTGCCAACCTGAGGGCATGAATATTCCCCCCCCCCCCGCCCACTTCTATTCCCTACTCTGACCTGTTGCTTTCCCCTGGGTCCTCTCCTCCTTCCCTTTATCCTATGGTCCAGTCTCCTCTCCTGTCAGATTCCTTCTTCTCCAGCCCATTACCTTTCCTACCCACCTTCTAGCTATCCTCCTTCCCAACCCCCTTTAATTCTGGCATCTTCCCTCTTCTTCTCAGTCCTGAGGAAGGGTCTCAGCCCAAAACATTGGCTGTTTATTCATTCACAGATGCTGCCTGACCTGCTGAGTTCCTCCAGCATTTTGTGTTACTTTGACATAGAAGGTTGATTCTTCTTAGAAGCATAGAATCATACAGCACAGAACAGAAACAGGGCTTTCAGCCCACAGTCTCCATGCTGTTCTTTCCGCCCATCTGCACTGATAACCCTTTACCAACGTTAGGGCCATTCCCTCCCATCCCTTGCACCATTTTAAACACAAGGGATTCTGCCAATGCTGGAAATCTTAGGCGACATGCACACACAAAATGCTGCAGGAACTCAACAGGACAGGCAGCACCTGTGGAGGGGGATAAACAGACAAAGTTTTGGGCCGAGATCCTTCAGCAAAACTGGAAAGGAAGGTGGCAGAAGCCAGAATAAAAATGAGGGAGGTGGGGGATAGTGTACAAGCTGGCAGACGACACAGTACTGTGCAAACGTCTTAGGTACGTATATTTAGCTAGGGTGACTAAGGCTGCTGCACAGTACTGTATTTATCAACATGGAGCAGAGAGCGAGTTTGTAAACCTGGCGGGAGCAAAGGATGTTGGGAATGGTGTGGGTGGAGTGCCATGGGAGGGGTGTGGAACAGGTGGCAGAGAAGGAGTGCCAGGGGAGGGTGCAGACACACCCAGCCCTGAGACACCAGGCAAGGTCATTTGATTCAAAACAATTGGTTCATTGATCATTACAGAATGTCTTTCTGGTGCTTCCCGCTCCATTTCCCTTTTCCCAACCGTGATTCCCCTCTCCCTGCCCCCTTTCCTATCTCAGTCCACAAAGGAGACCCAGATCAGGATCAGGTTTATCATCACTCACATGTCATGAAATTTGTTTGTTTTTTGCGGCAGCAGTACAGTACAATACATAAAATCAATACAGTGCTGTGCAATGGTACTAGCTATATACACTGTATGTGTCTAAGACCTTTGCCCAGTGTGGTAGGTGAGAGATGGAGATCAAAAGGGTAAAGGGGGAAGTTTACCGTTGATGACCGGACTCTGCTGTGCATCAGCTCACATCTCCCTGAAACAGGCTGCACAGGTTGATGGGGATTTAAAGAAGGGGTGTGGCATGCTTATCATGAGATTCTGCATTTGCTGTAAATCTAAAGCAATAGCAAGTAGAGAGGCTACAGAAAGACTTAGACTGATTAGGAGAATGGGCGAGAAAATGGCAGATGGAAAACAGTGTCCGGAAGTGTATGATCACGCACTTTGGTAGAAGAAATGAAAGGGTTGACTATTTTCTAAATGGAGAGAAAATACAAAAAAAATTGAAGCACAAAGGGATTTAGGAGTCCTTGTGCAGCATTCCCTAAATGTTCAGTCAGTGGTGAGGAAGGCAAATGCAATGTTAGCGTCCATTTCAAGAGGACCAGAATATAAAAGCCAGGATGAAATGTTGCGACTTTATAAAGCACTGGTGAGGCCTCACTTGGAGTATTGTGAGCAGTCTTAGGACCCTTGTTTTAGAAAGGATGTACTGAAACTAAAGGGTTCAAAGGAAGTTCATGAAAATGATTCCAGGGTTGAATAACTTGTTATAATAAGAACATTTGGTGGCTCTGGGCCTAAATTCACTAGAATTCAGGAGAATGAAGGGTGACCTTATTGAATCCCATTGAATGGTGAAAGGCCTTCATAGAGTGGGTGTGGAGAGGATGTTTTCTATGGAAAGCCTAAGACCAGAGGACACAGCCTCAGACTAGAAGGGGTGTCGTTTTATAATGGAGATGAGGCAGAATGCCTAGAGCCAGACAGCTGTGGAGGCCAAGTCTTTATGTATATTTAAGGCAAGAGTTTGATAGATTCTTGATTGGTCAGGGCATGAAAGGATACAGAGAGAAGGCAGGGGACTGGGGTTGAGAGGGAGAATCGGATCAGCCATGATGAGATGGCAGAGCAGACTCGATGGGCCAAATAGCCTAATTCTGTTTATCTTATCATGATCTAACACTCAAAAAATTCTGGAGGAACTCAGCAGGTCAGGCAGCATCTATGGAGGGGAATAAATGGTCGACATTTTGGGCCGAGACTCTTCATCAGGACTGGACAATATTTTACATTTTATGTTTAAACAGGCACATACATAGGCAAGGCCTACATCAATTTCCACAATTGCCAGTGTTGGGAAGCCTCCTTGCCTCAGGGTGATTGCTTACAGATGTTTAGGTGAGAGATATTCCTGATCAGTTGTGAACCAGACTCTCTCCTAGATTTAAGTTACATCTCTGAGCTGCCCCTGCACTCCGTCATTATATCCTTTGGGGGGTCCTCCAAAATTTAATCAATGCACAGTATGATCCCACAAACTGGGACCTACAGGTACTGGGAGTGGGAGTGTTAGTGGGGGGGAGAGAAATAAAGACATGGAGGTAATGAGCGAGCAGGGCAGGGAGGATGAGGTTTGGGTAGTAATGGAGAGGGAGTGAGATGGTGGGGTGTCTTATGACAAGGCTAGTACGGGGTGGGTAGTGAGGGAGAGGGACAGAGTTTGTCAAACTTGTGTAGTGCTTGGGGTGGGTAGTGAGGCAGAGGGACAGAATTTGTCAAAGGTGTTTGGGAAAGTTTTCTGAATCAGTACGTAGAAGTCGCAATGAGACAGTTTGCAATACTTGATCTGCTATTAGGGAACGAGGCAGAGCAGGTGACAGAAATTGGTGCAGGAGAACACTTTGCATCCAGTGACCACAATGCCATTAGTTTCAAAGTAGTTTATGCAAAAAGATACGTCTAGTCTGTGGGTTGAGATTCTAAACTGGTAAAAGCCCAATTCTGATGTAATCAGAAATGATCTGGCAAGTAGATTGGGACAGTCTGTATTCTGGTAAAGCTGTACTTGGTAAGTGGGATGTCTTCAAAAGTCAAATTTTGAGAGAACAAAGCTTGGGTGTGCCTGTCAGAATGAAAGATAACAGGTTTAGGAGATAATAAGAGATATTGAGACCCTGGTTAAGAGCAAGAAGGAGGTGCATTGCAGGTATAGGCAAGTAGGAACAGATGAGGTGCTGATGGAGTAAGAAAATGCAAGAGAACACTTAAGAAAGAAATTGGGAGGGCTAAAATATGGCACATAGTAGCTCTAGAAGACAAGGAGAAGGAGAGTCCTAATGGATTCCACAGATACATTAAGAGTAAAAGGATTACCAGAACGGAGCCAGAAGAGACAGGGGGAGATCTTAAATGCATTTCTGCATCTGTATCTACCCAGGAGAGGGGGATTGGTAGGCTGTGATCCAGTCAGTCAATACACTCTCAACTCCACATCCGATCCACGACATATCTGTGCACACTACTGATATGTAGAACCAACCTGTGAAGGAGAACATAGAACACAGTACAGCACAGGAACAGGCCCTTCAGCCCATAACCTCTGTGCTGACCGTGATGCCAAATTAAATTGAACCTCTTATGCCTATATATGATCTCTTCCCCTCCATTCTCATTTATGTATCTGTCTAACTGCCTCATAAACCCTGCTCTTGTATCTGCCTCCACCACCACCCCAAGCACCCACCACTCTCTGTGTAGAATAAAAACCTTCCCCACATCCCTCCTTTAAACTTACCCCCTCTCACCTTAAATACATCCCCTCTAGACATCAGACATTTCTCCCCATTGGAAAAGATTCTGAACAGTACAGCACAGGGTAAGGCCACTCAGTTCTCAGTGTTGTGCCAAACTGTTAAATTAGCAATCAAATGCACACGTGTTCTGTTTTGTTGAGTTCTGTGTGTTTCTGCTGAGCGTTGACGGCACTGGAATATGCAGCAATACTAACAGGCTGCCTCCAGCACATCCTCGGACTGTGTTGGTTGTTCTGCTGTATGTTAATCTGAATCTACCAGCCTACAGTGTGTCCAAATCCTTCAACTTCCAAGAACCTCTTGAGCACCTCTGTCGTATTTGCCTCCACCAGTGGCCAGGCAGCGCATTCCAGGAACCCACCCCTCTCCGGGTAAAAATATTTCCCCCCACACATTTCCTTTGAATTTACCCCCTCACACCTGAAAGTCATACCTTGTGGTGTTAGGCATTTCAACCCTGGGAAAAGTGGACTGGCCGGCCATTTCACTAAAGCCTCTCACTATTTTATTCATTTGTTGGTTACTTTATTAGGCATTGAGATTTTATTTTATTGAGATATTGTGTAGAATAGGCCCTCCCAGCCCTTAGAGGCATGCCGCCCAGCAATTCTCTAATTCAACCGTAGCCTAATCATGACTGATGACCAATTAACCAGTAATTACCAACCAGTGTGTCTTTGGACTGTGGGAGGACACCAGAAACACTCAAAGCAAACCCACACAGTCAACGGGGAGAACGTACAAACTCCTTACAGGCAGTGGCGGGCATTGAACCTGGGCTGCCTGCATCGTAAAGTGTTGTGCTAACCGCTACAGTACTGCTTTTCTTTGGGGGGGGGGGGATAAGCGATAAGTACAAGAATCACTCTAGAATCAATGAAAGACAGTGCCCAACAGGACGGACGTACAACCAGAGTGCAAACTGGTTGTCTACTGCACAAACGACAATGAACTGTGCAAATACAAAACAAAAACTCAAGCTTATGCGGCAACTGAACGCATAAAAGCATGCAGACATGGTCGAGAGATTGAGTCATTGTTCCAACCAAACACCAGAATGGGGGAAGAAATGTTCATCTCAGTGATTTTGAGCGTGGAATGATTGCTGGCGCCAGAGAGGGTGGTTTGAGTATCTCGGAATCTATGGATCTGCTGGGATTTTCATGCACAACAGTCTCCAGAGTTTACAGAGAAAGGTGTGAAAAACAAAATACATCCAGCGAGTGGCAGTTCTGTGGGTGAAAACACCTTATTAATGAGAGAGGTCAGAGGAGAATGGCCAGACTGGTTCAAGCTGACAGTAACTGAAATAACCACACATTGTAAGAGCATCTCTGAACGCACAAAACGTCAAACATTGAAGTGGATGGGCCACAGCAGCAGAAGACCAGGAACCTGCACTCAGTAGCAATTAATTTGGTACAGGAGCTCTGTAATAATGCAGCCACTGAGTGTAATCCTTTATCAGGTCTCCCCTCAGCCTCTGCCACTCCAGAAAAACCATGTTTGTCCAACCTCTCATCATTAATACCCTCTAATCCAGGCAGTTTCCTGGAGAAACCCTTCTGCCACCCTGCACGGATGTCAATAGACTGAGTGACAATTTGAAGGTAAAGTCTTGCACCGTATTTTCTGTATTTCTTGTATATTTTTTCATGGAGGTTTATTTTTGAAATTATTTTTTAAAAAGTTTCTCTAAGACCCACCCCTCCTTTCAAGATCCGTCAGTGCATTTGGAACGACTGATTTTCCAGCACACTTTAGCTCATGTTTAAGATTGACGTTACTAAGTCTTGGCTTCAACTGAATGTAAAATTCAGTCTTATCATGATTGCTGCTACACAGGAGTGCCTTCACTCTGAAATTGTACACTAATCTTATCGCGTTGTACAACTTTTGACCCTCTTGTCATTGTAAACAAGCTGCCTCTATGCTCACTTGCAGCCCGTTGACGTCATGGCAACGGCTATATAGAAAAAAACAAATACTTGATGTATTTTTAGCCTTTATTTGACAGGGTTTGACATCCAGAGAAATATGTGTCTTGAGGGGCAGTTCGGCATCAGCACGCTGAGCTGCCTGTGTGAAGCCTGGGTGTCCTGCCCTCCGCTTCAGAAACAGCCCAGGCCACTGGAGTCTCACCACCGTCTCCTCACACCCATTCCTTGTGAGAAAGGAGAGGGAGAAATGGAACCTCCTTACACACCCACACACACCCAAACACACCCACACAAACACACACACACACACTCACACACAAATACACCCACACATACAGACACACACACACACACACACACATACAGACACACACAAACACAAACACACCCACACACACTCACACACACACACATACAGACACACACAAACACACCCACACACACTCACACACAAACACTCTCACACACACACACGCACATACACACAGAGGCGCAGACACACACACATACTCTCAAACACACACAGAGGCACACACACACACACACACACACACACACACACACACACACACACACACACACACACACACACTCTTGCCCCTTCCTCAGTCACACTCATACACATACATGCATACAGCCACACACACCACCCCCTCACACACATTTCCCACACACAGATACACACATCTCTCCTAGACGCACATATACAACTTCCTCACACACACACAGACACACACACACATACACACACAGATCCTTTCCACACACACACACAGGAGGGGTGTGTGCCTAGGGGTTTACCTGTACTGAGGGGTGTACCCACAGGATGGTGTGTGTGTGTGTGTGTGTGTGTGTGTGTGTGTGTGTGTGTGTGTGTGTGTGTGTGAGAGAGAGAGAGAGAGAGGTCTGTGTGTGTAGGGGTTTATCTGTGCTGAGGGGTGTACCTACAGGAGGGTGTGTGTGTGTGAGAGAGAGAGGTGTACATGTGTAGGGCTGTACCTGTGCTGAGGTGTGTACCTACAGGAGGGTGTGTGTGTGTAGTGGTTTATCTGTGCTGAGGGGTGTTTCTACAAGGAGCTCTGTGTGTGTGTATGTGTGTGTGTCGGGGTATACCTACAAGAAGGGTTGTGTGTGAGAGGGAGAGTTGTGTGTGAGTATAGGGGTGAATCTATAGGAGGGGGTGTGTAGCCAAAGGCCTGGGCCAGGGTTGGGAGTGATGGTAAAACCAGGGCCTAGAAGTGGGCCTGATAATCTGCTGCGATCAGGCGCATGTCCCAGGGCAGAGGTTCCCAACACTGGAGCATGCAGGGATGCTGGGTGTGGGGGGATTTGAGGGGAGTGGGAGTGAGGGAATTGGGGAGAAGTTTGTGTTAAACAATCTCTTTAACCTCCCTGACGGGCCCACGTGGAGCCTAGCTTTGCCCATCTGGACACTGGGATTTCCCTTCCACACGCAGATTGTTATGGAATTGCACAGTGCTTCCAGAGGTCATAGGCACCTTGACAGTAGCCCCGAGAACAGTGACCGTTCCCTGGCCATGATACTCAAGTATTGGAATCAGATTACTCTACACTCAGTGGTGCTTTATCAATGGCTCACTAATGCAACTATCTAATCGGCCAATCACGTGGCAGCAACTCCATGCATAAAAGCATGCAGACGTGGTCAAGAGGCTCAGTTGTCGTTCAGACCAAACGCCAGAATGGGGAAGAAACGTGACATTGACAATGGAATGATTGTTGGTGCCAGACGGGGTGGTATGAGTATCTCAGAAACTGCTGATCTCCTGGGATTTCCACACACAGCGGTCTCTAGAGTTTACAGAGAATGGTGCAAGGAAGAAATAAAACATCCAGTGAGCAGCAGTTCTGTGGGTGAAAACACTTTGTTAACAAGAGAGGATGGCTGGCGAGCTGGTTCAAGCTGACAGGAAGGTGACAGTAACTCAAATAATCACGTGTTACAACAGTGGTGCACAGAAGAGCATCTCTGAACACACAACACGTCGAACCTTGACATGGATGTATTACAACGACAGAAGACCATGAACATACACTCAGTACACATCCAGGGTCTAATAAAGTGGCAACTGAGCATGGGTGACATGGAATCTGTGGCTGGAGTGCAGTTTAAATATATAAAGTTGCTATCAATTACAAAAAACAGTACAAAGGAAATGGAATATTGAGGTAGTGTTCATGGGTTCGTTCTCCATTCAGAAATCTGATGGTGGAGGGGAAGAAGATGTTCCTAAAACATTGAGTGGGGGTCTTCAGACTCCGGTACCTCCTCCATGATGGTAGCAACAGGAAGGAGGCTTGTCCCGGATATTGAGGATCCTTAGTGATGCTGGACTCTCAGGCGATATCCTAAAATTCCCAACCTGGCTTCCAGACTGGAATATCGGAATGGAAGTCAATAGTGTGCTTAATTCCTTTGGGGACATCCCACCCAATGCCCAAAGGAGTCCTGACCTCCCCTACGTCCAGCCTTTCCCTATGTCCAGCCCTCACCTACATCTAGAACTCCCCTACATCCAGCCCTCCCCTACATCCAGCCCTCACCCATGTCCAGCCCTCACCCACACCAACAGCCCCCAAATCACCGGCACAGCTGGACTTTTTGACCACTACCCTCTGCAGCTTCTTACATTCCTTTACATTCGAATTGCCGTAGCAGACCGTGATACGACCAGATGCCGGCATACTCCGGTGTCAATCTGGTACGAGTCTATACATCCTCCCCGTGGCTTTCCTGGGTGCTCTGGTTTCCTCCCGCAGTCCGAAGACTTAGTGGGTAGGTAAATTTGTCTTTGTAAATTATCCCATGATTAGGTTAGGGTCGAATCAGCGTTGGAGGAGGGGTTGCTGGGGTGGCATGACTCGAAGGGCCGAAGGGCCTACCGCGCAGTGTATCACCACATAGATAAATAAATCGCCGACACACCCCTCCCCACCATCGGTCCCATTTACAGGAGGCTCTGCTTCAAGAAGGCAACATCCATCATCAAAGATGCCCACCGTCCAGCCCTCCCCGGGCACCATCTTGCAGCTACTGTCGGGCAGGAAGGAGGTCCAGAAGGTGCCACCCAGTTCCTGCACCAACCAGCACCTTTCAGTGTAGTGGCACTGTGGCCACTTGGAGCAGCTTGTACTGAAATGGACTTTGTTTTTCTTTCTTCTAATTGTGTTTTTCCTGTAGACATTGTTTATAATCTTGCTTATCTGATACCATGTTCCTGCGTGGCGCCTGTCATTATGGTTTCCATTGCACCTGTGCATACTTGGACTTGTGCAGATGACAATAAACTCCACCTCAACTACAACCATTGGCACCGATCCTAAACTCGCCCCACTTCATTCTCCCCGTCATCCTCTACCCCCAGCCCTGATCTTACCACCCACACACCGGGGGGGGTGGGGGGGGTGGGCGGGCAACTCACAGTGGTCAACAAATCCACCGACTCCACACGTCACTGGGGTTTCTCTCTCTCTCCCCCCCATCTGTCTCTCTCTGTCTCTCCGTCTCTCACTCTATATCAGCTTCTCTCTCTCTTTCCTTCTCTATCTTCTCTCTCCTTGCCTCCTTTCTCTCTCTCTGTCTCACTGTCTCTCTATGTCTGTTTCTCTTCTCTCTCTCCCTCTCTCTCTGTCTGTCTCCTTTCTCTTCTCTCTCTCTCACACACACACCTGCCTTCCACAAAACCTTGGTGGATTAAAGGGTGCTGACCAGATCATGCATGATACTGTCCCAATGAGTTAGGTAGCAGGGACACCACAGTTGTGGAGCTGTGTTTAAAGTGACACTGTCACTCAGAGCAGTGTGACCGTTGTCAGGAGACCTTTATCGATGGACTGACTGACCAAATATTGCAGGTTACCGTGCCTCATTACTCCTGCGATCCTTGTTGGTAAAACTTATTCCTGTCCTTAAGCATTTCATCAGTCAAATGCTTCAGTGGAGGCACAATGTTTTAACTGTCCAATGTGCCTTAAGGCGGAGGGATGGGAGGCCATATTGAAACCTATTGGATGTTGAAAGAGTGGATGTGGAGAAGATGTTTCTAATAGTGGGAGAGCCCCAAGGGCATCTCTTTAGAACAGAGATGAGGAGGAAGTGTGTGTGTGTGTGTGTGTGTGTGTGTGTGTGTGTGTGTGTGTGTGTGTGTGTGTGTGTGTGTGTGTGTGTGTGTGTGTGTGTGTGTGTGTGTGTGTGTGTGTGTGTGTGTGTGTGTGTGCGAGAGAGAGAGAGAGACTGTGTGGGACTCCAGTTTCCTCCCACATTCCGAAGCCATTCTGGTGGGCTAAATCTACCCCTAGTGTATCCAGCTCAGCAACAGAACGCAGGAGGTGTACAATGATGGAAAGATTCATAGGGAAGAGGACTGCTCAGAGAGCTGCATGGATTTGATAGGTTGAACGTCCTCTTTCAAATTCATATAAGAGGTTAAGGACTTTGAAATGTTGTGTCACTTGGAATTCTTTTGAAATTTATGTTGGAATAATATTTCACACCACCTCTGTGTTAGATACAATCTCCTCAATCTCCTTCACAAGGCAAGCCCGGACCTGGGAATTGGCTGACATTTAAGATGGGTTAAACTCTCTCACACTCATTCTGCTGCTTCCATCCCGTGACTGGATTAACCCCTTCCTCGCCGTGACCCCGAGTGAGCATGTTTTATCACCTCTCCACTCTCAGTCCTGATCCGAAAAGTCGATAATTTCTTTCCGCTCACAGATGCTGTTCAACTGGTGAGCTCCTCTGGCAGACTGTGCATTGTTCGATAGTCAGTGATAGACTAACGAAAGCCAACTTCCCAAAAGCCTTCTTCACCACCCTGCCTAGTACTTGTACTCCAAACACCCTCTGTTCCCCGGCACTCTCCAGGGCCCGACCATTCACTGTGCAAATCAAAATCAGGTTTATCATCACGGACATACACTCAGTGGACACTTTATTACGGACACCTGCTCGTTAATGCAAATATCTAATCAGCCAATTGTGTGGCAGCAACTCAATGCATCAAAGCATGCGGACATGGTCAAGAGGTCCAGTTGTTGTACAGACCCAACGTCAGACTGGGGAAGAAATGTGACTTTGACTGTGGAATGATTGTTGGTGCCAGACGGGGTGGTTTGAGTATCTCAGAAACTGCTGATCTCCTGGGATTTTCACACACAGCGGTCTGTAGAGTTTACAGAGAATGGTGCGAAAAGCAAAAAAAAAATCCTGTGGGTGGCAGTTCTGTAGGAGAAATGCCTTGTTAATGAAGAGAGGTCAGAGGAGAATGGCCAGAGAGGTTCAACCTGACAGGAAGGTGACAGTAACTCAAATAACCACATGTTACAGTAGTGATGTGCAGAAGAGCATAGCTAAATGGATAACACGTGGAACCTTGGAGTGGATGGGTGGGCCACAGCAGCAGAAGAACATGAACACACACTCAGAGGCCACTTTATTAGGTACAGGTGGCCTCTGAATGTATGTCATGAAATTTTATGGCAGCAGTACAGCGCAATACATAAAGTATACTATAAAATAAAATAAGAATTATATATATATATATATCTTTAAATTTAAATAAGTAGTGTAAAAATGTGCAAAGATAATGATATTGTGTTCATGGGTTGGTTCATTGTCCAATGTGAAATCTGAAGGTGAGGGGAAGAGAAAGTTCCCAAAATGTTGAGTATGGGTTAACATTGGGACCTGAATTTATTCCACACTCCCGAACTCTGACAAAGTACAAGGTTTTCTCCTCAAATTAAAGATGAAACTGCAATCTCAGGAAGGATCTCGAATGCACATATTTATATTTTATTTAAGGAATACAGGCAGAACAGGTTCTTCTGGCCCAGCGAGCCGCACTGCCCAGTGACCCACCCATTTAACACCAGCCTAATTCCAAGGCAATCTACAGTTAACCTAACTGGTATGTCTTTGGACCATGGGAAGAAACCGGAAAACCCGAAGGAGACCCACATGATTCGTGGGGAGAATGCACAGACTCCTTATAGGTGGCGCCGGACTCCAGAACTGTAATTGTCTCACACTAACCTCAGGATTCAGGATGCCTCTGGTTTCGTAGATGCCATTCAGGCCACAGTGGGAACATTGGCCGTGTGACTGAGACACCATCTCATCATAGTAACCTCTGGTTGTCCAGTATTGCAAAGCTAAAGTGCAATAAATAACTTGGTAACATCCTGCCAAGCCTATGACTATTCCCCGGTCGTCGTCATATCCCATGGTCATATCAGAAATCATCATCATCATTATGTGCCGTGTCGTATGACATGGGGAATCATGGCTTTTCAAGACATGGGCTCTTTATTCCTCTCCATAGATGCTACCTGGCCTGCTGAGTTCCTCCAGCACTTTCTTAAGCTCATCACCCCTACTGAGGCTTAAGTCAACAACGGCAGCTTGCCAGAGTCCTCTGTCCTGGACCAGTCTCTCAAATTTTCCCGGGTGAAGCCCATCCTCTTGGTGTGTCCTTCCTCTTCCAGGGATGTGCTGCAGCTCCTTAGGGACCTGGGAACTGGAGATGCAGCTCGATGACCTTCGTCTGGTCAGGGAGAGTGAGGAGGTGATAGAGAGGAGCTATAGGCAGGTAGTCACACTGGGGACTTGGGAGACAGATAGGTGCATAACAGTCAGGAGAGGGAAGGGCAGGAGTCAGAGGCTAGAGAGTACCCCGTGGCTGTCCCCCTTGACAATAAGTATTCCTGTTTGAAGCAACAGTGGCACAGAGTCTGGCCCTGTGGCTCAGAAGGGTAGGGAAAGGAAGAGGATGGCAGCAGTGATAGGGGACTCTATATTTAGGGGGTCAGACAGGCGATTCTGTGGACACAGGAAAGAAACACGGATGGTAGTTTGCCTCCCAGGTGCCAGGGTCCGGGATGTTTCTGATCATGTCCACAATGTCCTGAAGTGGGAAGGAGAACAGCCAGAGGTCATGGTACATATTGGTACCAACAACACAGGCAGGAAAAGGGAAGAGGTCCTGAAAGCAGATTACAGGGAGTTAGGAAGGAAGTTGAGAAGCAGGACCACAGAAGTAGTGATCTTGGGTTTACTGCCTGTGCCACATGACAGTGAGTATAGGAGGAAACTGAGGTGGAGGATAAATGTGTGGCTGAGGGTTTGGAGCAGGGGCAGGAATTCAGATTTCTGGATCATTGGAACCTCTTTTGGGGCAGGACTGACCTGTACAAAAAGGACGGGTTGCACTTGAATCCCAGAGGAACCAAAATCCTGGTGAGGAGGTTTACTAAGGCTATTGGGGAGAGTTTAAACTAGGATTGCTGGGGGTTGGGAACTAAACTGAAGAGACGGAGGAAGAGGCAGTTGGCTCACGAATAGAGAAAGCTTGGAGACAGTACGAGAGGGAGGATAGGCAGGTGATAAAGAAGGGACGTGCTCAGACTGATGGTTTGAGGTGTGTCTATTTTAATGCAAGGAGTATTATGAACAAAGCAGATGAGCTTAGAGTGTGGATCAGTACTTGGAACTATAATGTTGCGGCCATTACAGAGACTTAGATAGCTCAGGGGCAGGAATCGTTACTTCGAGTGCCAAGGGTTAGATGTTTCAGAAAGGACAGGGAGGGAGGCAAAAGAGGTGGGGGCATGGCACTGTTGATCAGAGATAGTGTCACAACTGCAAAAAAGGAGGAAGTCATGGGGGAGTTGTCTACAGAGTCTCTGTGGGTGGAAGTTAGGAACAGGAAGGGCTCAATAACTCTACTGGGTGTTTTTTATAGATCACCCAATAGTAACAGGGACATCGAGGAGCAGATAGGGAGACAGATTCTGGAAAAGTGTAATAATAATAGGGTTGTCATGGTGGGAGATTTTAATTTCCCAAATATCGATTGGCATGTCCCTAGAGCAGGGGGTTTAGATGGGGTGGAGTTTGTTAGGTGTGTTCAGGAAGGTTTCTTGACACAATATGTAGATAAGCCTACAAGAGGAGAGGCTGTGCTTGATCTGGTATTGGGAAATGAACCTGGTCAGGTGTCACAGCTCTCAGTGGGACAGCATTTTGGAGATAGTGATCACAAAGCATTTAAGGGGAAATATGAGGCTATCAGGCAGGAACTTGGAAGCTTAAATTGGGAACAGATGTTCTCAGGGAAATGTATGGAAAAAATGTGGCAAATGTTCAGGGGATATTTGCGTGGAGTTCTGCATAGATATGTTCCAATGAGACAGGGAAAGGATGGTAGGGTACAGGAACTGTGGTGTACAAAGGCTGTTGTAAATCTAGTCAAGAAGAAAAGAAGAGCTTATGAAAGGTTCAAAAAACTATGTAATGATAGAGATCTAGAAGATTATAAGGCTAGCAGGAAGGAACTTAATAAAGAAATTAGGAGAACCAGAAGGGGCCATGAGAAGGCCTTGACAGACAGGATTAAGGAAAACCCCAAGGCATTCTACAAGTATGTGAAGAGCAAGAGGATAAGATGTGAGAGAATAGGACCAATCAAGTGTGACAGTGGAAAAGTGTGTATGGAATTGGAGGAGATAGCAGAGGTACTTAATGAGTACTTTGCTTCAGTATTCACAACGGAAAGGGGTCTTGGTGATTGTAGGGATGACTTACAGTGGGCTGAAAAGCTTGAGCATGAAGATATTAAGAAAAAGAATGTGCTGGAGATTTTGGAAAGTATCAAGTCGGATAAGTCACCGGGATCGGACGAAATGTACCATAGGCTACTGTGGGAGGCAAGGGAGGGGATTGCTGTGCCTCTGGCGATCATCTTTGCATCATCAATGGGGATGGGAGAGGTTCCAGAGGATTGGAGGGTTGCGGATGTTGTTCCTTTATTCAAGAAAGGGAGTAGAGATAGCCCTGGAAATTATAGAGCAGTGAGTCTTACTTCAGTGGTTGGCAAGTTGATAGAGAAGATTCCTGAGAGGCAGGATTTATGAACATTTGGAGAGGTACATGATTAGGAATAGTCAGCATGGCTTTGTCAAAGGCAGGTCATGCCTTACGAGCCTCAATGAATTTTTTTTCAGGATGTGACGAAACACATTGATGAAGGTAGAGCAGTAGATGTAGTGTATATGGATTTCAGCAAGGCATTTGACAAGGTACCCATGCAAGGCTTATTGAGAAAGTAAGGAGGCATGAGATCCAAGGGGACATTGCTTTGTGGATCCAGAACTGGCTTGCCCACAGAAGGCAAAGAGTGGTTGTAGAGGGGTCATATTCTGCATGGAGGTCAGTGACCAGTGTTGTGCCTCAGGGGTCTGTTCTGGAACCCCTACTCTTCGTGATTTTTATAAATGACCTGGATGAGGAAGTGGAGCGATGGGTTAGAAAGTTTGCTGATGACACAAAGGTTGGGGGTGTTGTAGATAGTGTGGAGGGCTGTCAGAGGTTAAAGCGGGACATTGATAAAATGCAAAAACTGGGCTGAGAAGTGGCAGATGGAGTTCAACCCAGATAAGTGTGAGGTGGTTCATTTTGGTAGGTCAAATATGATGGCAGAATATAGTATTAATGCTAAGACTCTTAGCAGTGTGGAGGATCAGAGAGCTCTTGGAGTCCAAGTCCATAGGACACTCAAAGCTGCTGTGCAGGTTGACTCTGTGGTTAAGAAAGCTTACGGTGCATTAGCCTTGCATTAGCCTTCATCAATCTTCAGATTGAATTTAAGAGCTGAGAGGTAATGTTGCAGCTATATAGGACCCTGGTCAGACCCCACTTGGAGTACTGTGCTCATTTCTGGTCACCTCATTACAGGAAGGATGTGGAAACCATAGAAAGGTTGCAGAGGAGATTTACAAGGATGTTGCCTGGATTGGGGAGCATGCCTTATGAGAATAGGTTGAGTGAACTTGGCCTTTTCTCCTCGGAGCGACGGAGGATGAGAGGCAACCTGTTAGAGCTGTATAAGATGATGAGAAGCATTGATTGTGTGGATAGTCAGAGGCTTTTCCCCAGGACTGAAATGGCTAGCATGAGAGGGCACAGTTTTAAGGTGCTTGGAAGTAGGTACAGAGGAGACGTCAGGGGTATGTTTTGTTACGCAGAGAGTGGTGAGTGTGTGGAATGTGCTGCAGGCGATGGTGGTGGAGGCAGATACAATAGGGTCTTTTAAGAGACTCCTGGAGAGGTACATGGAGCTCAGAAAAAGAGGTCTATGGGTAACCCTAGGTAATTTCTCAAGTAAGGACATGTTTGGCACAGCTTTGTGGGCCGAAGGGCCTGTATTGTACTGTAGGTTTTCTATGTTTCTATGAGGTCTTTGGAGCCTCTATTGATGTTGGATTTTTAATGGGATGGAATTTCTAACTCCATATCCAACCCCCCTACATTCACAGCCGAGCTGGTTATCATCCACGCCAGAGTTCTGCGTTGCTTCACACCATCTTGAAAGTTTCTTCACCCCGGCAGTTAATCTGATCAACCATTCCGGTTAACATCCTCCCCACCCACCCCCTCTAATTATTAACCACATCACTGCACTGTAAACACTTCAAACCGTTTTTTTTAATATATATTGTAAACCACCTTCTCACTCACCTGTCTCACCCATCACCTGCCAGTGAGTACCTCCCCATCCTTTCATTCTGGGTCCTTCCCCCTTCCTTTCCACTTCTTATGTAGGGACTCAGCCGGAAAATTCGACTGCTTATTCACTTGCATGGTGACCTGCTGACCAGCATTTTCTGTGTGTTGCTCAAGATTTTCAGCATCTGCAGAATCTCTTGTGTTTATGACACCCATGTATTCATCTCTCTCTCTCACACACACACACACACACACACACTCACTCACGCACACACACACTCACACTCACTCACACACACACTCACTCACACACACACACACTCACACTCACTCACACACACACACACACACACAATAGCAGCTGTCAGTGTCCTCGGATTCAAGTTTTTAAAAAATCGTTTTTACAGAAGGATTTTTAGCAATGTTGAGCGGGAGCCTTTGGTCAGAAAGCAGATGTAGATAACTTCTCTGAGCTCCTTGTAAGAAACCCTCAGCAGTCCAGTTTTGGAAATACGGTATGCATTTGCCCCCAGACCGTGTGCCTGGGAATTTGATGCAGAATCAGGTCGTGATGAGGAACCCGGAGCAACGGCGCCAGCACCGCCTTGCCCTCCGAGGCAGCGTCGCGTTGCCGGGGCTGGCTCTGTTGTATTCAGCAACACCCCCTCTCTCCACGCTACGGTTAAAATAGCTTCGGGGCAGCCGGCTGGCCGAGTCCCCGGTTACATACCCCGCAACCCGCCCCCTACCCGTCCGGTTTGTTGTACGCACGGAGCCCGGGAGTCTGTCGGTGCTGGTGATGGTATCACAGGCAATCGGCGGGAGGCGGTGGAAGGGGGTGGTTGCAATTTCTAACACCACTTCTTGCATACCCACCTTCTTACCTCCATGCCATACAGGCTGTCCCTGAACAACCATGCTACACCTTACATACCACCATCTCTGTCCACACATCTTCACAAAACACCATACAATACCCTCTCTGTCCTCACAAGGCCTTTCCTTCACCCCGCACAACACCCTCCCTATACCCTGCACAACACCCTTCCTACACCCCGCACAACATCCTCCCTACACCCCGCACAACACCCTCCCTATACCCTGCACAACACCCTCCCTACACCCCACACAACACCCTCCCTATACCCTGCACAACACCCTTCCTACACCCCGCACAACACCTTCCCTATACCCTGCACAACACCCTCCCTACACCCCACACAACACCCTCCCTATACCCTGCACAACACCCTCCCTATACCCTGCACAACACCCTTCCTACACCCCGCACAACACCTTCCCTACACCCTGCACAACACCCTCCCTATACCCCTCTAACACCCTCTCTGGACCTACAAAACCCTCTCTACACCCCACAAAACTCCCTCCCTACACCCCACACAACAGCCTCTCTACCCCCCCCCCCCACACACACACAGCATCCTCTGTACACCCCACTCAACTTGATCCTCAGCACATTGTACTTGGAGCAATTGGTCACATTCTGGCTGTGTGGAAAATGGGTGAAGTTGATTTTAATTTTCAATTTTCATTTCTGATTTTAGGGATTGATAATATATGCAGTAAACCTCAGATAATCCGGTACTAATTATAATCACTGCATGGGAACTGTTCAAAGTTCAAAGTAAATTTACTATCTAGGTATGTATATGGCACCATATACTATCCTGAGATTTGCTTTGCAATAGAACAAAGAGATACAATAGAGTCAATGAAAGAAAACACACATAGATTGACAAACAACTGTTGTGCAAAAGAAGACACTGTGCAAATACAAAAACCTGGGCAAATTTGGCCCTGCTCCTCTGTACCAATCAATGTCTCCATCTGGGCTTGTCCCATTTGCCCATGTCTCTCTAAACAGTCCTGCTGAAGGGTCTCGGCCCAAAACGTCAACTGTTTATTCCCTTCCGTAGATGCTACCTGAGTTCCTCCAGCATTTTGTGTGTGTTGCTCTGGATTTTCAGCATCTGCAGATCTTCTCATGCGTGTGTCCCTCTAAACCCTTCCGATCCATGTAGCTGTCCAATGGTCTTTTAAATGTTAACCTCAGCTGCCTCAGCTACTTCTATATACTCACCACTCTCTGGGTCAGGGGTCCCCTACTTGGGGTCCACAGACCCCTCAGATAACAGTAAGGCTCCATGGAATAAAAAGGTTGGGAACCCCTGGTCTGGGTGGGAAAATTGCCCTTCAGTTTCCTATTCAGTCTCTTCCCTCTCACCTTAAACCTATTGTTCCTAGTTCTGCATTCCCCGACCCGCAAGTTCAAATTCTAGTTCAGCTCATCGTCATTCATCTGCAGATGATGCTGAGTACATCCTAGGCCGTGCCGGGAGGCATCAGCAGTGATGTAACCTGGGGTCGTCGGGGGTTTTGGGTCTTTCAACATTCAACACTCTTGCCCGGGTGACTCAGCCAGGGCTGAGCAGACCCTGGCTTGTATCCAGCAGCGTTGTCCATGGGTCACACCCCTTGATCCATAGCCACTTTGTGACTCACCCAGAAGCCTCAAGCTACATGGGAGGCCCAGCCATCTTCAAAGTATTAGTCAGAAGGAGCTACAGTCTACACATTATTGGATTGGGTTCCACGCCGCCTAGCAATCCCCCGATTTAACCCTAGCCTAATCACAGGACGATTTACTATGCTGAAATAACTACCGACCGGTACATCCTTGGACTGTGGGTGTAAACCAAAGCACCCGGAGGAGACCCATGCAGTCACGAGGAGAATGTACACGGTCACAAACAAACATACAAGTGGGAAATAAACCTGCTAACTATTACGCTTTCGAGCTGCCCCAAACCTCCTCTAAGATTAACGTAACCTCCTCCTCTACATAGCCCCTCACTCAAGATACTGGAGGAACTCAGAAAGTCATATGGAAATGAATTAACAGTCGACGTTTCGTGCTGAGACCCTTGAAGAGGGAGAAGCTAGAAAAAGAAGGCGGGGTGGGGGAAGGAGTACAAGCTGGGAGGTGATAGGTGAAGTCAGGTGGGTGGGGCAGAGGCGATGAAGTAAGAAGCTGGGAGGTGATAGGTAGACAAGGCAAAGGGCTGGAGAAGAAGGCCTTTGATTGGAGAGGAGAGTGGACCATGGGAGAAAGGCAAGAAGGGGGGGGGGGTCACCAGGGGGAGGTGATAGGCATGTGAGGAGAAGAGGTAAGAGGAAAGACAGAGTGTGGAATTGAAGAGTTGTGGGGGGGGGGGTGGGGGAGTTGAAATTATGAGAAATTGGAGAAATCGATACTCATGCCATCAGATTGGAGGCTACCCAGACGGAATATGAAATGTTGCTCCTCCACCCTGAGTGTGGCTTCAGCATGGCAGTAGGGAAGCCATGGAGGACAGGTCGGAATGGGAATGTGGATTGGAATTACAATACTTGGCCACCGGGAATTGCTGCTTTTGTGGACGGGATAGTGGAAAGTCGATAGGCTGCAGGGCCTGTTTCTATGCATTCTATGACTAGATTAACTGTGAAGGTGAGCCAATAACTGGTAGATAAAACTTAGTACAAAGTATTCCATTTTACTGAATTACACCAGGGCAGGACTCGTGCAGGAGACGCTCGGGCTGTGGAGAGTGTTGTAGAAGAGAGAGACCGAAAAGTAAAGGTATATAGTTCCCTGAATGTGGAAACACAGGTAGACAGAGTGGTGAATGTTCTTGGCACGATGCCCTTTGTTGGCCAGGACACTGGGAACAAGAGTTGGGACATTATGTTACAGCTGTACATGATGCAGGTGAGATCATACTTGGAGTATTAATAAGCTGGAAAAGGTGCAGAAAAGCCTCACAACAATGTTACTGGTGCTGTGTATTTAATATTTCAGTAATATTCTAAATATATTGGTTGATTTGGCATTCTTTGTTGTTTACATGCAAATGTGTGGCGGGCTATATAAAAAAGTACATGAATGGCATATGTCATCATGCCTCTACATCACATGTGGCGTCCCGCTTAAAGTTAAAATGAAACTAAGCCACCGCAATCCCGGCTCTGCCTTTATTTCAATTATTTTAATGCTTTGGAGTTACAAAGCGTAACAACTGGCACTCGATGGTTTGAGCCTCCTCAATACCCAGAGCCTGGACTGCCACCTTACTGCCCTATTGTCCTGTTTATTATTTATTGTAATGCCTGCACTGTTTTGTGCACTTTATGCAGTCCTGGGTAGGTCTGTAGTCCAGTGTAGTAGTTGTGTGTTTCTTTTTTTCTGTGTTGTTTTTTACGTAGTTCAGTCTAGTTTTTATACTGTGTCATGTAACACCATGGTCCTGAAAAAACGTGGTCTCATTTTTACTGTGTACTGTACCAGCAGTTCTGGTCGAAATGACAATAAAAGTGACTTGACTTGACCTCAGGAGAGATTGGATAGACTGAGACTGTTTTCCCTGGGAGGCCAAGGGGTGACATTACACAGGTACAGTGTATAAAATCATGAGGAGCTTAGATAAGATGGATGATCACAGTCTTTTCCCCAGGGTAGAGGAATCTGAAACAAGTGGATATTTAAAGGAGGCTCGAGGGGCAGGTTTTTTCCCATACAGAGGGTGGTGGGTACATGGATCAAGCTGCCAGAGGAAGTGGTACAATCACAACATTGAAAAGACACAAACAGATCCATGAGAGGAAAGATTTGTATGAGTATGGACCAAACACGGGCAGCAGAGTAGCTACAGCATGCCGCTGTTCGGCACGGACACGTTGGGCTTGTTTCTGTGTCAAACCCCTCCGAATGTTAGACACAAGAGATTCCACAGACGCTGGAAATCTTGAGCAGCGCACACACAGAAAAAAAAGCCGGAAGAACTCATTAGGTCAAGCAGTATCTATAGAGGGGAATAAACAACCGATGTTTTGGGCTGAGACCTTTCAAAGGCTAATTTCAATATTAGAGAATGTATACAGTATACAACATGTAATTTTCACAGACATGCACAGGGGAGTATAGATATATTAATCTCAGCATATAGGATAAAAACTTCATTCCCAGGAATGCAACTGGTTAACCTATTAACCAGGAATGCAACTGGTTAACTATCTCTTTGGATTTTGAGATTTGGTATGTCAGCAAAGACACGTGAAGAGCATCACTATCTGGTATGGGCGAGGGCAAGCACTGCACAGGATCTGAAAAACCAGCAAAAACTTGTAAACTCAGCCAGCTCCATCTTGGGCCACTAGCCTTTCCACTACCGACGACATCTTCTATAGGAGATGGCTCAAGAAGGCGGCATACGACCTGCTCTCTTCTCGTTGCTACCAATCAGGGAGGACGTACAGGAGCCTGAAGACACACATTCAACGTTTTAGGAACAGCTTTGTCCACTCTGTCATCAGATTTCTGCATGGACCATGAACACTGCCTCTCTTTTTGCTCTATTTATGCACAACTTAGTTATAATATGTCTTATTGTAACATTATAGTACTGTACTGTTGCCGCAAAACAACAAATTTCACGATTTATGTCAGTGATAATAATTCTGAGCCTTTGCAAACAATATGCACTTTCCCCATGGTCCTATATTATTGCAATGTACTATTTGCAATTAAGCCCAGCGAATTGCCTCCCTAAAGACTTCCTGAACGAACGCATTGACTCCCACATGGGCTCTTCACCTGTCGCCTCAACCACCCCCCCCCCCTTTCTCCTCCCCCTTTCTCCTCCCCCTTTCTCCTCCCCCTTTTGAGTTCCTTCGCTCAGACATGGGACGGGGCATGGAGAGCAATGACGTCAGGAGAGCTCCCCGGGCACCCACGTGACGCAGAGCGGGGCGCCGCCCCTCCAACTCTCGCTCGCTGCACCCACCCCTCGAGGCCGCGGTTGGGCAGATGGGCTGTCAATCGGGGCCGCGGTTGGGCGGGGCGTGTGGCGTCCCTCCATTCGTCAGCGGCTCGAGCGGGCGGCTGGAAACATTGTAGCGGCGCGAGCTGAGAGGGGGGGGGGTTCCCCCGGCCGATTGGATACATTGTAACGGCGCGATAGGGAATCTCCGTCTGGGGCCGGCCAAGCGGCTGCATCCTTGGGGCGCCTCGCCCTACAACGGGGGGTCTAAACCTCTCTCCTTCAGCACCCGGGAAGGAACACCTTGACTCTTTGGTGGCATCATGGGGGACAAATCCGGCACGAGGTGGGTACATTCTTCTCCATTTTCTTGCCCCAACCCCTTTAAAAAATTTACCTCCTTCTCCGAAGGCCTACCACTTTATTTAAAGGCATACTGCACGCCACCGTCTCCCTTCTACCCATTCTCCCTATCTCTTATAAGTCTCTCAATCTTTCTACCCCCCCCCCCTTCCCTTCTCCCAGTCCTGAGTGAAAGGACGCACTCTGTCAGACCCTTGGGCTTCACCTCTGCGGTCTACGCTGTACATTCGTAGAGGTTTTGTGGCCGAGCTTTCCGGATGGAGTCTCGGGCCTCTGCGTCCTCCAGATGCTCGGCTGAAAACAGGGCAATAAATCCCACTTACTCTATGCCCCACGGCTCCGTGGGCTAAAATACTTTCTTAAAAATAATAATGGCTGCGTCTGTACCCACCTCTTCTGCGGGCTGCGAGCTAAAGAACCCAACCAGCCGTCTTCCTGAGTAATCGAGCTACTAACTGTTATAAATTTTTACCGCCCCGGTTATTAGCCCCTATCGCAGAGAGATGGGTTCTTGCCCACGCCGTCAAGGTGCTGAGGATTCGAACTCCATTAACCTGCATCAGGACAATTACCTCTCCCAATACCGGAAACCCCATCCTCCCCTCGACCTTGGACCTTGGACATTCCCTTTTCTTCCCCTCTCCCATCGGGCAGAAGATACAAAATCCGGAAAGCACCGGGCTCAAGGACAGCCTCTATCCCCGTTGTTACAAGACTAAAGGCTCCCAGTACAATAGGATGGACTCTTGGCCTCACCATCTACCTTGTTATGGCCTTGCTCCTCATTGTCGACCTGCACTGCACTTTCCCTTCCTTCAGCATTATTCGTGATTTTCCCTTATAATAACTTGTACTGTATACTCAGTATGCAAGCAAAGCTTTTCACTGTATCCTTGTACAAATGACATGACTTATTTTTGATAGTGTGGAACAGGCCTGCCCTCAGAGCCTCACTGCACAGTAATCCTGCAGTTTAATCCCAGCCTTGTCACAGGGATGTTACTATGACCAATTGACCTATCGTCTGTGGACTGAGGGAGGAAAACAAGCGGTCATGGAGCAAACTCCTCACAGGCAGCGGTGAGAATTGAACCTGTGTCGCTGGTACTGTAGAGCGTTGTGCTACCGTCCTGCCCTATGTGAACCAATTCCATTTCCAATCTGGTAACTGGAATTAGACTCATCATTTTGGAAACGGGGCCTGGTGGTGTGCAGCTCTCTTTGGTTCAACAGTGACGATGCTGCCTGAAGGTTTACGCTTGTCCCTCTGCCTCGCCGTCACCCGTGCGCGCCTCCGCAAGCTGGACCTGATCCCTCCACCACCCTATCCTCACCTGCAGCTTCGCTGCCCGAGCATTTCCCCTTCCTTCACCCTCGGCTGTGCCACCCCAGGCAGCGTTACACCCAGAGTCTGCGAGATGGTCAACTTCTCACCACATCCCCCCATGGCATCAAGCTGCCGGGAGGTGGAGTGGCTTGAGGGAGACAGCTGATTGAGATGAACCTGTGGAATGTGTTGAGAGAGTCAGGGAGTTGTCACCATAGGTCCTTACTGGCCTGATCTTCATTGGAACTGGAGCTCCAGCCTTCCCAGTCTCCTTGTCTTGAGTTTACTATTGTCGCAGTGAGAAGCTTGCCCTGCATACTGCTCACGTCGTTACAGTGCATTGAGACAGGACAAGGTAAAACAGTAAGAATGCAGAGTAAAGTGTAACAGCTACAGAGAGAGTGCAGTGCGGGTCAACGATCAAGTTCAAGATCATACCGAGGTAGGCTGTGAGGCCGAGAGTCCCACCTTGTTGTAAACAGATCTGTTCAAGAGTCTGATGGCAGCTACGTGCTTACAGGCTTTTGTATCTCCTGCCCGATGGGAGGAGGGAGAAGAGAGAATGTCTGGGGTGGGGTCTCTGATTCTGCTGGCTCCTTTACGGAGGAAGAGGGACGCGTAGACAGTCCATGGAGGTGGATTTGATGTGCTGAGCTGTGCCTGCAACTCTCCGTGGTTTCCTGTGGTCAAGTTCTGATCGGTTGCTGTACCAAGGTGCATCCAGATAGAATGCTTTCTGGGTGCTGCCATTTAAAAATAGGTCAGCTTTGGGGACCTGCTGAATTTCCTTAGCCTCCTGAGGAAGTAGAGGCATTCTCCCATCTACAATAATTTGTCTGTCTCCTTCAATGCTTTGCCCACACAGGTATCTGTGTCTTAAACACGTTGGTATCTTTTTCCACCATCTCCTCTGGCAGCACGTTCCAGATCTCAACTGCTTTGGTGTAAATACCGAAAACCTTTCCTCCTCGCGTGCCCACTCGGTTCGGCGCGGTAACACGACGCTCAGAAGTTCCAGCGACTGCGGTTTAATTCCGGCCGCTGCCCGTATGCTCCCCCCCCCCCGTGACTGCGTGGGTTTCCTCCCGGTGCTCCAGTTTCCTCCCACACGTGCTGGTTGGTAGGTTAACTGGTCCTTGTAAATCGTCCTGTGATTAGGTTGGGTTAAATCGGGGATTGCTGGGTGGCACGACTCAAAGGGTCTGTTCCACGCTGGAACCCAATAAATAAAACCCTATTCTACTTCTATCACTTGAAGAAAAACCTCAATCTGCTCAATGCTCATTGTGGTAAATGTTCAGACTATCTATCCGTGATTATTGTTATTTTGTACATCTATCAAATCACCTCTCAGCCTCCACTCCAGGAAAACCAAGCCCAGCCTCTCCAACCTCCCCCCATAACTATAGTCCTCCAGTCCAGGCAACATCTCGGTGAACTTACCCCTGCCCTCTCCACCCTTCCCCCTGTGCAGTGTGCTCTTTGTTCTTTTCTACTCCTCTTGCAAGTTCCTCTTTAAGCCCCAAGTTGCTGACACAAGGTTATTTATATAGTGACTGTTTGCAAGGTTTTTTCGGAACCCTATGGTGTAGACTGTGCTTTGCAGTAGGGGGGGGGGGGGGTGGTGGAGTTGATTTTGTAATAGGATCTGATATTGTATACAGTTTTCTCTTGCAAATTTGTTCTGAGAGTCCGCTGGTTGTGGGACTGAGGTGAACTTCCTCTTTGAGTGTGTGTACGTGACTTTACTGGCTGTACTGACGGTGGAAAGCTTGGTGTTGTGGACTGCTTCGACACCTGTTGTGTGTCCTGCGGAAGACAGGAGAGGGCAGTCTCTACCTATACATTCAATGCAAGTGCGTGTTTGGGGAGGCGCTGGGCTGCTCAGCCCATCTGGAAGCTGCTAGCCCATTCCTCTGTAGTTTAAGCTTTGCATTTGCATCTCTTTTCCCTGCAGATGTAACCGGCAGGAGAGCCCCTACCTCACAGTGTCAGCGACGCGGGTTCAGTTCTGTGATGTGCTGGGCTGTGCCCGGGGCGCTCGGTAATTTCTTGCAGTTTTCATACCCAGCTGTGGCACATCGGGTTAGGGTGCTCTCTGTGGCACACGTGTAAAAGAATTGGTGAAAGTTATCGGGGACAGGCCATATTCCTGTATCATAGCATACAGAAGTGTTCAGCCCACAATGTTGTGCCAAACAAGTCAAAAACAGCCAAACAGTAATCCTTCCAATCCGCACGTCCATATCCCAATATCATCCTCACGTCCACGTGCCTATCCAAATGTCTCTTAAAAGCCTCTAATATATTTGCCTCTACTGCCATAGCAGGCATCTACCACTGAGTATTTAAAAAAAAATAACTTGCCATTGCATCTCCTTTGAATCTACCCCCCTCTCACCTTCAGTACACGTCCTCTGATATTAGACATTTCAACTCTGGGAAACAAATTCTGTCTGCTCTATCTGTGCATCTTATAAACCTCTATCAGATCTCCCCTCAGCCTCCGGTGCTCTAGAGAAAACAACCCAAGTTTATCCGGCCTCTCGTGATAGCAACATGCCCTCTAAACCAGGCAGCATCCTGGTAAACCTCTCCTGCACCCTCTCCAAAGCCTCAACATCCCTCCTACAGTGGGGTGGCCAGAACTGTATGCCGTGCTCTCAATGTGGCCTAGCCAGAGCTTTATCTTTCTGAGATGACGAATTTCAGGGTTGTATGTACTTGATATGTACTTTGGTAATAAATTTACTTTGAACTTTTGAAATGGAGGCGTTACCTAGCTTTCTTGGCCACGTCGTCTACATGTTAGGACCAGGACAAGCCGTCGGTGAAAATGCCGGGGCTTCATAAGGTAGTAGGCAGACTGTGTATGGAGTAGTGTGAGCAATTTTGCATCCCATATCCAAGAAAGAATGTGCTGGCATTGGAGATGGCCCACAGGATGCTTAGCCGAATGATCCTGGGAATTGTAGGGTTAACATATGAGGAGCATTTGATGGCTCTGGGCCTGTACTCGCTGGAGTTTAGAAGAATGGGGTGGGGTGGGGGAGAAGTCTCACTGAAACCTACCAAATATTGAAAAGCCCCAATAGAGTGGACAAGGAGAGGATGTTTCCTATAGTGGGGGGGGGAATAGTTTAGGACTGGGGGCACAGCCTCAGAATACAAGACTGCCCCTTCAGAACACTTTCTTTAGCCAGGGGATGGTGAATCTGAGGAATTCATGGCTACAGATGGCTGCAGAAGCCAAGTGATTGGATATATTTAAAGCGGAGGTTGATAAGGCTCTGGGTCTAAGGTTATGGGGAGAAGGCAGGAGAATGGGGTTGAGAGGGAAACTAAATCAGTCACAATGGATTGGACTTGATGGACAAATGGTCCAGATCTGCTCCTGCGGAGAATATGTGGGAAGAGTTAATTGCCACGTGCGAAGGAGTAGATTATAGGGAAATAACCGGGAGAGTAGGATTGGTGGGATTATCTTGAGGGCCAGCATAGATTCAGTAGACCAAATGGCGCCTCTTTAAAGCAAGCAGAAGACAGCTGACCAATCACCCTCCTGATGAAGGGTTTTGGTTCGAAACGTCCTCACTACCTCCTCCCTTAGATGCTGGCTGGCCTGCTGAGTTCTGCCAGCATTTTGTGTTTTTATTTATTTCCAGCATCTGCAGATTCACTCGTGTTGCCTTTGAATCACTGGTGTCAGTCTGATAAACCTTCCTCAAACCACTTCCCTTAACATTCTGAAATAAGGAGACTGCTTCTGTTGACAGTACTTCAGATGAGGTCTGACCAGCTTCCCTATATATCCGAATAACTAACTCCCTATAAGTAATCAATTGATCAATAAACAATGCAGTTCTGGTGAAGGATTTCAACCCGAAACACAGACAATTAAAAGTTATTTTGTTTTATTTTCGAAGTACAGACCTGAGATTTATTTTTTTGTGGGCGTACTCAATAAATCCATAGAATAATAACCAGAAGAGAATCAATGATAGACAGCTCAACTTGGGTAACACGCGCAAAATGCTGGTGGAACGCAGCAGGTCAGGCAGCATCTATAGGGAGAAGTGCTGTCGCGTTTCGGGCCTAGACCCGTCGTCAGGACTGGTGTTCACCCAGAGTATAGAAGACATCAACTTGTGCAATTCCAAATAGAATGAAATAATAAGCAACGAATATTGAGATCATGAGATGAAGAGTCCTTGAAGGTGAGTCCACTGGTTGTGGGAACATTTCAATGATTGGCTGAGTGAAGTTATCTTGTATGGTTCAAGATCCTGATCGGTGAGGGGATGCTGTTCCTGAACCTGGTGACGTGAGTCCTGTTGGAAGCATGTCCTGGGTGGTGGGGGTCTCTGACGATGGACGCTGCTTTCCTGCGACAGCATTTCATGTAGATGTGGATCAGTGATCGGGAGGGCTTTACCTGTGACGGACTGGGTCATATTCGCTATTTTTTTGGTAGGATTTTCCGTTCAAGGGCATTGGTGTTTCTGTACCCGTCTGTGATCATACCCATCAGCTTGAGTTCCTCCAGCATTTTGTGTTCCTTCACAATACAGTTCCACTGGCTTGCCCAGTTACTTGTGACACTCTTAACTCACACTACACAGCGTGTGGATCCCTTTAACGGTGAGCTCTGCAATCTTTCTCCAGGTAGAGATCATTTTTACAGGAGAGATACAGGAATTGGAATCAGATTTAATATCACTGGCATGTAGTGAAATTTATTGTTTTGCAGTACAGTGCAACACATAAAATTAAGGTTACTACAATAAATTGTGCATAAGATATAGGAGCAGAATTAGGCCATTTGGCCCATTAAGTCTGCTCTGCCATTTCATTTCATTTTCCTCTCTGCCTAAATCTCATGCCTTCTCCCTGTGTCCATTCATTCCCTAACTTGTATATACCCAATGACGTGGCCTCCACAGCCGCCTGTGACAATGAAATCCACGGATTCACCACACTGGCTGAAGAAGTTCCTCCTCCTCTCTGTTCCAAATGGACATCCCTCTATTCTGAGACTCCCCCCACCATAGGAAACATCCTCCCCAAATCTACTCTATTGAGGCATTCAACATTTGACAGGTGTCAATGAGACAAATAATATGATGTTCATAGGTTGTTCCCGAAATGGGAGGGGAAGAAGCTATTTGGTACACAGCGGTTAGCGCACCACTTTATCGTGGCAGCAACCACCGGTCAGGTTACAGTTCCCACCACTGTCCGTAAGGAGCCTGTACGTTCTCCCCTTGTCTGTGTGGGTTTCCTCCGGGTGCTCTGGTTTCCACTCTCATTCTGCAATGGCGTGAATTTCCTGTTATGTAACGTGCAACAAATAAAGCTAATCTTGTCTTTCAAAATGTTGCGTGTGTGTCCTCGGGCTCCTGGACCTCACTGACAGTAGTAATGAGAAGAGAGCTTGTCTTGGATGGTGAGAGTCCTTAGTGATGGACGCAGCCTGCTCTTGAAGATGTTCATGATGGTGGGGGTGGGGTAGTGTGGTGCCTGTGATGGAGCTGGCCGAGTCAACAACCCTCTTTAGCTTCTTGCCATCCTGTGCTTTGGCACCTCCATACCAGACCGTGATAGCCAGTCAGTAGGCACTCCACAGCACACCTGTAGAAATTTGCCAGTCTTTGGTGCCAGACCAAATCTCCTCAAATTTCTAATGAAGTAGAGCTTCTGATGTGCCTTCTTCGTAATTACTTGAGTTTGGAAAAGTCTATGCTTAAATTCCTCCCCCACACCCCCAAATTTGTAATTCCAGATGCTGGCCCACTTATTTAGCATCAATTCCTCCACAAATGGACTCACTCCCAACATTTTTATGCCGTGGACCAATGCCATTAAACAAGGGGTTGGTAGACCCTAGGTGGAATCCCTGCTCTACAGCCTCTTTCACGACTAACTTTCCTACCTCCTGCCATTATCCTGGGTATCTCTGAGTTACTGACCCATTTTGATGCCCTTTTGGTGTCCATTCCCACATCAAACAGAGAACCTGGTCTTTCTTGTGGAGCTGAAGTGTTGAGGGTGGGTTGGTTGAGGTTGTTGTCTGAGAAGTGGAAAAACTGTTGCTTTGCTACTAGAACCACCGACTGGTACAAGTTTTTAAAAAAAAAATGTCCACCTGTAAGAGTCCGCTCTGTTGGTTGATCTGCCTTGGTCGAGAGAGTTATAAAATTAAATACCTTGTATATCAAACTTTGGTTCGGCCACACTTGGGCTATCGTGTGCATTTTTGGTTTGGCCACACTTGGGCTATCGTGTGCATTTCTGGTTGCCCCATTACAGGAAGGATGTGGAGGTGTTGGAGAGGGTGCAGAAGAGGTTCACCAGATGCAGCCTGGATTAGAGAGCACAATGACAAAACCTTGGTGGGCTGCACCTGGAGACTTGTGTGCCATCCTGGTTGGGTGAAGGGTGGAGAGGGTGCAGGAGAGGTTGACCTGGATTACAGGGTATGAGCTATGAGGAGAGGTTTCATTAACTTGTTTTTTTTTTGCCCCTCTTTCTGTGGGAGTGGCAGAGGCCTTACAGATTGAAGGGCTTGGGGTAGACAGTCAGAAGCTTTGTTCCCACGCAGAAGAAATGTCAAACGTGTTTCAGATTCTGAAATCATTCCACTATCTGAGATGATCTGAAATCTGATTTGCAGCTGAATTGTAAAGATATAAATGACACAGATACATAATAGTCCTGGAAACAGGAATACAAAGTAGTTTCCATGGACTGTTAAGTATGTTGATGATGGAAGGGAAGAAGCTGTCCACTGAACTGGATTCACTGTCTAGGATTCTTCATCTCGTGTTCTTGATATTCGCTGCTTAATTATTTATTCAAGGGTTCATCACGTGTCGTGTTGTATGACGCGGGTGGTCATGGTCTCCTGACCATGATTGTTCTTGGCAAACTTTTCCACAGAACTGGATTGCCATTGCCCTTTTCAGGGCAGTATCCCTGAAAGAAGGGCGACCCCAGCCATTATCAATCCACCACCTGCTCCCATCTAATCCTGTTGGGTGCGGTTTCTCATTGATTCTATCGCGGTTCTTGTATGTACTGTGAATGCCCGAAAGAAAATGTATCTCAGGGTTGTGTACAGTGATGTATATGTACTTTGATAATTAATTTACTTTGAACTTTGAGCTAAAACTTTGAGAGTGGGTCTTCGGGCTCCTGTACTCCTCCCTGATGGTTGTTACAAGAAGATAAGGTGAGCGGGGAAAGTTTAAAGGTGATGCGCAGGACAAGTTTTCTTTGCACAGTAATGGTGCCTGGAACGGGCTGCCAGGGATGGTGGTGGAGGCAGATACGATAGAGGTGTTTAAGAGGCTGGGGAGTGGAGGAGTTTGGATCGTGCAGAATTATGTTAATATGACGTCGTGTTTGACACACTCGTCATGGGCAGGAGGACCCGTTCCTGTGTTGTGCTGTTTGATGTACGTACAGCACATCAAACTGAGACCATCTACAAGGCACTGGTCAGGTGTGTGATCGGCCACTTTCCACCTGCCTGGGTGAGTGTGCCTCCAACAATTCTCAAGAATCTCGACCCCCGTCCAGGGCAAAGCGACGCCCCAAACACTCCCTCCCTCCATCACAGTGGCTGCAGTGTGCACAGTCTCCAAAACGCACCACCCGGGCTACTCTGACTCTTGGCTGGGTGTGCCGAGAGGGTTGGATTTCACCACAGAGCATAGAGCGGTATATCACAGGAAGAAGCTCTTCGCCCACAATCGTCTGTACTGAAGAATTAAGCCAGCTCCCTTCTGCCTGCGTATTGAATGTTGCAGCACAGTGCTGCCCTACTTCAAGCTCACGCTAGCCTTTCCCTCCTACAATAGTAGTCCTTTCATGCATACTCATGCGTCCACGTAACAGCATCTTAAACACCACGGTCGTATCTGCTTCCATCACTCTCCGTGCAGGCACGTTCCCTGCACCCACCACTCTCCGCTTTTTGTAGACAAGTAATCTTGCCCCGTACCTTTCCTGTGAACTCTCACCCTCTCACCTTAAATGATGTGTGTTCTCTAGTATTTGACATTCCTACCCTGGGAGGGTGGAGATATGTCTCTACCAAAAGAGGTGTGAGGCACTCCCTCCCTCTGCCTGCCTGCATCTGCTTAGCACGTCCCCCACCCCCCCACCGGATCAGGGTCATGGGAAGCCATGGGAGCAGGTGGTGGATGAGCAGCCGGTGCAGATCACAAGTCCTGCTTATGCGACCACTGACGCCAGGCAGACAATCTCTGAAGAGTGTTGATAATGTCCGGGGTCACCCGTCTTGTAAAGGCACTGCCCAGGAGAAGGCAGTGGCAAACCACTTCTTTAAAAATTGCCAAGAGCAATCAGGGTCACCATGATCATCGACATCATTACACGGCACATGACAATGATGGCATCCAGACGCACCGCGAAATGTGGTGTTTACCTCAACGACCAAAGCCCACTGGTGTCCCTGTGCCAGCATAGCATTGACCGTAACCCTAGCCTGTACATCTTTGGACCTACAGGGTTAACGGGGAGAACGCACACACTCCAATCACTGGCGCTGTAAAGCGTTACATTAGCCGCTGCACTACTATGCTGCCAGTTTGGACAACTGGGTAACGTGTTTTAAAATAAGATAAATAATAGTGCTTGTGTGTCAATTGGAATCATGTCCAATGGTCCAGAGATTGCAGCCAGCATCTTAATGGCTCAGAGAATCTGCTAATTAAGTGCAATCTAAATCTCCAGGGTACTGTGTTACTGGAAGTTCTAGCCAGGCCATAACTGGAATATTGTATACAGTTCTGATCACCCTATTATAGGCTTTGGAGAGGGTGCAGAAGAGGTTTATCAGTATGCTGCCAGGATTAGGGGGCATATGCTATAATGGGAGGTAGGGCAAACTTGGGTTGTTTTCTTTGGAGAGGAGATCTTTTGAAGGAAGAGCTGATAGAGGTTTATAAGATTGAGGGGCAGATGGCATCCTCATTCCAGGATTGAAATGTCAAACACTAGGGGCCAGGTATTGAAGGCAGGGGTTCCTGACTTGGGGTCCATGGAGCCCTCAGTTAATAGTGGGAGTCCACAGCATTAGAAACAGTTTGGATCCCTGATTTAAGGTGATAGGGGATAAGTTCAAAGGAGATGTGAGGAGCAAGTTTTTAAAATTACACAGGGTGGCTGGTGCCTGGAATGTACTGCCTGGGGTGGTTGTAGGGGCAAGTACATTAGGGATTTTTAAGAGATGTTCGGATAAGCACATGGATGCGAGGGAAATGGAAGGATGTGGAGATTATGTAGGCAGAAGGGATTGGTCTAGCTGGCCCTTTGCTTGCTAAGCTACTTGATTCGGCACAACATTGTGAGCCGAAGTGCCTGTACCTGTGCCGTACTCTTCTGTTTACTACTCTTTGTAGCAGTTGCTGGAACCCATTTGCCTTGAGCATCCTTGACACTGGACAGAAACTTTGCCCTGTACGTTAGCCAGTGCATAACAGACACCTACTCTTCCCCCGACAGTGTCCGGATTTCCCTAGAAAAAGCGAACGTGGTGTTCACGGGAACCTTGGAGGTGTTCCAGGACAGTTGGGCACAGCAGGGAATAAAAATACAACCAAGATAAGAATGGAGGAACTGTTAATCTACACGCACGCGTGCGTGCTGGAGGAACTCAGCAGGCCAGGCAGCATATATGGAGAGGAATTGACGTTTTGGGCCGAGACCCTTCATCCGGAATGTGGGTGGAGGGGAGGGGCGACAAGTTGGCAGGGGATAGAGTAAGGAACTGGGAGCCGATGAGTGGTAAAGGAGGAGGAATCTGATAGGAGAGGACGGTGGACCATGTAATAAAGGTCTGACCACCTGGTCTTGCCAGTTAGAACTCCTTCCCCTCCACCACCTCCTCTTTCTGTCTTCTTCCACACCCCCCCACCTTCCTTTCCAGTCCTGATGAAGGGTCGTGGCCACAAATGAGGACTGCTTATTCCCTTCCATAGATGCAGCCTGACTTGCTGAGTTCCTCCAGCACTTTGTGTGCGTTGCTCTGGATTTCCAGCACCTGCAGAATCTCTGTTTATGTGAGACGTGTGCGGACTGTTTGCTGCCTAAGAAAGAAGGGTGGGGGTGCGGTGTGGGGGGGGGGGGGGGGGGAGACGGCGCTCACCACCGTCTTGGTTAGGCACTGAGACTGGGCTTCCGCTGGAGAATTGAGTCCGCCACCCGATCCCCGCCCTGGCGGTGGGGCCCGATCCCATTTGGCGTGGCCGATATCTTGCTGCAGGTTCCTGAGTTCCGGTCGCCCTGTTTAGCTGTGAGTGAAATCTGAAGACTTTACTTTTTTATTTACACCGTACACAAGAAGAGAGTAACTGCAGGATACAGTAAACAACGTGAGGCAGGGTGGATGCCCCAGAGCCCGGAGAGCCGGACTCGGTGACCAGGAGTGACCCCTTCCTCTGTGCAAGTGTGGCTGGTAGAAATCGGTGAGGACAAAGGAGGGGATGAATCTGGGGGCAGAGGCGAGGGGGTGAATTCCCTTCTGGGTGCGGGCAAAGTGGATTCCCCTGTCAGGGAGCAAAGGGAATTAATCCCCTTCTGGGAGGGGCAAAGGAAGGTTTAATCCCCTTCCTGGAAGGAGCAAAAAAGAGCAGGGTGAATCCCTGTTCTGGTGAGGAAAGTAGAAGAGGGGGGACTGATTCCCCTTTCTGCAGACAGATGAAAAAGGTGGGGGGGTGAATCCCTCTTTGTGGGCAAAAAGGAAGGAAGGATGGATGAATTCCCCCTGGGGAGGGACTGAAAAGATGTCAGTGGGGAGGGACAAAATGGGGGGAGTGGGTGAATCCCCCTGCTGAGGAGTGATGAAATGGGGGCTGGGCATATCCCCCTTGAGAGGGTCAGAAAGTGTGTGGTGAACCCCTCTTCTGGGGAGGGGTGAAAAGGGGAGGTGGAGCCTCCTGAGGCAGGCTGGTAAGGTGGGAATTTTCATGCTTTGTGCTGCGCCCCTCCGACTGATTGCCCTGTGCAGCCGAGCCCCCCGCCCCTCCGCTGAGTGGCTCTTCCTGGCCGCACTCGAGCCCAGGTGCTGAGCCTGTGTCTCGGTGTCGCGGTCACTCATGCCTGGATTCCGTAAATGGAGTTTGGTCCATTTTGATTTTGCGCTGTGTCGTTCGTGCGGGCAGCTCAGGTGAGAGGTGGCAAGTTCGAAGGAGATGTGCAGGGCAAGTTTTCAACACAAGGGAACGTGGTCAAGTTGTCTAGAACAGGCTGCCAGGGTTGGTAGTGGAGGCATTTATTAGCCTCTTGAACGGGCAGGCTTTCGAACAGACATGAATGTACGGTGTAGGTGAAACATAGAAAACCTACAGCACAATACAGGCCCTTCGGCCCACAAAGCTGTACCGAGCATGTACTTTAGAATTACCCATAGCCCATTTTTTCTAAGCTCGATGTACCTCTCTGGGAGTCTCTTAAAGACCCTATTGTATCCACCTCCACCACCATTGCCGGCAGCCCATTCCACGCACTCACCACCCTCTGTTTTTAAAAAAAAAATTACCCCTGACATCTCCTCTGTTCCTACATCCAAGCACCTTAAAACTGTGCTAGCCATTTCAGCCCTGGTAAAAAGCCTCTGACTATCCACACAATCAATGCCTTTCATCTTGTACAGCTCTATCAGGTCACCTCTCATCCTCTGTCCCTCCAAGGAGAAAAGGCCGAGTTCACTCAGCCTATTCTCACAAGGCATGCTCCCCAATCCAGGCAACATCCTTGTAAATCTCCTCTGCACCCTTTCTATGGTTTCCACATCCTTCCTGTAGTGAGGTGACCAGAACTGAGTACAGCACTCCCAAGTGGAGTCTGACAAGGGTCCTATATAGCTGCAACATTACCTCTCGGCTCTTAAACTCAATCCCACGGTTGATGAAGGCCAATGCACCGTATACCACTTTAACCACAGAGTCAACTTGCGTAGCAGCTTTGAGTGTCCTATGGACTCGGACCCCAAGATCCCTCTGATCCTCCACACTGCTAAGAGTCTTACCATTAATACTATATTCTGCCATCATATTTGACCTACCAAAATTAACCTCCTCACGCTTATCTGGGTTGAACTCCATCTGCCATTTCTCAGCCCAGTTTTGTATCCTATCAATGTCCCACTGTAACCTCTGACAGCCCTCCACACTATCCACAACACCCCCAGCCTTTGTGACATCAGCAAATTTCGTAACCCATCCCTCCACTTCTTCAGCCAAGTCATTTATAAAAATCACGAAGAGTAGGGGTCCCAGAACAGATCCCTGAGGCACACCACTGGTCACCGACCTTCATGCAGAATACGACCCATCTACAAACAGTCTTTGCCTTCTGTGGCCAAGCAACCCATATACACTACATCTACGGCTCTACCTTCATCAATGTGTTTAGTCGCATCCTCAAAAAATTCAATCAGGCTCATAAGGCACGACCTGCTTTTGACAAAGCCATGCTGACCATTCCTAATCATATTATATCTCTCCAAATGTTGATAAATCCTGCCTCTCAGTATCTTTTCCATCAACTTACCAACCACTGAAGAAAGAGTCACTGGTCTATAATTTCTTGGGCTATCTCTACTCCCTTTCTTGAACAAGGGAACAGCATCCGGAACCCTCCAATCCTCTGGAACCTCTCCTGTCCCCGTCCATGATGCAAAGATCATCGCCAGAGACTCGGCAATCTCTTCTGTTGCCTCCAACAGTAGCCTGGGGTACATCTCGTTTGGTCCTGGTGACTAATCCAACTTGATGCTTTCCAAAAGCTCCAGCACAATCCCTTCCTTAGTATCTACATGCTCAAGCTTTTCAGTCCTCTGTAAGACATACCTACAATCACCAAGATCATTTTCCATAGTTAATATTGAAGCAAAATACTCATTAAGTACCTCTGCTATCTCCTGGTTCGATACACACTTTTCTATTGTCACACATGATTGGTCCTATTCTCACGTCTTATCCTCTTGCTCTTCACATACATGTAGAATGTCTTGGGATTTTCCTTAATCCTGTCCGCCAAGGCCTTCTCATGGCCCCTTCTTGCTCTCCTGATTTCATTCTTAAGCTCCTTCCTGCTCGCCTTATGATCTTCTAGATCTCTAACATTACCTAGTTTTTTTTAAACCTTTCGTAAGCTTTTCTTTTCTTGACTAGATTTACAACAGCCTTTGTACACTACGGTTCCTGTACCCTACCATCCTTTCCCTGTCTCAGTGGAACGTACCTATGTAGAACCCCACGCAAATATCCCCTGAACATTTGCCACATTTCTTCCGTACATTTCCCTGAGTACATCTGTTCCCAATTTATGCTTCCAAGTTCCTGCCTGATAGCCTCATATTTCCCCTTACTCCAATTAAACACTTGCCTTTTCCTTTTTCAATCTTTTTATTGTTATCAAAATAATGGATATACATAGTGTTGGTACATAATTGTTAAAATTACATTGCTAACAGAAAACATATATAATTACATATTCAGTCAATGCAAAGGAAATAAACCTCCAATGGATGTTCAAAATACAAATGTAAAGTTAACAAAAAAGAAAAAAATTGAGTTATTCAAAAAGACGGAAAAAAAGAGAAAAAAACGAAAAGAAAAAACAAAAAAAATACCCCCCCCCAAAAAAAAACTAACCTAACATGAAAAGAAACATGGGCTGTTTATAACATCGAAAAATAAACAGGATCATTAGTGTCGCCAGCTCCAAACCTCCCTACATATATTAACACAAAAATAGATTTGGAAAGGGGTCAACTCACATCATATGAAAATGTTGAATAAAAGGTCTCCAAGTCTGATCAAATTTAATAGAAGGGTCATATATAACACTTCTGAATTTTTTCTAAGTTTAGACATAACATAGTTTGAGAAAACCAGTGAAATATGGTGGGAGGATTAGTCTCCGTCCAATTCAGCAAAATCGATCTTTTAGCCATTAAAGTAAGAAGTGCAATCATTCGATGTGCTGAGGAGGTTAAGTGGTGTGGGTCTATCATTGATAAACCAAAAATTGCCGTAATAGGATGAGGTTGTAAATCAATATTCAAAACTGTTGAAATGATATCAAAGATTTCTTCCCAATATTTTTTCAAGGCGGAACAGGACCAAAACATATGAGTTAAAGAGGCAGTCTCAGAATGACACCTGTCACACATTGGACTTGTATGAGAGTAATAGTGAGCTAATTTATCTTTAGACATGTGAGCCCTATGCTCTACTTTAAACTACATTAGCGAATGTTTAGCACATACAGAGGATGAATTAACTAATTGAAAATTTTTTCCCATTTTTCGGTAGGTAAAGTAAGCTTAAGTTCCCTTTCCCAATCATTTCTAATTTTATTAGATGCATCTCAACAAATTTTCATAATTATGTTATAAATAGATGCTATTGCACCTTTCTGCGAAGGATTTAAATCTAAAATTTTTTCCAAATTATCCGTAGAGTATATATTCGGGAAAGTAGGAAGGATGGTATTTAAAAAGTTTCTAACTTGTAAATATCTTAAAAAAATGAGATCTAGGTAAATTATATTTATTAGATAATTGTTCAAATGACATGAAACAATTATTCAAAAATAAATCGTGAAGTACCTTTAGTTTTCCAAATCAAATAGGCTTGATCTATAATAGAAGGATAAAAAAATAGGACTTGCTAGAATAAATTGGTTTAACCCAAAAAATTTCAGAAATTGAAATCATATTTGTAAAGTATGTTTAACTAATGGATTATCTAGTAGTTTATGCAATTTAGAAAGAGCAAAGGGAAGTGAGGTCCACAGAATAGAACCCAATGAAAACGCTTTCCTAACTTGTCTGTTCCTATCCCTTTCCAATGCTATGGTAAAGGAAACAGAATTGTGATCACTATCTCCAAAATGCTCTCTCACTGAGAGACCTGACACCTGACCAGTTTCATTTTCCAATACCAGATCAAGTACAGCCTCTCCTCTTGTAGGCTTATCTACATATTGTGTCAGAAAACCTTCCTGAACACACCTAACAAACTCCACCCCATCTAAACCCCTCCCTCTAGGTACATGCCAATTGATATTTGGGAAATTAAAATCTCCCACCACTACCACCCTGTATTTATTACATCTTTCTAGAATCTGTCTATCTGCTCCTCGATGTCCCTGTTACTATTGGGTGATCTATAAAAAAACACCCAGTAGAGTTATTGACCCCTTCCTGTTCCTAACTTCCACCCACAGAGACTCCGTAGACAATCCCTCCATGACTTCCTCCTTTTCTGCAGCTGTGACACTATCTCTGATCAGCAGTGAAAGGTGTTGTGTATTTAATACTTAAGCAATATTTGAGTAATCTTGTGTATATACATATTGGTTGATTAAGCATTCTTCGTTTAAATAATTAATCGTGGCTCTATGTATACATATATGAATTGCATACATCACGTGATAGGTATGCGCCTCGCTTAAAGTAAAGAATGAAGTTAGACTCACATTTTGGACTTTGGTGTCTTCCCCTGAATTAATGCTTTGAAGTTACAAAATATAACAAAAGGAATTAGTTTGGTTATGCATTATTAGGTTAATTTTTTATTTATTAAGAGAGACCATGGAGTAGGCCCTTCTGACCCTAGCCTAATCATGGGACAATTTACAATGACTGATTAAACTACCTACTGGTATATCCGGTCACTGGTCCTGTAAAGTGTTGTGCTAACCACTGCTCTACCATGCCACCCAATTAGGGGCAGCACGGTAGCTTAGCGGTTAGCAAAACGCTTTGCTATGCCAGTGACCCGGGTTCGATCCTCGCTGCCGCCCGTAAGGAGTTTGTACCTTCTTCCTTTGAAGGTGTGGGTGTCCTCTCGGTGCGCCGGTTTCCACCCACAGTCCAAAGACGCAGTGGTTAGGGTTCCTGAGTTGTGGTGATATTACTCTGTTGCCGTAAGAATGGCAGCACCTGTGGACTCGGACTGTGGTCGATGATTTCACTGTGCGTGTGACATTGAGCTCATCTTTGGCGTAGTGTCATGGTGAGGGGCTCTGCTGCCCTGGGCTAAGCCCTACCTGTCTGAATGAACTCGGTTGGAGATGCAAGAGATTTTTGCCATTCTGGCCCAACGAGCCCATGCCGACAATTACACCCATGTGACCAATTAACCGGCTAACTAGTTCATTTGTTGTGTGGCGTGTGTGATCATGGTCCTGGCAAATTTTTCTACAGAAGTGGTCTGCCATTGCTGCCTTCTGGGCAGTGTCCTGATGTGCGACCACTGATGCCAGGCAGACAATCTCGGAAGAGTATTGATGAGGCTGGGCTCACCCAGCTTGTAAAGACACTGCTAACCGGGACATCTTTGGAATATGGGAGGAAACCCAGGGGCTACTGGGAGAATGTACAAACTCTTTACAGGCAGTAGCGGGAATCGAGCCCGTGTCACTGGTGCTACACGACCATACCTGCAGATTCACTTGGCCATCTTGAGATTTGCTATTGATATCCGTTGTTGGAAATTTTGAGATTTGTGTGTGTTGCTGAATGAACTCTGACTGGAATTCTGTTGCCAAGGGGGAATAGTTCGCTGTCTAGAAATATGAGTCAGATTTATTATCTCTGGCAGCTAATGTGAAATTGGTTGTGTTGCAGGAGCAGTCCAGTGCAAAGACATAATCTATAATTCCTGAAATACGCACACCGTTGCAGAAAGAGGCAGAGTGAGGGAGTGTTCACGGGCCATTCAGGAGCCTGATGGCGGGGAAGAAGCTGTTCTGAAAACAGACACATCCAAGGATTCTACACCTCATGTTCTCAGTATTTTTGAGTTCAGTTTGTGTTCTTCTTCACATAGGTTGCTTGTCAGTCTTGGTTTGGAGTTATAGAAAAGTACAGCATAGATACAGGCCATTCAGTCCATCTAGTCTGCTGAACCATTTAAACTGCCCACTCCCATGGACCATAGCCCTCCATACCCCTACCATCCATGTACCTACCCGAACCTCTTAAATGTTGAAATTGAGTTTGCATGCTCCACTTGCGCTGGAAGCTCATTCCACACTCACAACTCTGAGTGAAGAAGTTTCCCCTCAAACTATTCACCTTTCACCCTTAACCCATGACCTCTAGTTGTCATCTCACCCAACCAAAGTGGCAAAGGCCTGCTTGGACTTGCCCTATTGATACCCCTCATAATTTTGTATACCTCCATCAAATCTCTTAATCTTTCGTAATTTATTGAGATGCAGAGCGGAATAGGCCTTCCAGCCCTTTGAGCCATGCCATCCAGCAATCCTCTGATTTGATCCTGGCCTAATCACAGACAATTTACAATGACCAATTAACCTCCAACCTTTGAAGCACCCGGAGGAAACCCATGAGGTTACGGGGAGAACGTACAAACTCCTTACCGACAGCAGCAGGAATTGAACCTGAGTTGGCAGCACAGTAAAGCATTGTGCTAACCATTACGCTACTGTATGCTGCTTTTCATTTTCCAAGGAATAAAAATCCTAATCTATTCAATCTTTCCTCTATTACTCAGGTCCTCCAGTCCCGGCAACAGCCTTGTAAACTCTCTGTACTCTTTCAAGCTTGTTGACATCTTTCCTGTAGGTAGGTGTCCAAAACTACATACAATCCTCCAAATCAGGTCTCACTGATGTCTTGCACAACATCAATGTAACATCTCATCTCCTGTACTCAGCACTTTGATTTCTGAAGGCCAATGTGTTTAACAAAAAAAGCTTTCTTTACAACACACTCTACCTGTGCCTCAATGAATTATGGGGCTCATTTCCTGATTCCTTTGCTCTACCTCACTCTTTAGTGCCCCACCCTTCTTCCATCTGTCTCTCAAAGAGTTTCTTAAATGTCCCTAATGTATCTGCATTTACCTTTATTTTAAAAAAAAAACTATCTCTGAGATGTTCTTCTATAATTACTTAAAATAATGCCCCCTTGTATTAGCTGTTTCTGCCCTGGGAAAAAGTCTCTGGCTGTCCACTCTATCTGTGCCTTTTATCATCTTGTACACGTCTATAAGCCAGTTATTGCAACTGAACCCACGTCCACCACTTCCACCAGCAACTTCTTCCAATCTTGCACCACACTCTGGATGAAGTTCCCCTTCAGGTTCCCCTCAAATATTTCACCTGTCCTCCTTAACTTATGACCTCTACTAGTCTCACCAAACCTGGGGGGGGGGGGGGGGGGGGGGAAGCCTGTTTATTTTCACCCTACCTGTGATGATGATGCCTCCGTTGGTCAGGATCAGCCATGGATGTGAGGTCCCAGCTGTCTAGATACACAGCCAGTGCAGTACAATATGGAGAGCAAACTGTTGCCCATGTAGCAAGCTCCCCCTCTCCACACATCCGATGACCCTAAAGGAACGGCGGAGACTGATACAGTTTTATACATACACTATCTACACTCCTTATGATTTTGTATGCCTTCTGCGCTCCCAGGAATGAAGTCCTAACCAATTCAACCTTTCCCGATAACTTGGCTCTTGTAAGTTTCCTGTGTGCTCTTTTGAACCTGTTGATCTCTTTGTAGTTGGATGACAAGATTTGCACCCAATACTCCAAATCTGGCATCAACAGTGTGTAACATGACATCCCGACTCTTGCATTCGGTGCTCTGATTTCTGAAGAGCAATGTGTTGGAAGCTCCCTTTATGACCACAACAGATTTTAAATCATTGTGAAGGCCAGTGGAGATGACTTCCACCACTGTCCCACTACAACTCTGGTTCCCATTGGCTACTCCACGTATTCATTTTCGTTCGAAATTGGGATGTGGCCCTTGGCACTTGGCATGTTTAAAAGTCAGTCTCCCATTGGTGGGTTTGAAGTCAAGTACACAATGATACTTGCCTGTGCTGTAGACCGTGAGATATAGAAGCAGAATTAGACTATGTGGCCCTGGAGTCGGCTCTGCCATTTCTTCATGGCTGATATAATTTCACTCTCAGATATAAGATACAGGAGCAGAATTAGGCCATTCAGTCCATGAAATCTGTGCTGGTCCATAGAGCATTCATGCTCCCTCACTCATTTTTCCCCTTAGCCATTCTGCTTCACTGGCCCCTCCTGGATTCTAACCGTCATCCTCACACACGGGGATAATTTGCAGTGCACAACTAGCCCACTGATCCTGCATCGCACACCGTTGGGATGTAGGAGGTAACTGGGGCACTCGGGAAACCCATGAAATCACAAGGAGAAGGTGCAAGCCCCTCTGTCTCTCTCGGATCGGCAGATTTCTTCCCCTTGAGAACGTTGGTGAATCGGATGGGATTTTATAGCATACTTGTAGTACTGTGGTCACGTCTGCCTCTTCCAAAATTTCCTGTGTTTATTAAAATACTTAACTTTTTAAATTTTCCAGCTGTCACTGTGGGGTTCAAATTTATGCCACTGGGTGAACGTTCTCTGACAGTCCGTCCAGTTTCCACACCCCCACTCTGTGCTTGCTGAAGAATTGGCTCCAGCTTTCTCTGCTCCCTTTTGTACATTGCTGATGACCACAGCGATGGGTGGGGGGGGGGGGGGGGAGATATCGGGCTCTAACTTCAATATGACTGCGCAGAGTCTGTGAGGAACTTGCTTTAACACTTTCAGAGCTCCAGAGACCTAAGCACGACAGTGTCCCAGCTCATTACCGAGACATTGCTGTGCTTTTGGGAGAACTGCACTCAATGGTCACTTTATTGGGTACAGGAGTGAAGCCTGGTGTGACCTTCTGCTGCTTTAGCCCGTCCACTTTAAGGTTTGACGTGTTGTGCATTCAGAGATGCTCTTCTGCACACCACTGTTTTTTGAATGACTTTCGCCTTCCTGCCAGCTTGAACCACTCTCCTCTGACCTCTCTCATTAATGAGGTGTTTTCAGCACAGAATGGCCCCTCACTGCGTGTTTTCTTTTATTTTTCGCCATTCTCTGTAAACTCTAGACACTGTTGTGTGTGAAAATCCCAGGAGATCAGCTGTTTCTGAGATACTCAGACCACCCCATCTGGCACCAACAATCATTCCACAGTTAGTCACTTAGATCACATTTCTTCCCCATTCTGATGTTTGGTCTGGACAACAACTAAACCTCTTGACCATGTCAGCATGCTTTTATGCATTGAGTTGCTGCCACATGATTGGCTGTTGAGACACTTGCATTAACGAGCAGGTGTGCCGAAAGAAAATGGCCACTAAATGTGCCCCCCAAGTGAGACCGAGCCAATCAGATTTATTGTCAATTACATGACATGAAATGTATTTTGTTGCGGAAGTGCAGAATGCAAATACATAAAATTGCAATCTATTACAAAATGAGATTGCGCATAGCGGTTAGCACAACGCCTGCATGCCATCTTCAGTTCCGCCACTGTCTTTAAGGAGTTTGGGTTTGACCACGTGGGGTTCACCCAGGCGTTCCAGATGCCTACCACAGTCAAAGACGACCGGGTTAGCAGGTTAAGTGGCCGCCTGGGTGTAATTGGGCAGCATGGGCTCTTTGGGCTGTGCTGGCTTGTTACTGTGCTGCATCTCAAAATAAAAATCCTCCCAGGAGTTAGAAGAGAGACAAGGTAATGGGCAAATTGGCAGGCATCCCTGACGATTCTGGTCAGTAATTAAGTTATAGTAAGTGAGTGCCAGTGTTCTTGGACCATTCAGAAATCTGATGGAGACGGGGAAGAAGCTGTTCCTGTCCTGGGACTTCAGGCTCTGGTACCACCTCCCTGATGATAGTAATGAGGAGAGGGTGTGTCCCAGGATGGTATCGGGTACCACCTTCCAAGTGGTAGTTATAAGCGGACAGTGTGTCCCCGATGGTAGTAATGAGGAGAGGGCGTTCCCGGATGGTGTGGGTCTGCAGTGTTGGATCCCAGCTCTTGAAGGCATCCTTGATGCTGGAGTTGGTTGAGTCTGTGACCCTCTTGTTTTCCTGAGCATTGGGCCCTCCATACCGGGTGGTGATGTAACCAGTCCGAATGGCTCCACCCTTGTGTAAAATGCCCACACTGTTAATTCGTATAAGGAGGCTACAAAAACCTTGGTGAGAAAGAAATGTTATATTATAGGCATATTCTAACTTTATTAGAAGTTTGTGTAGGTTTGACATGTCACCTAAAACGTTGATAAACTGCAGATGCCCTGTGGAGGGCATCCTATCCTGACTGGTTACACCAATGCAGAGGGATGGATACAGCCCAGTCCATCGTGGGCAAAGCCCTCCCCACCACTGAGCACAGACAGCATCCATCATCAGGGACCCCCACCACCCAGGCCATGCTCTCTTCTCGCTGCTTCCATCAGGAAGGAGGGACAAGAGCCTTGGGTCCCACACCACCAGGTTCAGGAACAGTTGTTACCCTGAACCGACATGGACAACTTCACTCACCTCAACTCTGAGCTAATTCCACAACCTACGGACTCACTTTCAAGCACTCTGCAACTCACTTTCTCAGTTTTTTTTGCAAAGTTTGTCTCTTTTGGCACATTGGTTGTTTGTCAGTCTTTGTGAGTGGTTTTTCATTGATTGTAAAAGCATTTCTTCGTTCTACTGTGAATGCCCACAAAAACAAATTTACTTTGACATCACTCCCCACCATCGGTAGTATCTACAGGGAGCACTGCCTCCATTAACAAGGATTTCTGTTGTCTGGGCCATGCCATCTCCTGGGAAGATGTGCGTGGTTTCATTGATTCTTTGTTCTACTGTGAATGCCTGCAAGCATGCATTTGTTTTCACATTGCTACCCACCATTAGGCATATCTATGATCAAAGTTTCCCATCGTCTGGGCCATGCCATCTACTGGGAAGACGGACACGGTTGTTCCATCAGCCCCGCCACCATTCTGCCCCACTCCGTACTGCTCTTTTCCTGCCCTCTTGATTGTCTGACCCATGTTAATTGTTCCGTCGATGGGACTGCCTTACCTTCATTGGCTGTTCTCAGACTGACACCCGGAGCCTAGACTCCGTGCTGTAATGCTGGCCGTTGCCGATAACTCGCACTCGCTCGTCACTCGCTCGTCACTCGCACATTATTTACCTGTGCCCAGCTCGCCACCAAAGAACTCTGATGTTTGAACAAAGGAAGTGCCATTTTCATACAGAAATTGACAGGTTGGCTACAGATCATTTATCCAATAGAAGCTGTGCACACTTCCCAACATTTGCATATTTCCTGCACTTCCTGCTGCTTCAGTAAAGCAGCCGGTGCAATCGAAGACCCAGATATTTTACTCTCCTCCCCTTCCCACTGGGCAGGAGATACAGAAGCCTGAAAGCCCGTACCAGCAGGCTGAAGGACAGCTTCATCTCAATATTATCAGACTCCTGAATGAACCCCTTATATTGATAAGATGGACGCTTGGCCTCCCAGTCCACCTCATTATGATCTTGCACTTTGTCATTTAGCTGCTCTGCACTCTCTCTGTAGATGTGACACTCTATTCTGCATTGGTGTTGTCTTACCTTGTCCTACCTCAGTGCACTGTGTAATGATCTGATCTGTATGAACAGTGTGCAAGACAAGCTTTTCACTGAATATGACATATATATATCATACTACATATGACAATAATAAACCAAAACAGCATACAGTGGATTCTGGTTAACTGGGCTGTCGGTTAATCAAAGCAGCCACTTCTTTGGTCACAAATGAGGAAATCTGCAGATGCTGGAAATCCAAGCACACACACACACAATATGCTGGAGGAACTCAGCAGGCCGGGCAATGTCTATGGGGGGAGAAAAAGTAGAGTTTACATTTCAGTCTGAGACCCTTTGGCAGAACGTCTATGGAAGAAAGTACAGTTGATGTCTCGGCCTGAAACGTCTTCTGTACTTTTTTTCCATAGATGCTGCCTAGTCTGTGGAGTTCCTCCAGCATTTTGTGAGCCACTTGCACAGGACAACTCTTAAAGAACAATAAGTAATCGAAAAGAATAGCTGAGGTTCCCATTGTTTATTTGGGACACTGCCGTTTAATTGGGACAGGCGTCTTGCCGAACAGTTTGTAACTCACGTCAGTCACACACACCTGTGTGGTTGTTAAGACACTATTACCATATTTGGAACGAACAGATTTTGAGTGGTGTCACTTGCGTATCTGTGCTCAAAAAGCAGCGATTTTTGTCACTGATAGTTGACGAGAAATAAGCAGTCAGACAGCTCAGAACTGTTCTGCTCATAGCGGTTTCAGGCTCTGAGATGCCAGAAATGGCCGTGAGTGAAAATGAAGCAATTGCTCTACTTCAAGTTAGGAACTACGCAGAATTTGAAGGTATCGTCAATCATCTTGAATGTTACAATGAAAATAAAGATTTGGAGGATTCAATCATTGAAAGCATTGTAAGAATTATCTGCACTAGGTGTCTGTGCTAATTTTGTTCATTTTCAGTCAATCAGAAGAACATGGATGAACAAAAGTACACTGGATGAATTCCTCCATTGATAACTATTAGGAACTAATACAGTTTTATAGTACTGTTGTAGTTTTATAATGTATGATTTAATCTGTATTTTCTTTAAATATATAATTTGTTACTTAGTGCAAAGGCAATTTGTCTGTCTTATATCTTTTTAACTATTGAATAATTGGGACAGACACTGGTCTCTGGGATGTCTGGTACACGGAGGGGCATGATCCCTCGGAGCGATGGCTGGAACCGCAGTAGGAGCTCCCAGTTTGTCGATGGCCGATGTGGAGATTGAGGGGAGTCACGAGTCCATCTTGTGCACTGGGGAACTGTTCGATAGTCTGAGGCATTGGTCAGACAGCATTTTAAGTCTGTGAGCAGTTTTGGGCCCCTTATCTGAGAAAAGGATGTGCTGGCATTGGAGTGGGTTTCATGAGGATGATCCTGCGAATGAAGGGATTAATGTGTGAGGAGTGTTTGATGACTCTAGGCCTGTACTCACTGGTGTTTAGAAGAATGGGAGGTAGTCGCACTGAAACCTGTTAAGTTCTTGATTAGTAAGGGCCTCAGCGATTACAGGGAGAAGGTAAGAGAATGAGGTTGAAAGGGAAAATCAATGAGCCACGATTGAATGGCGGAGCAGGTTTGACTGCCGATTGGCTGGAATTTGTTCCTATGTTTATTGTCAACAGTTAGGTAGAAGCTGTCCTCGAGTCTGCTGGTCCATATTTTGGGGTTTGTATCTTCTGTGCTGTAGGAGGGGGGATGAATGGAGAATATCCGGAGCGGTTGGGGTCTTTGATTTTATTGACCATTTCACTGAGGCAGTGAGAGGTGTACAGTGAGCCTTTCGAATGGGAGGGTGGTTTCTGTGATGTGCTGAGCTCTGCCAACAACTCTGTGTTGCCTTTTTAACTATGTTAATATCCTATTTGGTTCCCTACTTACTGTTCTAGTTTGACAAATATAACAAGAGGCAGATCTTTCTGTAACACAGCCAACCGTCCCTGCCCTCTGTTTAAGCAAGTCTGCTAATCAACTCTTGTCTTGATACCTGGCCGCAAGATTTGGACACAGAAAGGTAAACTGGTGAAGCTTGTCATTTCTGAGTCCAGCTCTCGTTGGAGCTTAACCCTTCTGAGTCTAGCTCTTGTCGGAACTTAACTCTTGCCTGCAGGACCTCAGCAGATCAGGTAGCATCTGTAGAGGCAAGGCGGTGGTCAATACAGAGTCAAAAAATTTGCCTCAAAACCGGACGGCAGAATCTGAACCTGAAATGAGAGTGGGTCGTACAGAACTATTTTTACACGGAGGTGGGAGTTTGGAATATACCGCCAGGGGTGGTGGTAGAGTCTGAGACATTAAGGACATTTAAGGGACTCTTAGGCAAATGGATGAGAGAAAAATGGAGGGTTATCCAGTGGAACAGACTCAGTGGGCTGAATGGCCTAATTCTGCCGCAGTGTCTTATGGACAAACAAAGCTAATCACTGTATCTTGGTACATGTAACAATGCTGATACCGTTACCCAGAGAGACAAGAGCTGAGGTCACCGATTATATTCAAATCTGTGTTTGAAATGTTTTGGCATTCTCACGTGTACAGTGAAAAGCTGCTTTGCATGCCTTCCACGTAGATGATTTCTTCGCATCAGTACATCGCGGTAGTACAAAGGGAAGGCAGTAACAATGCAGAATAAAGTGTTCCCATTACAGTGAAAATGCAGAAGGCTGGAGCTTGGAGGATTGTCTGTGTGTGTGTGTGTGTGTGTCTGTGCATGTGTGTCCACGTCTGTGTGTGTGTGTGGGGAACAGGGCATGTTTTCACTGTTGCTTGTTGTGTTCTGTGTTGTCCTCCCGAGCACTGTGGGCATGAATGGGCGTCACGTGTAGGCTCCCCTCCCCCCCCCCCCCCTCCACAGCAGCACATCCTTCGGTAGGTTTGTTTGTTGTTAAAATGGTAAAAGCATCTGAAACTGTTCAGTACAGGTGGCACGGTAAACACAGGGGTTAGCACAACGCTTTACAGTTCCTGGGGCTGCGTGGGTTTCCTCCGGATGCCCCGGTTTCCTTCCACAGTCCAGAGACGTTAATTGGTCATTGTAAACTGTCCAGTGATTAGGCTAGGATTAGGTCATCGGGTTGCTGGACGGCACGTCTCGGAGGGCTGGAAGGGCCTATTCTGCACTCTGTCTCAATAAATAAAGTCCAAGGCCACGACGAGTTAGACTGTGAGGTCAAGAGTCTGTCTTTGATTCCTAGGCAAGATTGGTTTTGTTGAATGGTGGGGCAGGTTAGAGGGGCGGAATTTCTGACCGTGTCCTGCCCTGCACCCAGTGACTCTGAACTTTCCATATCCACACCTCTCGCCTGCCTCGAGATGCAAAGCAGATTAGCTTGCTGATCAGATCTCGAGAGCATTTCCTGTGTGTGTGTGGATACGATCACTGCCCTACACTACCCGACAGCCCGTGCAGAGTGAGCGCCGTGCCTGGCCTTTGGGGTGGGAACCACCTGATCGGCGAGGGAGAAGCATGTCTGATCTCCTGAGTGTAGACCTCCGAGAGGATGCCTCCGGCGCACGACCCCACCACAGGAAGTATGTTGCTTTTGTGTTTTAAATTTCAGAGTTTGTGGTCTCGCGTGCTGAGTTTGAGCCTCGCTCAGTGTGAGAACCACAGGCTGAGCATTAGGCCTCCCCATACAAATGTTCCCCTTGGAGCACTGGGGCCCATAATGTCGAGTTGTGGAGGAGCTTCACGTTTGTACGGAACCCATAGTCTGCGACCAGAGGGCTGAGCCTCAGCATTGAGGGATGTCTTATTTAGAACAGAGATGAGGACTGGTTGATATAAACAGAGTGGTGAATCTGCAGAACTTGTTGCCACAGGTGGTTGTGGAGGCCAGCTCGTTGGGTGTATTTAAAGTGAAGGTGGATTGGTTCTTGATTCGTAAGGGGAGAAGGCAGGAGAAATGGAATTGAGAGGGAAAATAAATCAGCCATGATGGAATAGCAGAGCAGACCCGATGTGGTGAGTGACTTAATTCAGCTCTCAAGTCTTATTTTCCACTGGTTGATGCTTCTGTCTCACTGTTCCAATTGTGGGGTGGCAGGGTGGACTTTGTTCCATTTCCCATTCCTGCCCTGGACTACGCTCCTCTCCATCTACCTGAGTCCTTTGGGGGGGGGGGGGGGGGCGGGGAGAGAACAAGGTGGGGGAAGGGAAGGAAACAACAAAGGGCTTGCCCCTCTCAGCTTAAATCAGGGTTCCCAACTTCTCTTAACGCCCCTAACGAAGGGTTGGGAACCCTTGTCTAAAATGTGTGCCCTCTTGTTATTGCCATCAGGGAAGGAGGTACATGAGCCTGACTGGAACCCCTACTCGATGTTGGAACAGCTTCTCACCTCCGCCGTCAAATTTCTGAACGGGCCATGAACTCTAACTGATTTTCCCAGCGTGGGTTGTTAATGGGCAGCATGAACTCTATGGGCAGAAGGGTCTCCATATGTTCTCTGGCCCAACGAGAAAATGAAACAGTGCAGCTAAGGAAGAGACCTTTCAGCCCATGATGTCTGTGTGGGGTTGGCTGCCAGGGATGATGGTGGAAGCAGATACAACAGTTGGGTGTAAGAGGTGGTTAGACAGGAAATGGTGCGATACGGACCACGACTGCGCAGAAGAATTTTACTTCCAATTTGGCATCGTGTTCAGCATCTACGGACAGGAATAAACAGTCGATGTTTCAGGCCAAGATGTGAAGTGTCTCAGCCTGAAACATCAACTGTTCATTCCCCTCCATAGATGCTGCCTGACCTGCTGAGGTCCTCCAGAACTTTGTGTGTGTTGCCCTTAAATAATGTTGAATGGGTCTGTGGACCCGAGTCTCTCTGTGTGTTCGGAAGTTGATTTGCTCCCTGCTTCATCATTTATCATTTTAACACGCACTTCACTTTTTGTCAATGGACTTCCTTACCCATCGTATTGTCTTTGTCTCAGTTTCTGCCAAGGGTGGTTTATCATGGCAAAGCAATTTGTCAAATTGAGTCTTTTGTGATGTGCACAGGTACGGCGAGGCACAGGTACAATGAAGTACCTACTTGTAGCACCATTTCAATGTACACTCAGGGGCCGCTTCATTAGGTAGACCGGTAAATTTTGTTAATGCAAAATATCTTAACGGCCAATCATGTGGCAGCAACTCTGCAGAAAAACATGCAGACATGGTCATAAGGTTCAGTCCAACATCAGAATGGGGAATAAATTTGATCTAAGTGATTGATCGTGGAATGATTGTTGGTGCCAGATGGGGTGGTTTGAGTATCTCAGAAACTGCTGACCTTATTGGATTTTCACACACAGCAATCTCCAGTGTTTACAGAGAATAGTGCAAAAAACCAATAACGTTCAGTGAGCAGCAATACTGTGAGTAAAGAGCTTTGATGAAAGAGGTCAGAGGAGAACGGCCAGACTGGTTCAAGCTGACAAGAAGGCGACAGTAACTCAAATAACCACATGTTACAGTATTGATATTCAGAAGAGCATCTCTGAATGCATAGCACATCAAAGTTTGAAGTGGATGGGCTACAGCAGCTGAAGACCACAAATGTACACCAGTGGCCACGTTATTAGGTACAGGAGGTACATTGTAAATTGGCCACTTGGTATATATTATACCATACAGTGAAAAAGATACTGTGCATAAGCAAATCTTAGTGGAAAAAACAAAGATACAATCAGTGACAAGTCCATATAGTGTAAGAGGTGGTTAGTAGTGTTTGTCAAACAGCTTTTCGCTGTCTTATAACAAATAATTAACTCAGAGGGGATCCATCATGAGCACATTTATTTTACTTGCTGCAAGGGAAGACTAGCACCACGCAAGTGCTGGTGAGGGCTACGAAACATAGTAATCCCTTGTACCCAGATGTTATCTACCTCTGTCAGCTTAAGGACGAGGTGCATTCTGTTCATCTGCTAAATTAGCGTACTTGGTGTTCTTCCAGTAACCAAATTCACTTGGCTTTATGCTTGAGGTCATTGTCTAGCTGGAAAACAAATGATATCCCAAGTCACAGTTCTCTTCTGGTTTTCCTGCAGGATTTCCTTGTATTTAGCTGCATTCATTTTGCCCTCCACCATCATAAGCCTTCTAGGGCCCGCTGCAGTGAAGCATCCCCACAGCGTGATGCAGCCACCACCATGCTTCACAGTAGGGATGGTGTGTTTTTGATGATGTGCAGTGTTTAGTCTGATGGCCAAAAATTTCCCACATGCTTTCTGGCAAACTCTAGCTGAGATTTCATGTGAGTTTTATTCAACGATGGCTTCCTCTTTGCCACTCTCCCATCTCAGACACTGGAGCTTGTAACTCCTCCAGAGTTGTCATGGGTCTCTTGGTGACCTCCCTTACTACTCCCCTTCTTGCATGGTCACTCAGATTTTGAGGACTGCCTGCTCTAGGCAGATTTACACCATTTCTTGATGGTCGACTTAACTGTACTCCAAGGGACTTGGAAATTTTCTTGTATCCATCTCCTGACTTGTGCTTTTCAATAACTTTTTCGCAGAGTTGCTTGAAGTGTTCTTTTGTCTTCACGATGTAGTTTTTGCCAGGATACTGACTCACCAGCAGTTGGACCTTCCAGACACAGGTGTATTTTTAAGACAATTGAAATGCCTTGACTACACACAGGTGATCTCTATTCAACTAGCTACATGACTTCTAAAGCCAATTGGCTGCACCAATGATGATTTGGTGTGTCATCGTAAATGGGATGAATACTTATACTGTACAATTGATTACCTTGTTTTGTAAATTTGTAATTAATTTAGATCACTTTGTAGAAATTTGTTTTCACTTTGACATGAGCGTCTCTATCTGTTGATCAGTGTCAAAAAAAGCCAAATTAAATCCACTGTGATTCAATGTTGTAAAACAATAAAACATGAAAACTTCTGTGGGGGGGGGGGTGAATACTTTTTATAGGCCCTGTATATGTATACTGTTACTGTACTTTACTGATATTCTGTAAGTGTTGGTTGGGGGGGTAGTGTGACGTAGATGCAGGCTGCAGATGGTGCTCCCCCCCCCCCACCCCCAGTGTCCGATCAGCTGATGTCACAAGTTTTGGGGTTGTTTTGTGATTATGGTGCCATTTGCAGTTGCCCTGTTGTGTGCTTTGTGCTGTGTACGATGCTTGGCTGTGTTCATGTATGGTTGGATGATAATTAAAACTGAATTGAACATGATTAGCATTCTGGTACAATACAGGTTCCATTTTGTTACGGACAAAAATGCCGGTTTTGTTACGACGAGAAGTGCCTGTTCACGCGTTCTACTGCTGAGGTGTCGAGCAAGTTTGCTCAAGAACGTGATGGTTGTAGTTGTGTTTGTCGGAGTGCTATTCACCAGCCTGTGATGAAGTGCAATGACTTGACGCTTGTTTATCTCATTTGAAGCTTATCTCGTTAAGCAGTTTAGCCAGCGGATGTTGCAGAGATCCTAAGCTCCTTAGGAAATGATAAGCGCTGTCTCTTGCTTTACAGTATGTGATGTTCAAGAGAGCTGGCCAGGGCAGGTGACTTGTGAGGGGGCCCACCCCACTGTCCTGATCTCACCAGGTCACCGTAGACACATTGATGCCGTGATTGAATGGCGGAGCAGAGCCGATAAGCCAAATGGCGTTATTTATTGATTGACTGAGATGCAGCACGGAATAGGTCCTCTTGGCGTTTTGAGCTGTATCACGCGGCAATCCCCCAATTTAATCCTGGTCTTATCACGAGACAGTTTATAATAACCAATTAATCTGCCAATCGTACATCTTTGGACTCCGGGAGGAGACCCCCATGGTCACAGGGGGAATGTACCAACTACTTGCAGACAAGTGTGGGAATTGAACCCGGGTAGCTGGTTCTGTAAAGCGTTGCGCTCACCACTACGCTACTGGGCCGCCCTTATTCTGTTCTTTTCCAGCATCCACTTCTGCTGGACCACCCCGGTGTGAAACAGGCCCTTCCGCTCAACCCGTCCATGCGGTCCAGGATGCCCATCCAAACTAGTCCAAGCTGGCAGGATTTGGCCTGTAATGCTCTAAACCTTTCCTGCCCACGGAGACTGCGCGGGTTTCTACCAGTTGCTCTGGTTTCCTCCCACATCACAAAGCTGTACGGGTTAGTTATGGGCATGCTAAGTTGGCACCAGAAACATGGTGACACTCGTGGCTGCCACCCCACCCCAGCACAACCCGTGGACTGCGCTGGGTGCTGATGCAAACGGCAACTCTGCGTGGTTAGTTTTCATGATGCGTTGAGCCGTGTCAACAATCCTCCGCGGTTTCTTGCACTCGCCCAAGGGCAGTTGCTGTATAAAGCTGTTATGCATCCAGGCAGAATAGTTTCCATAATGCATCAATTAAAAGTTAGTAAGGGTTGATGGGGATATGCCAAATTTCTTTTGCCTCCTGAGGAATTCAAGACAATGGTGAACTTTCTTGGCTGTGACGTCAATGTGGTTTCGACTGGGACAAGTTAATAGGGTCTTGAAGCTCTTAACTCCCTCAAACTCAATACCATTGAGGTACAGTACTGTGTAAAAGTCTTGGGCACATAACCGTAACTAGGGTGCACAAATCCTTTGCACAGTACTGTGGTAATTTTATGTATTGCACTGTACTGCTACCGCACAAAAAATGTGACGTGACTGATGGCAAACCTGATATGGGTCTCTTGTGGACTGAGTGATAAGGGGGAAGGGAGCAGGAAGCACCAGAGAGATGTCCTGTAATGATCAATAAACCAATTGTTTGGAATCAAATTACCTTGCCTGGTGTCTCAGGGTGTGTCTGCACCAACCCCCCCCCCCCACACTTCTGGCACTTCTCTGCCACCAGTCCCACACCCCTCCCGCGGCGCTCCACACTCGCCATTCCCAACATCCTTTGCTCCTGCCAGATTTACAAACCCTCTGTCTGCTCCACGTTGACAAAACGCAGTACTGTGCACTGCACCCCCTACTTGCCCCAATGTCAGTGGCCAACTCTTTATCTGGCATTGAGGAGAATGTTAATATGACACCATGTTACTAAGCTTCCTATCAATGATTAAAGTCTCCATTCTCCACATCTCTTCCTCTAGTGATTACGTACACCCTTGGAATTCACCAACATTGCAAGGATTGAGGTTGGAGCAACACACATCTGCAGATTTTCTCTTGTAAAGGAATGAGGTTCTATCCTGCCCCACCTCTCCCTAAACTCGAGTCCTTTTGACCTGCCAATATTCATGTAAATCTTCCTCACTTTCATTCCCGCTTAATAAAATCTTTTCAATAACATATGGGGAGGGCGTGGGGGCTGCTGCACAGGATCGAAATAAGCTGCAGGAGGTTGTAAACTCAGTCAGCTCCATCATGGCACTCGCCTCCCCAGCACCCAGGACATCTTCAAGGAGCAATGCCCCAAAAAGGCAGTATTCATCATTAAGGACCCCCCATCACCCAGGACGTGCCTTGTTCTCATTGCGACCATCAGGGAGGAGGTACAGAAGCCTGAAGGCACACAGTCAATGATTCAGGAACAAATTCTTCCCCTCTACCATCTGATTTCTGAATGGCTATTGAACCCATGAAAACTACCTCACTACTTTTTTATTTCTGTTTTTTGGACTACTTATTTAATGTAATTTTTAAAAATATATGTACTTATTGTAATTTAGTTATTATGTATTGAAATGTTCTGCTGAGTCATAATGCATTTCAAGACATATGCCTGTGATATTAAACCTGATTCTGATCATGTGACCGTGTACACAATACTCAAAGCACGTTCTCACTAACATTTTTTACAACTGCACATAATATCCCAGGTTCTGCACTCAGTGCCCTGAACGATGAAGGCCGGTGTGGCAAACCTTCCTAGCTGTCCTGTCTACCTATGATGGTACCTTTAGCAAATCAGATATCAGGACCCACTGTTCCACAGCACTCCCTAGGGTCCTGCTGTTCTCTGTGTAAGTCCTGCCCTGGTTGACTGCCAGATCTGCTGTGTGGGAAGGGTGCTGACACGGCCTTCTGACAGCCGGTTATCTCGGGAGGAAGGAAGAGGTGGGGGCTGGCACTGTGTCTGCCTTGAAGTGTTACTCAGCCCTGTGAGATGGGGTTCCATTTTGCAATAAGAACACTCTGACCACAGGGCGGGGTTTTGTGCTTTCTGTCTGGCCTGGGAAAGGCACCGCTCTGAGTCCCTGTGAAGGCCGAGGCTCTCGGCCAGAACAGAGTTAGGTCTGGCCCCCTAAAGGGAGCGACTAAACCTCCAGATGCAAAGCCTGACGGTCGGAATCAGGCTATCAAGGGCCCAGGGTAGGATGTGAAGCCTTGCGGCTCTGGGTACCGAAAGAGTCTCAGTGGGTCCCATCCCTCTTCTGAGATGTTAAACCATGACCCTCTCTGATTGGGGGGTTGGTTTCAGCTGCAATCTGATTTGTTCTCTTGTTGCCGTGGCAACTGCTTGTGAAAAGGCCCGCCAGAGATTGTGAGGCGCTGTGTGGTGGTGAAGTTGTGAACGGTGTTACGTAGATTCGGCACGTGGTCCAGAAGCTCAGATTAATCTCCACGGACGCACAGAGGACAGTATCCATCATGGCCTGGTATGGAAACACTAATGCCCAGGGATAGTGGTGCCATGTGCCCATGGCCACACCCTGAGTTTTGAGAAAGTGGGGGTTAGCTGAATTGTTGCGTGTGAGAGCATGGTGGCGGAGTGGATCTGGTTAGGCCTGTGCTCTAGAAAGAAGCAGAGAGGTTTGAGGCCTTCCTGATGAGGAATAGAAGTGTATAGGAACTAGACGTCCTTGGTGAAAATGAGGTGGTCAGGGCCAGGGAACTGGAAGTGATTGGAGAGATCGAGAACAGGTGAAGTGCCATTGATGCAGGGGGGAAGGGGGTGAACCAAGGTGGGGATATAAACACGAGTGAGGCAGGAGCAGGCAGAAACAGTGGGCCTAACGGGCCATACAAAATCCTGGAGAAACTCAGCAGGTCAGAGAGCATCTAAAGAAATGAATAAACAGTCAACATTTTGACCCTTCATCAGGACTCCGATCTTGGCCCAAGATATCAACTGCTAATGTCAGACATCCCACCTCTCCTGGAAGTTCTGGGAGGCTCCCGCATATTGATAGCGGCTCGCAAATTAAATACAATATCCTGGAAATCGATTTTTGAGAGAGACAGATGGAGAGAGGGAGAGCGCGAGACATGGCAAGTGTTCCAAAAAAATAAAATATAAAACGCACTTCACCCCAGACTACACCAAAGTGTACCCCTGCCTAACAGGGGTCAAAATAATGACAGTGTTGCTCGCTGCACTGTTTGCAACAGTGACTTTTCTATTGCCCATGGTGGGTTAAAATGTAAAAGACACGTTGAGGCGAGTTTAACAGGTGTCATTCGTTCATTAGCTTAGCTGGCTAGCTGCTAAGGAGCTACTCTATTGCAGACATCCCACCTCTCCCGGGAGTCTCCTGCAAATTGACGGTGCTACCTCCCTGAAATGAGTTTTTGCAGGGTGGGATGTCTGTAATGTGTTGCTCTGGATCTCCAGCATCTGCTGAATCTCTTGTGCTTATGGCCAAACCGGACTGTCAGGCTTGTGGTTGGAGCCCAGTTTATCACAGGCTGAGCCCTCGCCGCTAGTGAGCACCTCTACGAGGATGTGAGAAAACTTCATGCGTCATCAGAGACCTCCGCATCCAGGACACGTTTTCTTGTCAGGAAGAAGGTACAGGAGCATTCAGTCCCACATCACAGGTTCAGGAGCAGTTATTATCCTTGAACCATCAGGCTCCTGAGTCGGCGCAGATAACATCACTTACCTCAACCCTGAACTGACTGTGCGGCCCACACACTCACTTTTAACAGCTCATGTTCTGAGAATTATTTTTTTTACTTACAGAATTGGTCTTTTTCACATTGGTTGTTAATCAGTCTTTGCATTATCATTTTTAATTTAGTAAAATTCTATTTGCCTATTAAATACGTGAAAGGAATTGAATTTCAAGGTAGAATATGGTAATGCTGTTTGATGATAAACTTCCTTTGAATGTAAATGAAAAGCCCTGCCTGTCTCCTGGGAATGGTTTCCGCCCTGATCCTGTCAGTCCCACGGTGGCACCTGAGGCTAATTGGTGACACTTCCTCGGAGAGTATGGCTGTGTTTGCGCCTGGTTTTCCTGCCTTTCGACCGCAACATTCCTCTGCCACTTCAGGGCCCAGAATTCCCAAGGGTCTTAAGTAGTTTCCTTGGATCTCCCTGGAAAGAAGGCACAACCCAGCTGTACGCCAATAAGAATTTGAGAAGATTCAGTAGTTCAAAATTCAAAGTAAATTGATTATCAAAGTTCATATATCACACCAGATGCTACCCTGAGATTCATTTTCACCAACAATGAGTATGTCAGCAAAAAGTCTTAAAGCACTACATCACAGAATCAGGCCCTTTGGACCTAATCCATGCTAACCCAATCTGCCCAGTCCCGTCAATCTGTACCTGGACCCATACCCCTGTCATCCTCGTACCTATCCAAACTTCTCTTAAAAGCTGAAATCAAACCTGAATCCAGCACCTCCGCTGGCAACTTGCTCCACGTGCTGAGTGAAGAATTCCTCCCTCATGTTTTCTCTTAAGTATTTCACCTTTCAGCCTTAACCTTTGATTCCTACCCAGCTTGCGGGGAAATGGCCTGCTTCCATTTATCCTGTCTATACCCTTCATTATTTTGTATACCTCTATGCAATCTTGAGGAAGGGTTTCGGCCCGAAATGTCAACTGCTTATTCATTTCCGAAGATGCTGCCTGGCCAGCTGAGTTGCTCCAGCATTGTGTGTGTGTTGCTCTGGACTTACAGCATCAGCAGATTTTCTTGTGTTTCTCATTTGTTGTACCTAGATTAACATCTCCTCTCATTCTCCCACACAATAAAACCCTAGCCTATTCATTCTGTCCTGAAAGCTTGGGTCGTGGGGTCCCTGCAACATCCTTATAAATTTTCTTTGCACTCTTTCAATCATGATGATATCTTTCCTGTTGACCAGAAAATGGAGGCACCTCTTTTTCCCTTATTAGGGAGAGAGGGAGCCTGTGGTATGTTGAACACCGGGAGAAACATGAAGTCTTTGGGGTAACTGCAAGTCTGTGTCTTTGCTATTGTTTTGAGCTTGCGCGGGAGGGAGAGGAGCTGGAGGGATATTTTGGGGTTCTAACATTTAACTGTCATTCGTTCTTTGGGGCACTCTCTGCTTTAGTAGATGGTTGCGAAGAAAAAGCATTTCAGGATGTATATTGTATACATTTCTCTGACATTAAATTGCATCGTTGAACTGTGCACCCTCACCAACACCAGCATGCCAATTCCTGTACTTGGTGCCCAGATTTCAATGGCTAAGGAAGAAGCTGGAAATAGATCAGTCCTGTTGAAGGGCCTCTGCTCGAAACGTCGACTGTATATGCCCCTCCAGACTCTGCTTGACCTATTGTTCCTGCGGCATTTTGGGTGTGCTGGAAGTAGTTCAGACGAGGTATAACCCTTAAGATATAGGAGCAGAGTTTTCATTGAGTTTGCTCTGTCATGTGATCATGGCTGATTTATTTTTCCCCCTCAATCCTATTCTCCTGCTTTCTTCCTGGTGTCCTTGGACACCCTTACTAATCCAAAGCGCATTAACCAATGCTTTAAGGACAGTGCATTCAGATTAATTGGGGCAGCCTCTTATTTGAGACAACTCTTGGTGAACAAAAACCAATTGAGAAAATAGCCAGGATTCCTGTTTGTTTGGGACAAAATGCCACTTAATCGGGCCAGGAGACTATTGCTGAGCAGCTCCTAGTTCGTGTCGGTCTTGTGCGCTTTTGTGGCTATCAAATATACTACACTGTGCTCGGAGAGAAAAGTTTCTAAATAGTGTCTGCTGCATGTGTTTGTACTCAAAAAGCTGTGAGAGTTTGTGAGAAACAAGCAGTATGGCGTTTCAGAACTGTTTTGCTCTGTGTGGTTTCAAGGGTTCAGACTTGGAGGTGCCAGAAACGGCTGGGAGTAAAAAAAAAGAAACAATTATATTACTTCGAGTTAGGAGCTAGGAGGAATTTGAAGGTGTCGGCAATCATCTTGAATGTTACAATGAAAATGAAGATTTGGAGGATGCATCGTAGGAAGCTAGTCCATTATCTGCAAGAGGTGTCTGCGGTGATTCTGTTCATTGCTTACGTCTCTGTCGATAACCATGAAGAACTAATACACAGTTTTAGCGTACTGTAGCAGTATTGATAGTGTTCTAATTTATTCTGTAATTCATTTGAATACATAATTAGTTACTCCATTAAATGGTAGTTTGCCTTTTTTATACTTTTAACAATTTCCATGAATCTTTAGCTAATTGGGGCAGCTGCTTAATTGGGCCAAAAAGTACGGGTCCTAATGTGTCCCAATTAACTGGAATCCCCAGTATATCTAATGATTTGTTCTCCACAAACATCTGTGACAAAGAATTCCACCTGTTCTCCTGCTAAGGAAATTCCTTTTCATCACTGTTCCAAAGCAACGTCTTTCTGTTCTGAGTGTGTTCTCTAAGCGTCCGCTCTATCTTGGCCTTCCAATATTCGATCGTTTTCAATGAGATCCCCCTGCTTAGACTAAAACCTGCAATGAACAGCTTGTCTTTTTACGAAAGGCTGGACAAATTAGGCTTGTATCCATTGGAATGGCAATCAGGGCAGCACGATAGCATAGTGCTTAGCACAGCACAAGCGACCCGGGTTCAGTTCCCGTCACTGCCTGTAAGGAGTTTGAATGTTCTCCCCGTGATTGTGTAGGTTCCTTCTGGCTGCTCCGGTTTCCTCCCACAGTCTGAAGCCGTACCAGTTGATAGGTTAATTGATTGTAAATGGCCTCGTAAATTGCAAGGATTAAGTTGGGTTATTGGCTCGAAGGGCCAGAAGGGTCTATTCTACACTGTATGCCAATAAGTAAATTTAATTGTGTTTGGGGGATCTCTAGAGGGCTGAGCAGGTGAAGGTAGGGAGTTTGGGTAGAAACTCTGTGCTTTCCCTTTTACAGATGCTGCTTGGCTTGCTGATTTCCAGCATTTGTAGTACCTTGGTGCTTGCTTCTTGTCCGTTGGAGTTAGAACAATGAATGGAGACTAATTCCACTTTATCCTAGCAACACACACACACACACGTACACACACACACGTACACACACACACGTACACACACACACGTACACACACACGTACACACACACGTACACACACACGTACACACACGTACACACACACGTACACACACGTACACACACACACGTACACACACGTACACATACACACACACACACACGTACACATACACACACGTACACACACACGTAGACACACGTACACACACGTAGACACACGTACACACACGTAGACACACGTACACGCACACACACACACGTACACGTACACGTACACGTACACGTACACGTACACGTACACGTACACACACACACACACACACACACACACACACACACACACACACACACACACACACACACACACACACACACACACACACACACACACACACACAATGCTGCTGGAATGCAGCAGGCCAGGCAGCATCTATAGGAAGAAGATGGCCCGAAATGTCGACTGTGCTTCTCCTTATAGATGCTGCCTGGCCTGCTGCATACCACCAGCATTTTGTGTGTGTTGCTTGAATTTCCTCGTGTTTTCATTTTATCCTCCCCAGTTTCCATCATCTTCAGATTCTACCCCTCACACATGAGGTGGAGGGTTGGGGGGGGGGAGGTGCATGATTTAGGGCAGCCAGTGGGCATATGTCTGTTCATGTGTGTACATGCATGGATATAGATGCAGGCACACACGTAGCACCAGAGCTCAGGATCGAACCCAGGACTCTGGCACTGTGAGGCATTGGCTCTACCAGCTGTGCCCCTGTTGAGGTCTTTGGCCTCCTTACACCTCAAGGGCCAAGAGGAATGTGGAACAACGCCTGCATCGATTCATGAACACCAACCCTTGCCCAACACATTGAGTCCCTCACAAAGCATGGAAGAATGCCACTCTCCCCATCTTGCTCACACTAGCCCCCAACATGAGGAAGATGACACTTTGATCATTGTGTCTGTTGCTACAGAATGCATTCTATATTCAGTCTGCTAGAGCCTGGTAGATTTGTTTTGAGATTAGCTTTGCCTGTGGTTGCTACAAAGAGGTGGAGTTTGGTTTCCTGGGGGGGGGGGTTTGACTTTTAACTGGCCTCATATTTAACTGCTTCCCTATTACACTTCAATACAGACTAACGTTGTCCTGCCTCTGCAAGTGTGTGTGTGTGTGTGTGTGTGTATGTATCTCTGTCTGCAACTGGTCCCTGCTAATGCAGATCCAAGTGAGAAATGGGGTAAGCTCTCTCTCTTCCCAAATAAATCAAGAGAATCCAGCTATTTTTGTGATTAGTTTTTGTTCTTTAAGGGTTGTCCCAAATAAGTGGTTGCAACTGTTAACCGATGGCCTAATTAACTGTAATCCACTGTATATTAAAGAAAATTAAATAAGTACAGTAATGCAAAAAGAGAGCAGAAATAGTGAGGTGGTGTTCATGGGTGGGTTCATTGTCCATTCAGAAATCTGATGGTGGAGGGGAAGAAGCAGTTCTGAAAACATTGAGTGTGTGTCTTCAGGAAGGCTTTTGAAGCTGGAAATGGGGAAATCTGCTCATGAGCATATCAAATGGAAGTATACAAAATACAGTCAATCTTGTAGTGTAGTTAGAGATTGGCAGGTATGTTGTTGTGGACATCGCTGAATCGTGGCTGAAAGAAGATCGTAGTCGAGAGCTGAATATCCACAGAGACATGTTGTATTCAAAGGACAGGTAGGTAGGCAGAGGCTTTGTCGGCAAAATGTGAAATCAAATCCTTAGAGGTGAAATAGAAATAGGACCGGGAGATGTCGAATCCTTGTGGCTAGAGTTAAGAAACCACAAGGGTAAGAAGACCCTTTTTTTGGATAAAAGGGTAAAAGGAAGTTATTTATAGGTGTCTGAACAGTAGACAGGATGTGGAGAAAGAAAAGGCATGTAAAAAGGACAATGTTGTAATAGTCATGGGGGATTTCAGTCTGCAGGTAGATTGAGAAAATCAGGTTGGTGCCGGATCCCAAGAGAGGAAACTTGTAGTATGTTTTTTTAGAGTAGCTTGTGTTGATCCTGTGTGGATTGGGTGTTGTGTAATGACCCAGATTTGATTAGGAAGCTCAAGGTAAAGGAACTCTTCAGAGACGGTGATAGAATTCACCCTTCAATTTGAGAAGGAGAAGTTAACATCAGATGTCTCGGTATTACAGTGGAGGAAGGGGAACCACAGAAGCATGAGAGAGGAGCTGGCCAAAATTGATTGAAACGGCACAGTAGCAGGGATGATGGCAGAATAGCAATGGCTATTGTTTTTGGGGGAAGTTTTGAAAGGCGCAGGAAAGATGCACCCCAAAGATGAAGTAGTACTCTGAAGGGAGGATGAGGAAACCATGGCTGACAAAGGAAGTTGAGGACAGCATAAAAGCCAAAGAGAGTGCATGTTAAATGTACATATAGAAACCTATAATATAGCAAAAATTAGTGAGAAGTTAGAGGATTGATAAGCTTTTTAAAAGTCAACAGAAGGCAACTAAAAAGCCATAATGATGAAACATGAAGGTAAACAAGCCAATAATATACAAGTTTATTTGGTACAAGAAGTTTCTTTGGATATATAAAGCATAAAAAAAGGGAGGTGAGAGTCAATATTGGACCACTGGAAATTGATGCTGAAGAGGCACTAATGGGGGACAAAAAAAATGGCAGAAGAACTTAATGTATGTTGTGCCAGTCTTCACTGTGGAAGCCAGAAGTGAGAGAGTGTCAGGGGGAAGAAGTGACTATTAATAAGAAGGTACTTGGAAACTGAAAAGTCACCTGGATGACATGGCTTCTGAAAGAGGTAACTGAAGATGGGGGCATTAGTGAAGAAGTGAGTGTCCTTACTGTTAATAAGGAGAACGTGCTTGGGAAGCTGAAACGTCTGAAGGCAGGTGGAGTTCTGAAAGAGATTGTGGAGGCATTAATAATCTTTCAAGAATCACTAGATTCTGAAATGGTTCCAGAGGACTGGAATATTGCAAATGCCACTTCACTGTTTAAGATGGGATAGAGGCAGAAGAAAGGTCAGTTAGCCAGACCTGAGTGGTTGGAAAGATGTTAAAGTCTATTATTAAGTATGAGATTTTGGTGTACTCGGAGGCACAGGATAAAACAGTCCAACGTTATCATGGTTTTCTGAAGGGGAAGATCTTGCCTGACAAATCTTTTGGAATTCTTTGAGGAAATAACAAGCAAGGTGACAGTGGATGTTGTTTACTGAGATTTTCAGAATACCTTTGACAAGGTGCCGCACATAAGTTTGCTCAACATAGTATTATAGCAAAGATACGATATGGATGGCATGGACAGAAGATTGATGCAGGAGGAAATAATGGGGAAACAAGGGATCTTTTCTGGTTGGCTGCCAGTGACTAATGATGTGCTTAGGGGGTCTGTATTGGCACCACTTATGTTATATGTCAGCGATTTAGACGGTGGAATTGTCAAGTTTGCAGACAATACGAAGATAGGTGGAGGGGCAGGTGGTGTTGATGAAGCAGAGAGGGTACAGAAGAATTTAGAGTGGGAGAATGTGCAAATAAGTGGCAGGTTGAATATAGTGTACGGAAGTGTATGGTCATGCACTTTGGGAGGAGGACTAGAGGTGTGGACTATTTACTAAATGGGAAGAAAATTCAAAAATCAGAAGTATAAAGGTTAATGCAAACACGAAGAAATCTGCCGATGCTGGAAATTCAAGCAACACACAAAATGCTGGTGGAACGCGGCAGGCCAGGCAGCATCTATAGGAAGAAGCACTGTCGACGTTTCAGGCTGAGACCCTTCGTCAGGAAGTCGACAGTGCTTCTCCCTATAGATGCTGCCTGGCCTGCTGCGTTCCACCAGCATTTTGTGTGTGTCGTATAAAGGTTAACTCCAGGTTGAGTAACTGGTAAGGAAGGTAAATGCCATGTTAGCATTCATTTTGAGAGGACTAGAATATCAAAGCAAGGATGTAATACGGAGGCTTTATAAGGCATTAAACAGACTACGCTTGGAGTATTGTGAGCAATTTTGGGCCCATTGTCAAAGAAAAGATGTGCTGGCAGTGCATAGGGTTCAGAGGAGGTTCACAAGAATTAGCCCAGGAATGATAGGGTTAAGATATGAAGAAACTCTGATGGGTCTGTACTTACTGGAGTTTAGTAGAATCGGGGGATCTCATCGAAACATACTGAATGTTGAAAGGCCTAGATAGTGGATTTGAGGAGGATGTTTCCTACAGTGGGGGAGTCCAGGACCAGAGGGCACAGCCCCAACAGAGATGAGCAGGAATTTCTTTAGCCAGAGGGCGATGAATCTATGGAATTTATTGCCACAGGTGGCTGTGCAGGCCAAGTAATTGGGCATATTTAAGGTGGAGGTTGATAGGTTTTTAATTAGTCAAAGCGTCAAAGGTTACGGGGAGAAGGCAGGAGAATGGAGTTGAGAGGGATAATAAATCAGCCATGCTGGAAGGGAGGAACAGACTCAAAGGGATGAATGAACTAGTTCTGCTCCTGTGTCTTGTGCACTTGTGGCAAAGTAGACTCCAGTGGTCGAATTCTCTTCTCCAGCTCCCACTTCCGTGTTTGTGTCCCAAAGGAATGGCTGATAAGCTCACATAACTGACAACCCCGCCTCGGCTGCCCCCGAAGTCTCAGCCGGGTTTCTTGTCCTCTGCATAAGTCCACGTATGCGCAGGTGTGACGTTAAACAGACCTGCAGCAGTGTCGCAGGCACAGAGCATCAGAGGCACACTATTCACAGGAACAATAGAAAGGCAACGTAAATTGCCAGATAGAGCACAAACGGAGCAAAACAAAAGCCTGCTTTAGTGGAAAGAAGTCGCACTGTTGCTATGCTGACGTTGTGACTTCGGTTTTGCAGGTTGTTTCAAAAACCAAATGGTAGCTGTTCCTGCTGGTGTGTGACTTCAGGTTTCTGCACCTCCTGTGAGAAGATGGCATGGCCTGATCTCTAACAATGGGTGTTGCCACCTTGTAGATAGCACCGATGGTGGGGGGGAGTGTACTCGTGATGTATTGTGCTGAGTTCACCCAGTACGTCATGAGCTTTGTGGGTTTCTGTGAGTTCAAATTGCTGACTGGACCGTGGTGCAGTCTACTGTCTAACCTAATGTCAAAATTGCAAATGAGAGGAGATGATTCACCCCCTCTGCCCTGCTCCCTGAGTTAACAAGGTAATAGCTGATTTGACTATGACTGCTCCTTCCTGGCCATGCCTGGTGCTCTTCCGCTCATGTCGCAATTGTCAAGAACTGATCTACCTCTGCCTTGAACATGTGACCAGACTGCTTCCACTACTGTGGGAAATTGTGTCCCAATGACTACAGAGAGGGTCAAAAAGGTGTGTTCTTTGAAAAGAAAGTGAAGGTTGCTGGCTGTATGTTTGTCGGGTTGTTTGCTGAGCCTGGAGGTTCTGTAGCAAATGTTTTGTCATCAGTGTGCAACTGAGTGCTGTTGTTTTTTTGCTGAGTGCCCGCGTTTATATTTGCCGGGACCCAGCGTGGACTCGCGGCCGGCTCGAAAGCCAACCAATCAGAATGACAAGACAAACGTTTGGCAGAAGCCACCTTTAATTTGCCCACTGATAATGTCACCTTGACTGGTGATGAAACGTTTGCGAGTCTAACCTCCAGGATCGGCGAAGGAAGTCAGGAATGACCCATAGAGCTTGTGCTTGTGGTCGTTTCACCAAGTGTTATAAGGATGAAGAAGACGAAGGGAGAGGGAGCGTAAGGGGGGAGAATGAAGAGTGAGAGAACAAAGGGCAAGGCATGGAGTCGGTGTTAAGAAAGGCACATGCAATGTTAGCATTCATTTCGAGAGGACTTGAAATTCAAAGCAAGGATGTAACGTTGAGGCTTTATAAGGCTTTGGTCAGACTGCACTTGTCTATCTAGGAAATTGTCTTTTCTAAGAAAAGATGTGCTGGCATTGGAGGAGGTCCAGAGCAAGGTCACGTAAACGTTTCTGGCAATGAAAGGGTTCATGTGTGGGGAGTATTTGACATTGCTGGGCCTGTACTCGCTGGAGTTTAGAAGAAATGAGGGGGCATCCCATTGAAAAGTATTAAATGTTGAAAGGTCTAGACCAAGGGTTTCCAACCTAGGGTCCATAGACCCCTCAATTACTGATAAGAAAGGATGGTAAGTCCCTGGCATTGAGAGAATGGATGTGGGGAGCATGGCGGGGAAATCTAGAGCTGGAGAGCACAGCCTCGGAACAGAATATCTCTTTAGAACAGAGATCAGGAGGAATTTCTTTTGCCAGAGAGTGGTAAATCTGGAATTCATTTTCACAGGTGACTCAATCTCTCCTCATAGTCTAACCCCCTCATCTCTGGAATCAACCTGGTGAACTCCTCTGCATCGCCTCCAAAGCCAGTATATCCTTCCTCAAGTATGGAGACCAGAACTGCACACAGTACTCCGGGTGCAGCCTCACCAGTACCCTGTATATTTGCAGCATAACCTCCCTGCTCTTAAATTCAATCCCCCTAGCAATGAAGGCCAACATTTGCCGCCTTGATAGCCTGCTGTACCTACAAACCAACCTTTTGTGATTCATGCACAAGCACTCCCAAGTCCCTCTGCACAGCAGCAAGCTGCAATCTTTTACCATTTAAATAATAATCTGCTCTTTCATTTTTCCTTCCAAAATGGATGACCTCGCATTGTACTGCATCTGCCAGACCCTTGTCCTGTCACTTAACCTATCTATCTCTGCAGACTCTCTATATCTTCTGCTCAATTTGGTGTCATCAGCAAACTTAGATGCCCTGCACTCGGTTCCCTCTTCCAGATCGTTAGTGTATATCGTGAACAGTTGCAGGCCCAGCACCGCCCTGTGGCACACCACTCACCACTGATTGCCAACCAGAGTAATGACCATATATCCTAAATCTCTGCTTTCTCTTAGTTAACCAATTCTCTATCCATGCTAATACATCAACCCCAACTCTATGCATCATTTTCTTATGGGTAAGTCTTTTATGTGGCACCTTATCGAACACCTTCTGGAAATCCATGTAAATAATGTCCATCTGTTCTCCTCTATCCACTGTGCTCATTATATCCTCAAAAGACTCCAGTAAATTTGCCAAACAGGACCTGCCTTTGCTGGATCCATGCTGTGTCTGCCTGATGGATCCATTTCTTCCCAGATGCCTCGCTATTTCTTCTTTGATGATAGCTTCCAGCATTTTCCCAACTACAGATGTTAAACTAACTGGCCTATAGTCACCTGCCTTTTGCCTACATCCTTTTCTGAACAGTGGCGTGACATTCACTGTCTTCCAGTCCGCTGGGACCTGCCCAGAGTCCAGAGAACTTTGGGAAAATATCACAAAGCCTCCTCTATAACTTCTGCCCTTTCTTTTGGTACCCTGGGATGCATTCTGTCTGGATTAGGATTATTGTCTATCTTCAGGCCCACAAGTTTGCACGGCAGTACCTCTTCAGTGATAACTATTGTATCGAGGTCCTCACCTCCCACCGTATCCATAACATCTCTCTCTGGCATGTTAGATGTGTCCTCCACCATGAAGACTGACACAAAATAGTCATTCAAAGCCTCTGCCATTTCCTCATTGCCCAATAACAATTTCCTCTTCTCGTCCTCCAAGGGACCTATGTTCACTTTAGCCACTCTGTTCCGCTTTATAAAATTCTAAAAACTTTTACTACCTGTTTTTATATTTTGAGCTAGTTTATTTTCATAATCTATCTTCCCTTTCTTTATTGCTCGCTTAGTGTTTCTTTGTTGCTTTTAAAAGTTTTCGCAATCTTCCAGTTTCCCACTATTCTTGGTGATTTTGTATACATGATCTCTTAGTTTGATGCTGTCTTTCAGTTCCTTTGTTACCCAAGACCAGCTCTCCCCACCCTTGTTGTCCTTGCTTTTAACTGGAATATACTTTTGTTGAGCACCGTGAATAATCTCTTTGAAAGTCTTCCACTGTTCCTCAACACTCCCACTATATATCTGTGTTCCCAGTCTACACTCGCCAAATCCTCTCTCATCCCATTGTAGTCTCCATTGTTTAGGCATAATACACTGGTTTTAGATCAAACTATTGCACCCTCCATTTGTATGAGAAACTCAATCATACTGTGATCACTCTTTCCAAGAGGATCCCTAACTACAAGATCAGTCACTAATTTTACCTGCCTCATTGCACAGGACCAGATCTAAGATAATGCGTTCCCTTGTAGGTTCAGTAACCTGCTGTTCAAGAAAGCCATCACAGATGCATTCTATGAAGTCCTCCTCAAGACTGCCTCGACCAACTTCATTCATCCAATCTATGTGCAAGTTAGTCCCCCATGATAACTGCTGTTCCATTCTTACATGCCTCAGATATTTCTGTTCGTTGTCTGTGCAACTGTAATGTTATTATTTGGTGGCCGATAGACAACTCCCACCAGTGTTTTTTTTCCCCTTTACTATTCCTAATCTCTACCCAGATGGATTCAACATTCTGCTCCTTAGATCTTGTATCGTCTCTCACTATCGCCTTGATGTTGTCTTTAATTAAGAGTGCTACCCCACCTCCCTGACCTTCCTGCCTATCCTTCTGTATTACCTGAAATCCTTGGATATTTAATTCCCAATCCTCTCCACCCTGCAACCACATTTCTGAAATGGCCACTAAATCAATCCCCTTTGTACTGGTTTGACCCACTTCCTTTGAACTATACACAACTTTACACCTCCCTCTTCACACCCACATTACAGATACCCAAATGATATACAAATAATGAATTTGAATCAGCATTCTCCGGTCTCCCCATTAACTATGGTTCACAGATTTTAGAACCTATTGTCGAGAGCTGCATTTCTAATTTAATTTAGATTTGAAGATTGGTGGCTGAAGTTATTTGTTATATGTGCTAACTCCAAAAACACCCTAAAATCAGGTAACTCCTGTACCTAATATAGTAGCCACTGCATTATATGCTCGTGATCTTCTGCTGTTGCAGCCCATCCACTTCAAGGTTCAACATGTTGTGCATTCAGAGATGCTCTTCTGAACACCACGGTTGTAATGTGTGGTTATTTGAGTTACTGTTGCCTCCTTGTCAGCTTGAACCAGTCTGGCCATTCTCCTCTGACCTCTCTCATTAACAAGGCATTTTTGGCTGCAGAATTGCTGCTCACAGAATGTTTTTTTTTGTTTTTTGCACAATTCTCTGTGAACTTTAGAGATTGTTGTGTTTGAAAATCCCAGATCAGCATTTTCTGAGATACTCAAACCAACAGTCATTCCACAGTCAATGTCACATTTCTTCCCTATCCTGATGTTGGGTCTGAACAACAACTGAACCTCTTGACCATGTCTGCGTGCTTTTATGCATTGACTTGCTGACACATAACTGTCTGATTTGATCTTTGCTTCAACGAGCAGCTGTACCTCATAAAGTGGCCCCTGAGTATATGTTGCAGTTGTATAAGTCATGGGACAATTTACAATGACCAATTAACCTACCAACCGCATGAGGAAACTGGAGCACCCAGAGGAAACCCACGCGGTCACGGGGAGAACGTACAGACTCTTTCCAGACGGTGATGGGAATAGAACCCGGGTTGCCTGTACAGTAAAGTGTTGTATTAACCACTACACTACTGTGCCACTTCTAGAACTGGAGGGCTTGAGGTATCGCTAGAGGTTGGTCATGGTTGGTCTTTATTCCTTGCACCACAGAATAAGGGGTGACCGTACAAAAATGTTAAACTTTATGAGAGACTGGTGAGGTGGACGGGAACAGTCTTTTCCCCAGGGTTCAGGAGTCCAAAACTACAGAACACTGATCTAGGGTGAGTGGAACAATTGAGGTGGTAAGGTAGGGGAACAGTTAGCACAACACTTTACAGTACAACAAGACACGGGTTCAATTCCTGCAGCTGCCTGTAAGGGGTTTGTACGTTCTCCCTGTGACCATGTGGGTTTCCTCCGAGTGCTCAGGTTTCCTCCCACAGTCCAAAGACGTACTGCACTGTAGGTTGTAAATTGTCCTGTGATTAGGGTGGGAATAAATCAGGGGATTGCTGGGAGGCTGAGCTTGAAGGGCAGAATGGTCTACTCTGTGCTGTTTCTCAGTAAGTAAATAAATGGAAGCTTCTTCGTGCAGAAAGCAGAGAGTCTGATAATGAGCTGTCAGAGGAAGTGGTTGAGTGGCAGATACAGCAGTGTCACTCGAATGGGTGTGTGGAGGCGTGGGGCTCAAGAGAGATAGATTGAATACAGGAAGTTGGGACTTGCTGGCTGGGCACCGTGGTTGGCAGAGTCTGGTTGGGCCAAGCGGCCTGTGTCGTGTATTGCTCTGCGACTCACTGCCGGCTGGGAGAAAACTTTGTGTCTGTCGTAGATCAGCTTCCCCTTGCACTTATTTTTTACAGTGACGTCTTGCCCCCCCCCCCCACCAAACCCTCTGCCCTCCATTCTAGATTCTCTCACAAACAGAAACATTCTCTCCACACCCATCTTATCCAAGGGCTTTCAGAATCACCACAGTCACACAGCACAGAAACTCGTCCATACTGGACCAGATGCCTGTGTACATCTGCCTGCACTTGGCAAATATAGCTTTCCCATCCCTGTACCTATCTAAGTGTAAATATACTCACCCCTCCCGCTTCAAAATCAGAATCAGGTTTAATATCACCGGCACGTTGTGCAATTTGTTGTCTTTGCGGCAGCAGTACAATGCGATATGTGATGATGGAAAAAGAGTTAATTACAGTAAATATATGTATAGATATATAATGGTTAAATAAGTTTCTTGCAAAAGTAGAAATTTAAAAAATGTAGTGAGGTAGTGTTTATGGTTTCAATGCCCATTCAGAATTTGGATGGCAGAGGGGAAGGAGCTGTTCCTGAATCGTTGAGTGTGTGTCTTCAGGCTTCTGTATCTCCTTCCTGGTGGTACCTTCTCGCAAATTTCTGCAATGTACCGTGCAGAGCATTTCAGCTGGCTGCCTCACCATCTGGTATGGCTAATATATATATTTAAATTAAAATAGTGCAAATATTTAAATTAAAATAATAAAAAAAAGATGGTGTTCATGAGTTGACTCTTCGAAGATGTCCTGGATATAATGGAAGCTAGTCTTCATAATGGAGCTGATTAAGTTTACAACTCTGAGGATTATTTTGATCCTGTGCAATAACCCACACACCACCCCCCCCCTTACCAGACGGTGATGCAGCCAGTTAGAATGCTCTCCACGGTAGAAATTTGTGAGTGTCGCTGGTGACGTACCAAATCTCCTCAAACTCCTAATGAAATGAGTCATCGTTGTGTCTTTGTAGCTGCAACAACATGTTGGGCCCAGGATAGATCCTCGGAGATATTGACACCCAAGAACTGAAAATTGCTCACTCTCCACTTCTGATCCTTCTGAGGACTGGTGTGTGTTCCCTCGTCCTACCCTTTCCGAAGTCTACAATCCGTTCTTTGGTCTTACTGACGTTGAGTGGAGCTTAACTGTCCTTGGGCAGCTTGTTCCCTATATTCTGTTTTTAAAAAATAAACTTGCTCCTTTGGTCCCCTTTAAATCTCTCGCCTATCATCCTAAACCTGCCCACACATCTCACTGCCTCGGTAAAGCAGACAATGTAATCAAAAGACCCTCGCCCACCAAGCTTGAACATTCTACTGTCTATTTGAGCTCTCCTCTTGTGCCCACGAAAGGAGAATGAGGATTAAGCACTGGGTATAACGATCGAAGCCTGCATCTGCTGGCACGGAATGGTAACGTAGCCGTTGGCGCAACACTTTACGGCGCCAGCGATCGCAGTTCAATTCCCGCAGCTGTCTATACGTTCTCCCCTTGACTGCCTGAGTTTCCTCCAGGTGTTCTGGTTTCCTTCCACATTCCAAAGACCGAGACGTTATCTTAGTATCTCTCCTTTCAGTTAGTCCTGGCGAAGGGTCTCGGCCCGAAACGTCGACAGTGCTCCTCCCTGTAGATGCTGCCTGGCCTGCTGTGTTCCACCAGCATTTTGTGTGTGACGTTATGCTCAGGAAGTTGTGGGCATGCTACGTCGGCAGCAGAAGTGTGGCGACTGTTGCGGACTGCCCCAGCCCATCCTTACACTGTGTTGGTGACTCTCTGCCACAAAGGACGCATTCCACGGGAGTTATTTATTGAGATAGCGTGCAGAATAGACCCTTCTGGCCACGCTGCCCAGCAATCCCCCGATTTAACCCCAGCCTAATCATGGGACAATTTACAGTGACCAATTAACCTACCAGCCCATGCGTCTTTGGACCGTGGGATGATACTGCAGCAACCGGAAGAAACCCGCGTGGTCACGGGGGGAACGTGCAAACTCCTTACAGACAGCGGCGGGAATTGAAGCCGGGCTGTCTGTACTGTAAAGTGTTGTGCTAACCTCTGTTACCGATGATGCCTCTCTGTGGTTCCACGCTGAATGTTTTGATGTATACGTGGCTATCAAAGCTAATCTAATTTAATTTGACCTAAATTAATCTGAAATTAAACGCAAGATCTTTAAGAAATTGCACTTTATCGTTTACTGGTACTGCAGCTTCTCTGTAGCTTTTATACTTTAGTTCTGCGGAGTTGTTTTATCTGGTTCTACTTCAATGCACTGTGTAATGATCAGATCTGTAAAAACAAGTTTTTCACTGTATCTCTGTACATGTGACAATAATAAACTGATTTCAATACAATGTGCAAACACTCAGCAGATCAGGCAGCATCTCGGGAGAGAGAAAATAAATACAAGATTAATGTAGCAGGTCAAGTCCCGATGAAGAGTCTTTGACCTAGTGCATTAACTCTATTTCCCTTTCTCTCTCCACTGATGCTGACTGTCCTAGCGAGTATCTGAAGTCATTTATATTTTCAACAGACAGCACAACTGAGCATTCCTGGACTGTTTCAGTGACTCTGTGTTTTGATGTTTTATATTCTGTGTTTCTCACTAATTTTTTTTTCCCATTTGTGCTATTTGTTCTTTTTTCACCCTTTGGGTATTTGATGTCTTTGAACAGATTCCATTCTGGTTCTTTGTTTCGTGGCTGTCTGTAGGGAAGACGAAACTCAGGGTTGTATACTGCATACATAATTTGAAAATAAATGTACTTTGCATCTTTAAAAAAACTGAAATGATCTCATCAGTGCTGTCTCCGAAGCGTCCTCCTCCCTCTGTTGTCTGGTTCAGGGGACCTTTGCTGCCAAAATCTGCCAGGCCAAGATTTCAAGCTTTGAGGCCCTGGTGGAGGTAGAGACCCGTAAAACATTTTTAAAAAGTGGACAGGAGAGGTTCAGAGAGCTGTGGGTCAAATGAGGGCAGGTGGGACCAGCTCGCTGGGCAACGTTTTTGGCATGGATGAGTTTGACCCAGCTGGCCTGTTTCCATGCTGTGTGATTCAAATTATCTGAGCAAGCAAAGTTCTGGGCCAAGCTTGGTAAATAGGGATTAGTGCAGAGAGGAACTTCAAGGTAAATTTATTATCAAGCTACGTATATGTATTTTGCTACGGTAGCGGTTAACATGGCGCTATCACAGCTCGAGGTGTTCCGGAGTTTGGAGTTCAATTCCGACACCATTCGGTGAGGAGTCTGTTTGTCCTCCCTGTGAATGCAAACGCATGGGTTTTCTCTGGACGCTCCAGTTTCCACCCACAGTCCAAAGGCGTACCGATTGTCTTGTGACAATGGGAGACAAAGGGTTAATGGGGTATGTCGGTGGGGGGGGGGTGTGGTTCAGAGGGACAGAAGACCCCACTCCACACTGAATAAATAAATGTCATCAAGTGCTACCCTGAGATTCATTTTCTTGCGGGCATTTACAAATAAAGGAATACAATTGAAATAATGAAAAATTATAAATAAATAACTGACAGACAACCAATGTGCAAAAGAAGATAAATCTTGAAAATAATAAAAAAACTTTTAACAATAAGTAAATGATACAGAAAATATGAGTTATAGGGCCCTTGGATGTAACTCCATAGTTTGTGGAGTCAGTTTAACATTGAGTGAGTGCTGGTATAGAAGAGATGGGCCGGGGGGGGGCTCTCTCTGTGCTGGCCATCCTTATCTACCTTTGAGGAGGCAGTTGAGAGTAACCCACGACGGGTCTCAAGTTGCATGCAGGTCTTAACAGCGTAAGGGCACCAGATTTCACTCTCTGAAGTGCGTAGCAAGCTGGTTATCATTGAGGAGGTGCAATAGAGATTCTGCAGATGCCGGAAATCCAGAGACACAGCCACAGACACAATGTTGGAGAACTCAACAGGTCAGGCAGCACCTGAACATGAGAGACAGCAGATGCTGGAAATCCAGAGTAACACACACACAATGCTGGAGGAACTCGGCAGAACAGGCAGAAATAAAACAGGGATAGTTTAATTTATTTTTAGTATATAATTCTTTTTGTAAGTTATAGTTTTTAAATTACCTATTGCACTGTACAGCAGCAAAATATGCCGGTGATATTGGATATCAGAATCAGTTTACTATCACTGGCATATGTTGTGATATTTAACTTGTCAGCAACAGTTCAATGTAATGAATGATAATAGAAAAAAGTGGAATTGCAGTAAGTATATGTGTTTATTAAATAGCTAAATTAAGATAAGTAGTGCAAAGACAGAAATTAAGAAAAAAAGTAGTGAGGTAGTGTTCATGGGTTCAATGTCCATTCAGAAATCGGATGGCAGAGGAGAAGGTGTTCCTGAATTGTTGAGTGTGTCTCTTCAGGTTCTGTACCTCTCCCTAATGAGAGCAGGGCATGTCTTGAGTGGTGGGTGTCCTTAACGATGGATTTTCTGAGGCACTGCTCCTTGAAGCTGTCTTGGACATGACAAAGGCAAGTACCTATGTTGGGGCTGACTGATTAGTAGTCAAGTAAAATGTCAAAGTTTCAGGCCAATAAATCAACTTTTTTGTTCCTTGCCATAGATGTTGCCTGACCTGCTGAAATTCCTCCAGCGTTTTGTCTGTGTTGCTCTGAATTAGAATTCTCTACCTGTGATGTAGGCATTCAAATTCTGTGTCTCGGTTAGTTCTTGAGTATCCACCTCCTGAATCCTGCCCTCTGTACCAGACGCTCGAAGCTTCCTTTGGGACAGGTGTGGGGGAAGGGAGGAAGATCCTTGCCAGACTCCTGGTCATCCTTCCGAAGGTGAGAGGGAGGGGAATGGCTCTGCAGACTCCTGTACCCAGTGAAACCAACGGGTGGATCATTCCCTGTTCTGTTCCTCTGCCCTGTCTCACCTGTGTTAGCCTGCAGAGCCCACTATGGTCTCTGGTCATCCCAGCAGAGGAAATGGGGTTGGTCTTGGCGAGGTTTGAGAAGCCGACCGATCCACCCGCCGTCCCTGCTTCTTCAACGGCTGGTTGATCTTTGACCTCGACACCACTCTCCTGCAAAACCCTATATCATCCCCACATCCCCCTTTCCATCCAAAAGTCTTTTGGTTTTGAATATTGATTGCACAGCATGGAAGAGGCCCAGTTTCTCCATGCCGACCAAGTTGCCCACCTCAGCTAGTTCTGTATGCCTTAATTTGGCCCTATGTTGTCCTCCCTTCCAAAAGATGACTTGTTTCAGCCTCTGGGTGATTCACTTGCTCGCCCAGGCACTTTGCTGCAAGTGACTCCAGTTCTGCTCCTCTCTCCCCCCCCTGCCCCTCCTCCCTTCCCCCCTCCCCCTCCTCCCTTCCCCCCTCCCCCCTCTTCCCTTCCCCCCCCCTCTCCCCTCCCCCCTCTCCCCTCCCCCTCTCCCCTCCCCCTCTCCCCTCCCCCTCTCCCCTCCCCCCTCTCTCCCCCACAAGTCACATTGAACCACTTTGAAGTGGTTCAAAGTTCAAAGTAAAATATATTATCAGAACACACACACATCACCACGTACAACCCTGAGATTCTTTCTCTGTGGACGTACTGGGCAAATCTATAGGGCAGTAACCGTAAGCAGCATCTGTAAACTTTGAATATCAGGAACTGTAAACTGTGCAACTGCAGGTGATAAATTAATAAACAGCAATAAGTAACGGGCTGATAAAAGGTCCTTTAATGACCTGGTAGAGGTGTACAAGATGAGAAGTACAGATCGAGTGGGCAGCCAGAGACTTTTTCCCTGGGGCTGAAATGGCTAATATGGGGGGGCATAATTTGAAGGTAATTGGAGGAAAGTACAGGGGGTTGTCAGTGGTGAGCTCTGTATGGAGAGTGGTGGGTACATGGAAACCTCTACCAGGCGTGTTGGCAGAGGGGCATTTAAGAAACTCTTATCAACACGTACAAACAAGCTGGATGAACTCAGCAGGTCGGGCAGCATCAGTTGAAACGAGCAGTCAATGTCTTGGCCTGCTGCCCGACCTGCTGAGTTCATCCAGCTTGTTTGTGCGTGTTGATTTGACCACAGCATCTGCAGTGCACTTTGTGTTTAAGAAACTCTTAGATTGGCACAGGGACAATAGGAAAATAGACCGATTGTGTGGGCGGGAAGGCTTAGATTAGGAGGTTAAAACGGTGGCACGTGATCGTGGGCTGAAGAACATTGCACTGCACTGATCTACCTTATATATGAGGAGTTCCTGTTGAGTTCCTCTAGCATTTTGTGCATGTTCCTTAGGATTTCCAACGTCTGCAGTATCTCGTGTGTTTAAAGTGTTGCTGTACTGAGGTGGTGATTTGGGTTATGCCGGTTGGTTCAACAACTGAATGGTTGAAGGGAAGTAGCTATTTCTGAAGTTGGAGGTGGGTGTTGCAGCTCTTCCTGTAGGTCCTACCATCGGTGGGGAGAGATGTGCCTATGATGTTTTGGGGTGAATCCACTACTCTCTGCAGTTTCAAGTTCAAGTTGTCCTACCAAGCTGTCAGAACACCTTCCGCTGTGCAGTGTTATTAGCACACCTTCTGTCAGTAGAAATAACTCCATCAGGCTTGGTAGCTAAGCCAGCTGTGAAGGCCAGGAGCTGGACTTGGTTGTCGGGGTCTTCTTGAGGCACTCGGCAATGGGAGCATTTTATAGGTAGTGGGAGCTTGTCCCCACCAACTATAACAACCTGAAGGAACCAGGAGAACGGATAAAGGCAGGTTACTGGCACCTTAAAACCAGTTGGCTTGGACAGATGGAGCTCATCATCTGTGGCCGGCAGCTTATCGAGGAGAAGGGAAACTTTGACCTTGCGGCTGTACCCACCTATGGGGAAGGCCTAGGGAGTAAGCCCCAAGGGGAAAAATCCGGAGCTGGAGTCCCTACGTTGAGTTCAACACTGACCGGCAACTCCTGCAACACTGCTGGTGCCAAACTGTGTCAGTCTCTGCCATTCCTTTGGGTTTATCAATGCATGGAGAGGGAGGGCTTCCTGTATAGGCACCAGCTTGCTCCCCATATTGTACTGCCCTGGCTTGCATGTCTAGACGGCTAGGAGACAGCATCCGCGGTCAACCCTGATCAACGGAGGCCTCCTATTATAGCAGCCGTAACCCAGGTTCAATTCCCACCACTACCTGTAAGGAGTTGGTATGTTCTCTGCGTGGGTTTCCTCCAAGTGCTCTGGTTTCCTCCCACATGCCAAAGGCATACAGGTTTAATAGGCTAATTGGTCACATGCGTGTAATTGGATGGTGCAGCCTCATTGGGCCGGAAGGCCTGTAACAGCGCTGGATCTTTAAATAAATGAAATAAAATTTGTTAGGATGTTCGATAGTGAGCCGAACCTCCTGAGAAAGAGGCGAGCGTGTTTTCCTTGTGATTGCATTCACATGCTGGGCGCAGGACAGTTCATCCGATGCGTGTAAAGCTGTGACGCTCTCCATCGCCCTCTGATCCGGATAATTTATCATCTTGTGTCATGTGAAACAATAAGTTTAAAAATAAACCCCACTCTACTGGACTTGAGCTGTTATCACTTCCAAACACACCCTGGGTTTAGATGTGACTGCAAAATGCTTGTGGTCTGGCAAGACACTCAGATCTCAGAGACTGAGAGATGGTTTTGGTCAGAGATGTGTCTGCTTCACGAAGCAAGGTGGTCACCGTATGGACTTCAACCTATGGATAAGTTGGCAGCCACAGAGTAAAGATGCAGACATTGTTGTCTCAAAACCCTGTTTCAGCCACATCTGCGGTATTAAATATAGTTCTGGTCGCCCCACTATAGGAAGGATGTTGAGGCGTTGGAGAGAGTGCAGAGGAGGTTCACCATGATGCTGCCTGCTTTACAGGGCATGTGTTATCACAAGAGGCTGGACAAGCTTTTCTCTGGAGTGCCTGAGGCTGAGGGGAGATCTGATAGAGGTTTACAAGACTATGAGAGGCATCGATAGAGTGGGCGGAGAATATCTGTTTCCCAGGGCAGAAATGTCCAATACCAGAGGGGATGCATTGAAGGTGAGAGAGGGATGTGAGAGGTAAGTTTTTGCTCAGAGAGTGGTGGATGTCTGGAATGTGCTGCCTGGTATGGTGGTAAAGGCAAATACATTAGAGGCTTTTAAGAGATGTTTGGATAGGAACGTGGATGTGAGGAAGATGGAGAGATATGGACATGGTGTAGGTATATGGATGTTTGATTTGTTTTTTAGCTGGATTGGCACCACAGTGTGGGCTGAAGGGCCTGTTCCTGTGCTGTGCTTTCTACTTTATCTGTTCTAAATAGCCATGATGTTGGCTGGTTTGTTTTCTTTAGCTTGCTAAACTTGTTTAGTTTGTCCTGGCCACTTGTTAAGTGAATGTTTTTTTTTCTCTCTGGACCTCTGTGTCTTATTGTTTGGAACAGATACGAGTCCAAGCACAGAGGAACATATTAGGACATTTAGCCCATCGGGTTTGCTCTGTCATGAGATAATGGTTGATTCTTTTTCCCCCTCCTCGATCCCACTCTCCTAACTTCTCCCCATAATCTTTGACACCCTGGCTAATCAAGAACCCATCAACCCTGAAGTGGTCTGGCTGTGGTGGAGGAAGTTATAAATATGTTTTTCACTCTTCACTATGGAAGACAGCAGCAGAATGCTAGAAGCTGGAGAGTATCGGGGGCAGAAGTGAGAAGAAGGACTGTACATAGACCTTTCAATGTTCTAGAGGTTTCAGCATCATCCCCGACCCCAGAGTGTAATCCCATTCCATGTCCCATAAACGAGAGTGTGGGGGGAGTGGGCTTATGATGGTCTGCACAGAGCTAGTGGGTTGTTGATGGTCATATAGTTTTACTGTACGTGTTCCAACACTGCCATACTAAAACATAACTGAAGGGGAGGGGGAACGAAGAGCAGTAATCGGAAAGTGGAGTGAATAAATAATTACTGATGGAGCCGGCAGTGACGAGGAGACTTTTCAGTTGACATGTAGTCCCCACGGGCAATCAGAGATCCCAAATGGTGTAGGTCAGCTCTCAGTAGCATTCATTTCCCAGAGATGTTTCTGTTCAGTGTCAGAGAGCCTGGTATAAACACTGACGCAGGGACGCAGGAGGAAGCTGCTCTGTTATACCGGTTACACACAGTCAAGCCCGTATAAACTGTTTTGTCTCTGTCTCTCTTTGACTCTCACTTGCACCCCCTCTGCCCCCTTCTAACCCCCCATGGGCCATAGGAGAAGGGGAAGGAGGAGGCAGGGACTTGTAGTCCACCCTCCTCTCCTAACAGATTCTTTCCTCTCCAGCCCTTTACCTTTCCCACCCACCTGGCTTCATCAATCACCTTCTAGATATCCTCCTCCCCCACCCCCACCTCGATTTTCTGGTGTCCTTCTCCCTTACTTTCTGGTCGTGAAGAAGGGTCTCAGCCCGAAATGTCTATAGAAGCTGCCTGACCTGCTGAGTTCCTCCTGGGTTTTGTGCGCATTGCCCTGGATTTCCAGCGTCTACAGAATCTCTTGTGTTTATCCGGTTTGCCTGCTCGATATCCATATCCTGGTTAAGAAGAAGGAGGCAGTTAGGATCAAATGAGGTGCTGGAGGAGCATAGGAAATACAAGACCACCTTAATTCATCCAGACCTCAGGCCATCCCTCACTCTCAGACCAGGATGCACTTTGAGTGCCAGACTAGATTGAAAAGGTCAGGGTGTCAGGGCCAGAGGTGAGGGATGGCCCGGTTCAGATTGCTGTTCAGTGAGGGTTACTCATCTCTGCCTGAACTGAGGCTGCGGCCTACAACTGACTGAACACTGAATCAGCTGCAGTGTGTTCGACGGTCGTCTTCTTGAATGGGTTTTATTGGGTTTCTTAGTTTTGTGGCTGCCTGTAAGGAGACAAATCTCAAGGTTGTGTTAAGTATATATATGTTGATGATAAATGTACTTTGAGCATTGTAGCGAGGAATCTAGAGGGCTAAAAGAAGACTTGAGCTTGATCTAGTAGACAAGGTGAAGGAGAATCCTTTTATAAATGTATTAAGAGCAAAGGACAATATTGGTCCTCTTGGATGTCAACATGGTCATCTATGCCTGGAGCCAAAAGAGATCTTAATTGAACATCTTGTATTTGTCTTTGCTTGGGGTATAGATAAAGGCAGTGTCTACACTGTAATGTTCTATGATTCAATGTTATAACCCTCAGCTGTGGATCAAAGTTCAAAGTATGTATACGGTATTCAACCTTGACTCTGCTTGCAGACAGCCACAAAACAAAAACACCATGGAACCCACTCAGAGACCGCACCCCCCCCCCCCCCCCACATACGCACACGTCATCAGACGTGCGAGGGAAAAAAGGACAGATCACACAAACGGTGCAGGTAGATGAGACTAGGTAGCTGGCACAGACTAGATGGACCGAAGGGCCAGTGTTTCTGTGCTGCATTACTCTTTGACTGTAGAAGTGAGGTTATGGCACAGGAGTTTGCTCGCTGTCCTGAGGTGAAATGAGCTTTGTTAAATCCCCAGGGCTTGACGGGGTGTCCCCTTGGACCTCACAGGAGGATAGTTAAATGGCAGGGCCCTGGCAGAGGCATTTAAAATATCTTTAGGGACAAATGGACTAAGGACAGCCAGTGTTGATCATCGTTCAAGAAAGGCTCTGAGAATAAGCCAGGAAATTACAGGCCAGTGAGCCTGCCGCCATTTGCGGGTAAATGAATGGAATGTATTCTAAGGTATAGGATGTACAAGTATTTGGAAAGATAGGTTGAAATGTGAAATATTTAAGGGGAAGTGGAGGGGGAGCTTCTTCACTTGGACGGTGGTGTGAGTGTAGAATGAGCTGCCGGTGGAAGTGGTGAGAGATGGATTAAAAGGCACCATTTAAGAGAGTTTGAGTAAGTGCACGGTTGGGAGGGCCATGGTCTGGGTGCAGGTAAATGGAACCAGGCAGAAAAAAGGGTCAGCAAAGGGTGGATGGGCTGAAGGGCTTGTCGCTGAGCTGTTATCCTCTGACTATGACCTTGTACCCTCCCAAATTGACTCCACCTCACCCCTGGCACTCCTCCTGTGCCTCTTATCCCACCCTCCCTCAGCACTGCGCCTTCGCCATACCCAGTATCCTTTGCTCCTGTCAGATTTACAAACTCGCTCTCCACTCCACGTTGACAAATAGCGTGTTCAGCTCCCTAGCTTTATACACGTGTGTCGAAGGCATTTGCACAGTACTGTATCTGCCTCCAGCACCACCCCTGTCAGCTCATTCCAGGCAGCCTAAAAACCTTTTATCTTTCCCTTCTCACCTGCTCTAGTATTGGACATTTCGATCCCGGGGGAAAAGATACTGGTTGTCTAACCTATCTATGGCTCTCCCAGTCTTACAACAGGCTCCCAACCTGGGGTCCCTCTTAACAGACCCCCCCCTCCCCCCCCATTGACGGTCATGGCATAAAAAAGGTTGGGGAACCCTGTTCTGTTAGATCTCCTCTCAGTCTCTGCTGCTTCAGATGGAACATCCCAAGTTTGTACTCAGCTTTTGTATGTGTTGACTTGACCACAGCATCTGCAGTGTTTACTATCCCAAGTTTTTGCAGCCTCTCCTTGTAGCTCTTGCCCTCTAATCCTGTTGAAGCTCTTCTGCACCCTCTCCAAAACCTCAATATCCTTCCTGCAATGGGATGACCAGACACAAATGTAACCCTCCAGATATGGCCTAACCATAGATTTATAAAGATGCAACATCACTTCCCAACTCTTGTCAATGTAGGAAGGCAAGTGTACCATACACCTTTTAAACCACCCTATCAACCTTTGTAGCCACTTTCAGGAGCTAAGTACTTGCACTCCAACATCTCTGCTCATTGACACTGTTAGGAGTCCTGCCATTAACAGTATACTGTTTGACATTTGAACTCCCAAAATGCAGCATTTCACATTTGGCCATGTTAAACTCCATCTCAAAGTCAAAGTAATCTTATTGTCAAAGCACTACCCTCAGATTAATTTTCTCGCCTGCGTTTATAGGAAAACGCAAAAATACAATAGAACCAAAGATTGACAAACAACCAAAGTGCAAAAGTATATATAACAATGAGAACATGAGTTGTAGAGTCCTTGAAAGTAAGTCCATAGGTTGTGGAATCATTTCAGAGTTGAGGTGAGTGAAATTATCCAAACCTGTTTTGGAGCCTGATGGTTGAAGGGTAATGGCTGTTCCTGAACCTGGTGGTGTGAGGCCTAAGGCTCTGTACCTCTTTCCTGATGGCAGCAGTGAGAAGAGAGCATGGTCTGGATGGTGGGAATCCTTCATGATGGATGTTGCTTTCCTGTGACAATGCTCCTTGTAGATGTGCTCAATGTGGGGAGGACAACTCTGTTATTTCTCTGCCCATATCTGCACCTGATCCGACTGTATCTTTTGTTGCAAACACAAGAGACAAGATGCTGGTAATCCAGAGTAACACTCACAAAATGCCGGATGAACTCAGCAGGTCAGGGGACTAAACAGTCAACAATTCAGGTAGGGATCCATGATCCCGAGTCCTGAAGAGGGGTTTTGGCCTGAAATGTTGCCTGTTTATTCTCCTCCAAACCTGACGTGCCGAGTTCCTCCAGCATTTTGTGAGTGTCCTTTGTCAGTCTTCTATTATGTCCACATCACCACCAAATCGTATCATCTGCAAACTTACTAATTTATGCTTTGATCTGGAGGAAAGATTTTTGCATCGTGCACAAGAAATATGAGCTCGGTGGCTGAAAGGCAAATTATGGGTTAACCATTTGTGTGTAGGGAACAAACAGTCCTCTGAAAACGTCAGAGCACTTTTTAAAAAAAAACAAAATAACATTGTAAAGCAAAACATTTCAACATAAAATGCAGAAGGAAAATCGGTTGTGTAACTTCTCGCTTCCTCTAAAGACCCTGTAACCACTGCTGTTCAGTAGACATGTCCGAAAATCAACTTCTGAAAGCAAAGATGTCATAATCTCTGTAGAAATAGATGCTTCCTGGTAACCTCGAAGGAGGAATTTGCCAATGCTAACTCAGTTTATTTCTGCCTTACTTGCGGTCAGTGGCCACTGACTGTATGTTCATGAAGTTCTGCTGTAGCCCATCCACTTCGAAGTTGGATGTGTTCAGTCCTGTAACACCAGGCTGTTTGAGTTACTGCCGCCTTCCTGTCAGCTCGAACCGAGTGCGGCTGTTCTCCTTGGACCTCTCCCATTAACAAGGCGTTTTCACCCCCAGAACTGCTGCTCACCGGATTTTTTTTTTTAGGTTTTTTTGGGGGGTTTTTTTGGACCGTTCTCTGTGAACTCCAAAGACTGTGGAGAAAAATCTCAGGAGATCAGCAGCTTGAGAAACTTGAACCACCCTGTTTGGTGCGGACAATCATTCCACGGTCAAAGTCACTTAGATCACGTTTCTTCCCCATTCTGAGGTTTGAAAAGCAAATGCACCTCTTGACCATCTCCTCAAGCTTTTCTGCATTGTTGCTGCCTCCTTCTCGGAGAGCTGCCAACCACAGCTGACGAGCCTCGTCAGCCAGAAGAAGCCACTGTTTTTAAGGCCAGTAACCTGCCTTTGCCCCTTCTCCAGTCAGTAGAAACAGTTCCTTCAGGCTGGGTAGATAAACCACACGTGAAGGCCAGGGGCTGGATTTGGTTGTCAGGAGGCTATTTGAGGTGCACGCATTGGGAGCATTTAATAGATAGTGGGAGCTTGTCCCCCCCCCCCACCCCGGCTAGAACAATCATAAGGAACCGAGCATTACAAACATGTTGACATAGAGTTGAATTAAAGTAAATTAGACAAAGTAAAACGTCTTGTCAGAGTACATACTTGTCACCACTTACAACCTTGGGAGTCATTTTCCTGTGGGCATACTCAGCAGATATATAGAATAGTATCTATAAACTGGATCAATGAAAGATCAACCAGAGTGCAGAGGACAACAAACTGTGCAAATGCAAATATAAATAAATAGCAATAAATAATGAGAACATGAAATGACAAGATAAAGGGTTCTTAAAGTGAGATCATTGGTTGTGGGACACTCATCTATTGAGATGCTAATTATCCGTTGTTGGTTGAGGGACATGTCAAAATAAACTTAAGGACCCTGGTCAGACCCCACTTTAGGAGTACGGTGCTCAGTTCTGGTCGCCTCACTACAGGAAGGATGTGGAAGCCATAGAAAGGATGCAGAGGAGATTTACAAAGATGTTGCCTGGATTGGGGAGCATGCATTATGAAAACAGGTTGAATAAACTCGGCCTTTTCTCCTTAGAGTGATGGAGGATGAGAAGTGACCTGATAGAGGTGTATAAGATGATGAGAGGCATTGATCATGTGGATAGTCAGAGGCTTTTCCCCAGGGCTGAAATGGCTGCCATAGGAGGGCCTAAGTTTAAGGTGCTGGGGAGTAGGTACAGAGAGAATATCAGGGGTAAGTTCTTTATGCAGAGAGTGATGAGTGTGTGGAATGGGCTGCTGGCAACGGTGGTGGAGGTGAATATGATAAGGTCTTTTAAGAGACTTTAGGATAGGTACTTGGAGCTTAGAAAAATAGAGGGCTATGGGTAACCTTAGTAATTTCTAAGGTAGGGACATGTTCAGCACAACTATGTGGGCCGAAGGGTCTGTATTGAGCTGTAGGTTTTCTATAACGACGGATGGCTTGGTAACGTAACTGTTGAAGTAACGTTTGCATCAGCCGTAAGATCAGGGTTCAATTCCCGTCGCTGTCTGTAAGGAGTTCATACATTTTCTCTGTGACCACCTGGGTTTCCTCTGGGTGCTCCTGTTTTCTCCCACGTTCCAAAGATGCATGGGTTAAGGGTGGTGAGTTGTGGGCCTGCAAGAGGATGGTGATACTTGCAGGCTGCTCCCAACACATTTTGGGACTGTGGTCACGACACAACCACCACAGAGGTCTGTTTTGATGTTTTCTCGTGAGAAATAAGGCTAATCTTTAAGATAAGATCTCTTTAGTGCAACCAGAGAAAGGGGAGAAAGAAACATACTCTGACATCATGGAAAGGTTTCTCATCTGGCTTTATGAGTCTGCAGACAGTGGGGGAGGTGTTGCACCCTGAGGTGCAGGTCTTCAGACTGTTGTACCTAATGGCAGCACCGAGGAGAAGACATTGCCCTGATAGTGGGAGTCCCTGATGACGGACATCACCTTCCTGAGGCATCACCGCTTGTAGATGTCATCTGGTGGGGAGAGCTGTACCCCTGATGAAACTCACCGAGTCCCACCACTCCCTGCAGCCTCTTGTGTTCCTGGAGTCCCAAAAAGGACTGATTTCTTCTTGGAGATGAGATTAAAAAGATAATTTCCTGATGGTCATCAAGTACCTGTTACACCGCTGGCGTTTAGGGCAGCAATGAAGGTCCTCCATCTCAGTCTGCCATCTTCTCTATTGTGCTCCAGGTGTGCTTCAGGGTTCTCATTTCTGCCTCTATGGTACAGAGCCAAGTTGTCTCTGGTCTCCTGCATATCCTCCACTCTTCAGAGGTTCCTGACCGTGGGGGATTGTTTATTGAGAGCCTCATGCCCTCCCAGCCCCATCAAAAGGTGGTCGTAGTTTTCCTTTGGAAGTTTGTACTGATTTTTATCTCTGGAATGGGAATTCAGGTTACTTACTAGAATTGATTGCCCTATTTGAGTTGGGAAATGGGAAACAGTTTAAAGATATCTACATCAATACAGGCTAGAGTTATTGTAGGCCGAGATCAGTAAGGACAATGCATGTCCCATCGGTGAATGTGATTGGGTTTGCCATGGAAACCAAATGGTGTCTCTCTCCCCCCCCCCCCCCCCCCCCAATTCCATTCTTGAACTTAAATTCCAAATAGTTTTAAATCATCACCTTCCTTGTTGGGACTTGAATTTGAGAACGTTAGTCTGGTACCTTGCCACTGTACTGCCACGCTGCTCTTGCCAGCATTTATGGCCCTGTTCAGAATTGGGAATGAGAGGCAGTTTAAGAGCATCTGCGTCGGTACAAGGTCTGGAATTGCTTGTAGGCCGAGATTAGTAAAGGCAACAGATTTCCCATCGCTGAATGTGATTTGGTCATTCTCCTGACTGTTGCCATGGAGACCAGCTGGTCACCTGTTGTGAGCATAAATTCCATTTTAAGGTTTTAATCACCACCTTCCTTGGTGGAATTTTAACTTTAGAATGTTAGTCATGGTAACATAACCACCGTGCTGCCACGGTACCCCCAGCCAGCTCAGATAGAAAAACGACCCGACATTCCGCTCGGATTCGGGTTTGGACTGCTGTGGAAGGATGCCGGGATTTAGTCTTGCAACTGGGTGGATTTGAGAACATCCGGAATTATCCCTGAATGTCCTCAGGTTCCAGTGTGGTCAAGGTGACCACCAAGTGATCTATATTCCGGCATCTGGGTTTCCCAGGGCAAAGTTCTCCCTCCCCAACCACTTGCCCTCTGGGCAAAGGATGTTTTTTTTTAAAGAGATTAGCTTTATTTATAATCACAAGGGATTCTGCGGATGCTGGAAATCCAGAGCGACCGACACACACACCCACACACACACACACACACACACACAGACACAGACACAGACACACACAGACACACACAGACACACACAGACACACACAGACACACACAAACAACGCTGGAGGAGTTCAGCAGGTCAGGCAGCGTCTGTGGGAATGAATAAACAGTCGACATCTCCTTCGGGACAAGAGAGGAAGGGGGAAGATGGCAAAATAAAAAGGTTGGGGGGGGCATGAAGGGAAGGAGATCTAGCTAGCAGGTGATAGGCAAAGGCAGGTGGGTGGAAAACGTCACGGGCTGGAGAAAAAGGAATCTGGTAGGAGAGGAGAGTGGACCAGAGAAGAAGGAGGGGCACCAAGTGTTGGGGTTCAGAGTTTATTTCTGATTCTGTCTGTAGGGAGATTGTACCTCGTTCCCATGAGTGCTCGAGTTTTCCTCCACAGTCCAAAGATGTACAGGTTGGTCGGTTAAAGGGTCATTGTAACTTCACCTGTGATTGGGTTAGGGTTAAACAGGTGGGTAGCTGCTTAGCACAGCTCATTGGGCTGGAGGGGCCTGTTCTTGTCTTTAAGTAAATAAATACATCCAGCAAGACAGTAAAAAGGAAAAGAGTGCAGAATAAAGTGTTACAGAGAAAATTCAGTTCAGTTAGACAAATCAGGAGCAAGGGCCATGATGAGACAGACTGGGCAATCAAGAACTCTATTATTTGGGGTCTATTCAATAGTCTAATAACAAGAGGATAGAAGCTGCCCTTGAGCCTAGTGGTAGGTGCCTCCAGGCTGTCGTATCCTCTGCCTTTGGGAGAGGGGAGAAGGGAGACTGTCTGGGTGGATGTGGTCTTCGATTATGCCCATTGTCTACACTTCTCAATGCCTCAGTAAAGCAGAGTCCATGTGGGAAGACTGGTTTCTGTGATGTGCTGAGCTGTGTCCACAACACTCTGTTGTGTCTTCAGCTGGACAATTTCATATTGGCTCTCTTACTAGGACTGTGGATTGGTGAGTGATGGAGGAATGTCCTTTTTGTGATGGGAGGACCCAAGTTGTTTGGAATATACATGAAAGATTTGGATGTTCGGTATGGTCAGTTAAGAACAATGTTGGGCCCTTGAAGAATGAATTGGGTGAAATTGTTATGGGAAACAGAGAAATGGCAGAAGAATTTAATAAGTACTTTAGATCTGTCTTCACTAGGGAAGACACAAGCAATCTCCCAGATGTATGGATGGGCGAAGGACATAGGGTAACAGAGGAAATGAAACAGATTGACATTAGGAAGGAAACGGTGATGAGTATACTGATGGGACTGAAGGCTGACAAATCCCCAGGTCCAGATGGTCTGCATCCTAGGGTACTAAAGGAGGTGGCCCTGGAAATTGCAGATGCATTGGTAATCATTTTCCAATGTTCCTTAGATTCAGGATCAGTTCCTGAGGATTGGAGAATGGCTAATGTTATCCCACTTTTTAAGAAAGGAGGGAGGGAGAAAACAGAGAACTATCGTCCTGTCAGCCTAACATCAGTAGTGGGGAAGATGCTAGAGTCCATTATTAAAGATGAAATCGTGGCATATCTAGATAGCAGTGATAGAATTGGACCGAGCCAGCATGGATTTACCAAGGGCAAATCATGCTTGACTAATCTATTGGAGTTTTTCGAGGATATAACCAGGAAGTTAGACAAGGGAGATCCAGTGGATGTAGTGTACCTTGATTTTCAGAAGGCATTTGATAAGGTCCCACATAGGAGATTGGTGGGTAAAATCAGAGCTCATGGCATTGGGGGGAAGATATTGACATGGATAGAAAACTGGTCGGCAGATAGAAAGCAAAGGATAGCGGTGAATGGGTGTTTCTCGGAATGGCAGGTGGTGTCTAGTGGGGTGCCACAGGGCTCGGTTTTGGGACCACAGCTGTTTACGATTTACATAAACGATTTAGATGAAGGCATTGAGAATAACATCAGCAAGTTTGCTGATGATACTAAACTGGGTGGCAGTGTGACATGTGATGAGGATGTTAGGAGAATTCAGGGTGACTTGGATAGGCTGGGTGAGTGGGCAGATACTTGGCAGATGACGTTTAATGTGAATAAATGTGAGGTTATCCACTTTGGGAGTAAGAACAGGAAGGCAGATTATTATCTGAACAGTGTAGAGTTAGGTAAGGGAGAAATACGAAGAGATCTCGGAGTCCTTGTTCATCAGTCACTGAAGGTGAATGAGCAAGTGCAGCAGGCAGTGAAGAAGGCTAATGGAATGTTGGCCTTTATTACAAAGGGAATTGAGTACAAGAGCAAGGAAATCCATTTGCATTTGTACAGGGCCCTGGTGAGACCACACCTGGAGTATTGTGTACAGTTTTGGTCTCCAGGGTTAAGGAAGGACATCCTGGCTGTAGAGGAAGTGTAGCGTAGATTCACAAGGTTAATTCCTGGGATGTCTGGACTGTCTTACGCAGAGAGGTTAGAGAGACTGGGCTTGTACACGGTGGAATTAAGGAGATTGAGAGGGGATCTGATTGAAACATATAAGATTATTAAGGGATTGGACAAGATAGAGGCAGGAAATATGTTCCAGATGCTGGGAGAGTCCAATACCAGAGGGCATGGTTTGAGAAGAAGAGGTAGGTCATTTAGGACAGAGTTAAGGAAAAACTTCTTCTCCCAGAGAGTTATGGGGGTCTGGAATACACTGCCTCGGAAGGTAGTGGAGGCCAATTCTCTGGATGCTTTCAAGAAGGAGCTAGATAGGTATCTTATGGATAGGGGAATCAAGGGATATGGGGACAAGGCAGGAACCGGGTATTGATAGTAGATGATCAGCCATGATCTCAGAATGGCGGTTCAGGCTCGAAGGGCTGAATGGTCTACTTCTGCACCTATTGTCTATTGACCAGTGTATTGTTGATCGTTTGGAGGAGAGTCTTGGTGAATTGCCCAGGGATACAAGGTGAGCAACCAAGTGGTCCAAAGAAGGCACAGCAGCACCTCCACGTTCTTAGAAGTTTGTGCAGATATGGCTTGATATTTAAAACTTTGGCAAACTTAGACACACAGAAGACCTACAGCACAGTACAGCCCACAAGCTGTGCCAAACGTGCTTACCTGAGAAATTACCTAGGGTTACCCATAGTCCTCTATTCTTTCTCTCCATTTACCTGTCCAGGAGTCTCTTAAAAGACCCTATCGTATCTGCTTCCACCACCGTTGTTAGCAGCCCATTCCACGCAGTCAGCACTCTCTGCGTTTATAAAAAAAAGAACAAAAAAAAAACAAACAAAAAAAAACGATCAATGCCTCTCATCATCTTATACACCTATGTTAGGTCCCCTCTCATCCTCCGCCGGTCCAAGGAGGAAAGGCCAAGTTCTCTCAACCTATTCTCATAAGGCATGCTCCCCAATCCGGGCAACGTCCTTGTAAATCTCCTCTGCACCCTTTCCATGGTTTCCACATCCTTTCTGTAGTGAGGCAACCAGAATTGAGCAAGGTTCTCCAAGTGGGGTCTGACCAGGGTCCTATTTAGCTGCAACATTGCCTCTAGGCTCCTAAACCCGATGAAGGCCAAAACACCATACGTCTCCTTAACCACACAGTCAAACTGTGCAGCAGCTTTGAGTGTGTCCTATGGACTCGGACCCCAAGATCCCAGTGAAGTATCCTGACTGGTTGCATTAGGGCCTGGTGTGGAAACACCATCTCAAGGACAGAGAAGCCGACAAAATGTGGTGTATACGGCCCAGTCTATCACAGGAAAAGCCCTCCTCACCACGTGTATAAGAAGCACTACCACAAGAAAGCAGCATCCGTCACCAAAGACCTCCACTGTCCAGTGGTCTGTTGTCTAGTGTAGCTTTCTCTGTGTTGTTTTTTTTAAACGTAGTTCAGTCTACTTTTTGTACTGTGTCATGTAACACCATGGTCCTGAAAAACGTGGTCTCATTTTTTGCTGTGTACTGTACCAGCAGTTATGGTTGAAATGACAATAAAAGTGACTTGACCTTGAAAGGAGGTCCAGGAGCCTCAGGACCCACACCACCAGATTCAGGAACAGTTAATACCTCTCAACAGTCAAATCCTGAACCAGCGTAGATAACTTCTCTCACCTCAACCCCAAACTGATTGCCCAACCTGTAGACTCACTTTCAAGAACCCTGCAGAGTGGGTAGCGTAGTGGTTAGCACACTGTTTTACAGCACCAGCAGCCTGGGTTCAATTCCCACCGCTGCCTGTGAGGAGTTTGTACGTTCTCCCCCGTGACTGCATGGGTTTCCTCCGGGTGCTCCGGTTTCCTAGTTGTAAGTTGTCCCGTGGTTAGGCCAGGATTAAATCGGGGTTTCCTCGGCAGATGGGTCAAAGGCATGCAAGGTTGTATCTTGATAAATAAACCTATGTCTCGGTATCATTTATTTCTTGTATTAATTAACACATTTGTCTTTTGCACATTGGTTGTTTGTCAATCTGTGCGTGGTTTTTCATTGATTCTATTGTATTTCTCTGTACTACTAGGAGTGTCTGCAAGTAAGTGAATCTTAGGGTTGTAAATGGTGGCATTTTACATATTTTCATAATAAATTTACCTAGTACAATGAGATGGACCTTGAGACCTTGCAAACTACCTTATCATGGTCCTTGCTCATTGTCTGCACCGTCCTTTCTCTGTAACTATAATGCTTTATTCTGCAATCTGTTATCATTTTCCCTCGTAACAAGTCGGTAAGTGATCTGGCACCCAGAGCAAACGTTTTCTGTGTACCTTAGAAAGCGTGACAGTGTTAAACCGATTGTGGTCAGTGTGGACTTGATGGGCCAACTGGTCAGTTTCCACACTGTACAACTCCCTGCACCTTGCACTCTCCCTGGGAAGTTTTCCTGTCGTCCTGTCAGAGCCCCTTTCTTCCTCAGCAGGTCCAGTGGAGCAGACAATCCTTCACCAGCCGAGTATCACTGATACATCAAAAGCCCTGCCATCGCCGTGGGCTTTTATAGCACAGAGTTGTCTTCAGAGATCAAAAAATCTTTGTCCATGACTTGGTCATGTGTTTCCAATTCGATGTTTTTTTCAGATATGAAAATATTGGCAAACTGACCTCATTCTTGTCTTTCTCATGGTTATGCTCAGAGTGAATTTTCATGACGTTCCTCATACGGTAACCGTATGTTTAAGGTGACTGGAGGAAAGTATAGGGGAATGTCAGAGGGTGGTGGTCGAGGCAGATATGTTAGGGGCATTTAAGAGATTCATCAATCAGCATGATTGTCCCTGGCAACTTTTTCTACAGAAATAGGTTGCCATTGCTTTCTGGGCAGTGTCTTTACAAGACGGGTGACCCCAGCCATTATCAATACTCTTCAGAGATTGTCTGCCTGGTGTCAGTGGTCACATAACCAGGAATTGTGATCTGCACCGGCTGCTCATACAACCATCCACCACCTGCTCCCATGGCTTCACGTGACCCTGAATTGGAGGTGGGTGGGGGTAAGTAGCTGCTACACTTTGCCCAAGGGTGACCTGCAGGCTAGCGGAGGGAAGGAGCGCCTTACACCTCCTTTTGTAGAGATGCATCTCCTCCCCACCTCCCGGTATAAATCTGGTGAACCTTCTTTGTACTCTCTCTATGGCAAGAATGTCTTTCCTCAGATTAGGGGACCAAAACTGCACACAGTATTCCAGGTGTGGTCTCACCAAGGCCTTGTACAACTGCAGTAGAACCTCCGTGCTCCTGTACTCAAATCCTCTTGCTATGAATGCCAACATACCATTTGCCTTTTTCACCGCCTGCTGTACCTGCATGCCCACCTTCAATGACTGGTGTACAATGACACCCAGGTCTCGTTGCATCTCCCCTTTTCCTGATTGGCCACCATTCAGATAATAATCTGTTTTCCTGTTCTTGCCACCAAAGTGGATAACATCATATTTATCCTTATTAAATTGCATCTGCCATGAATTTGCCCACTCACCTAACCTATCCAAGTCACCTTGCATCCTCTTAGCATCCTCCTCACAGCTAACACTGCCGCCCAGCTTCGTGTCATCCGCAAACTTGGAGGTGCTGCATTTAATTCCCTAGTCTAAATCATTAATATATATTGTAAACAACTGGGGACCCAGCAACTGCAGTACCCCTTGCGGTACCCCACTAGTCACTGAAATGTAAGTTCATAAAAAGTAAATTTTTTGCTTAATTGTTTGCTTTCTTTCACATAAATTTCATAGATAATTTTTTTTTGTTCTGTATCTCAGATTTTTGATAGGATTTTTGTAAACTCTATAAGGGCAAATTTCAGTACGTGAAACTGCTATTAAGCAGGGGTTTTCTGTACAATTTGATTTGGAAACCTACTAACACAGATGTTTCGGCATCTGGAAGAAAAACTTAAATGTCTCTCTGTCTGTGTCTCTGCCTCCCCCTCCACAGATGCCTGACCTGCTGAGTTCCTCCAGCAGTTTTGACTTGAGCAGTGCTTTGGATATCCAGCTTCCGCAGTCGCTTATATTTTGATCCTAGCGCCCTCTGCTGGTCTCCCGCAGACTGCAACCAACTAACCCCTCCAGGACCCAGACTTAATTATGTTTAATCTATTTCAGTGTACACATGCCTTTTATTCGCCTGCTTTGTGCCTCAAACACCACACGGCAAAGGGGTACAATGCAAAGAGCAGATGCTTAAGCCTCTTGAGGCGAAAGTGAGTTGTGATCGGATTATTATGGTCGCGTGTACTGAGATACAGTGAACAGCTCGTCTTGCATACTGCTCATACAGATCTGACCATTACCCAGTGCATGGAACTGCTGGATGTCCGTCATGTCCGGTGATGACAGGGAATGTGTGTGGGAGAGTTTTTAAAGCAGAGAAGCCGTGGCACTGGGGCAGTTCCACTCTCTCGACCTCAGAAGTCCGGATCCAGTGGTACGAGCAAGCGTCACAAACTAGGAACTTGGTCGCAGTGGATGACCATGACGTCCTCTGTGCCTTGTCCACGGAGCGTTGCCGTACCACATTCCTGGCCGTTGGAGCTCACTGTAGATCTCATCTGCCCAGTCGTCCCTACCTCACGGGGGTATGAGGCCCGCCGGCTGCCCTCACCTGGTTTAGCTCACCTGACGAAGCAGTGTACCGGGGGGGGGGGGGGGGGGAGAGTGGCCGCTGTTGTTTTGGGTGTCACTCTTCATCAGAAAGGAGGGGACAGAAATGAGAATAAGACGGTTTTAGGAGGGGAAAGGAGCACAAGCTGGTAGGTAATAGATTGTACTCCTACTTAGCAGCTTGTACTCCTCCCATACCTCTTGTTCTGGCTTCTGCCCCCTTCTTTCCAGTCTTCATGAAGGATCTCTGCCCGAAATGTCAACTCTTTACTCCCTTCCGTAGATGCTGCCTGACCTGGTGAGACCTTGCCAGCATTTTGTATGTGGTGTGCTGCCTTCATATGCTAGCTTCTCTGAGATGCTCTCTCTCAGGAACCTAAGGCTGCTCATCCTTTCCATTGCAATATTAGACCATAAGATATAGGATCAGAATTAGGCTTTTTGTCCCTTTGAGTTTGCTCTGCCATACATTACTGATTCATTTCCCTTTCAGCCCCAATCTCCTCCCTTCTCCCTGTATCCCTTCATGCCCTGACTAATCAACCTCTGCCTTAAATATACCCAATGACTTGGGCTCCACGGCTGCCTGTGGCAATGAATTCCACAGACTGACCACTCTTTGGCTAAAGAAATGCCTCCTCATTTCTGTTCTAAGTGGGCATCCCTCTATTCTGAGACTGTGTCCTCTGGCCTTAGACTCTCCCACCATCCTCTCCACATCCACTCTATCAAGGCCTTTCAACATTCGATAGTTTTTAATGAGATCCTCCCTCATTCTTCTGAAGTCCTGTGAGTGCAGGCCCAGAGCCATCGAACGCTCCTCATGTGCTAAGTCTCTCAATCCCAGGGTAATTTTTCTGAACCTCCTTCGAACCCTCTCCAGTGTCAACACATCCTTGGTGTGTTTTTGCCCAAGTTCCTCTTTGTAAATGAGGAACAAGAACTTGGAGGCTACGTCGTGCCCCTCGGTACTTTGCAGGACGTGTGTAAACATAGTGGAACTTCAGCCTTGCAGCCAGAATGAAAGACACACATCTCTACTCAGTGCGGAGAAGTTCTCGAACCTTCTGTTTGTTCAAGGTTGCAACGGGACGTTGATAGGATGCTGAGCGGAGAAGTGGCAGATACTGCTCAGTCTGGGAAAGTGGTGAACAAGCCTGATGGAATTTTTTGGAGGAAGTGATAAAATAAATTGAAAGTAGAGCAGTGGATGTGGGTTTTAGTAAGGACTACAGTAGGCATATTCAGAAAGTCAGAAGGCATGGGTTCCAGGGAAACTTGACTGCATGGATTCAGATTTGGCTTGCCCACAGAAGGCAAAGGTTGGTAGTAGATGGGGCATGTTCTGCCTGGAAGTCAGTGACCAGTGGTGTACCCCGGAGATCAATTCTTGGACCCCTGCTCTTTGTGACTTCTGTAAATGACTTGGATGTGGAAGTGGAAGGGTGGGTTAGAATGTTTGCAGATGACACAAAGGTTGATAGACAGTGTAGAAGGTTGTTGTAGGTTACAGCAGGACATTGACAGGATGTAGAGCTGGGCTGAGAAGTGGCAGATGGAATTCAGTCCAGGAAAGTGTGAAGTGGTACACTTTGGAAGGTCGAATTTGCAGGGTCCTTAACAGTGTGGAGGAACAGAGGGATCTTGGGGTCCGCATCCATAGGTTGTTCATAGTTGGCATGTAAATTGGTAGGGTGGTTAAGAAGGTGTATGGTGTGATGGCCTTCGTTAGTCAGCGGATTGAGTTCAAGAGCTGTGAGGTAATGTTGCAGCTCCATAAAGCCTTGGTTAGATCATACTTGGAATTTTGTGTTCAGTTCTGGTCACCTCGTTATAGGAAGGATGTTGCAACTTTAGGGAGGGTGGAGAAGAAATTCACCAGGAAACTGCCTGGGTTAGAGAACTCGTCTTATGAGGAAAGGTTGAGTGGGCTGGGGCTTTCCTCTTTGGAGTGGAGGAGGATGTGAAGTTACTTGTTAGAGGTGTATAGGATGATGAGACACATACATTGAGCAGCCCGGGACTCTTTCCCCAGGGTGGAAATGACTCGTGTGAGGGCAGCAAAATGTTCAGATGATTAGAGGAAAGTATTGGGGGAGGTGGAATATCAGAGGTAGTTGTTGTTTACATACAGAGTAGTGAGTGCAGGAGTGGTGGTAGAGGCAGATACGTTAGGGGCATTTTCGAGACTCTTAGATAGGCACATGGGTGAAAGAAAAATGGAGGAATATGAGGGAGGGAGGAAGGGAAGGATTAGATGGAACGGAGTGCGTTAAGAGGTCAGCACATCATGATGGGCTGAAGGGCTGACAATGTGGAGTACTTGCTCAGAATTGAGGGGAAGACACGGCTTTCTGAGGACCGAATGGCCCTGCCTTGCTGTTGAATATTCGCGTTGTAGCTGGGCAATGATGCAGGGGTCATTATGTGCAATTAGAATGCTGTTTCCTTAATGGATTATATTCCCAACAGAAGCCTTTCTCCTTCTGCCCAATTACTTAAAATTCACGACTGTGTTGATGAAAGCAATGGCAGGTATATCAGCTTGAGCTGAAACAGGTCAGTGACTCTAAGTGCCATTAACCTAGCAGTGATGGAAGCTTGCCGGCAGTAGATCCTGCTGCTTAAAGTCAATTTGCTGTTGCATAGAGCTGGAAAGTTGTATTTCACCTGATCTTTTGAGTCTGTGTATGGGAACCCCATAGCCAATGTCTCCTCCTCGCTGACAATCAGCACGGGTGCACCTCAAGGACACGTGCTTAGCCTACTGCTCTGCTCTCTCGACTCACTCGTGACTGTGTGGCCAGGCACCGCTCAAACGCCACCTATAAATCCGCTGGTGATGCCACCGCTGCTGGCTGAATCTCAGACGGTGACAAGGGTGCACGAGTCAGACGGAAAGGCTGGTTGAGTGGTGTCGCAGGGACATCCTCGCTCGTGATGTCAGCAAGGTGAATGAATTGTTGGTGGACTTCAGGAAGCGCAAGTCAGAGGAATGTGCACCAGTCCTCACTGAGGGATTGGCAGTGGAAGTGGTGAGCGGTTTTCAAGTTCCCGGCTATCAGCGTCTCTGAAGATCGATCCTAGGCCCAACACATAGAAGCAATCGTGAAGAGGGCTCTATAGTGGCTTAACTTCATTAGAAGTTTGAGGAAATTTGGTATGTCACCAAAGATTCTGGCATATTTCTATAGGTATAGGGTATACTGTTTAATCTTTGATTTGCGTCATAAATGCACCTTATTATTTGATAATTTATCTGTGGTGATATTACTTTGTGTGTGAGTTACAGTTCTGTGCAAAAGACTCGGGTGCCTAAGGCTATTGCACAGTACTGTAGTAATTTTATGTATTGCACTCTACTGTTGCTGCAAAAAAAAACAAATTTCATGACATCTGTGAGTGATGATAAACTCGATTCTGATCTGGGTCTCTATTGTGGACCGAGAGTGGGAAGGGGGCAGGGAGAGGGGAATCATGGTTGGGAAAAGGGGTAAGGAGAGGAAGTACCAGAGAGACATTCTGTAATGATCAATATTCCAATTGTTTGGAATCAAATGGCCTTGCCTGGTGTCTCAGGACTGGGTATGTCTGCACCCACACCACCCCACCTGGCATTCCTCCTCTGCCACCTGTCCCATACCCCTCCCGCAGCGCTCCACCCTCACCATTCCCAACATCCTTTGCTCCTTCCAGATTTACAAACTCACTCTCTGCTCCACGGTGACAAATGTAGTACTGTGTAAAAGTCTTAGGCACATGTGTGTAATTTGATTAGACATTTGTTCATTCAAATAATTGTCTGTGGATTATATGTGAATAGTATTGAGCATCACGTTACCACGTGACACCTGCACAGCTCGCTTGAAGTAAGCAGAAGTTAGACTCGCATTTCAGACTGCATTTGTTTAACGTTTTGAGCTCACAAAACACAGCCCTTCCAGCTGGTAGAGGTGGGGGCTTTGCAAAGTGTGATCCAAGGAGTTAAAGTCAACGTGGAGTTTATTGTCATTTCTACAAGTCCAGGTACGCACAGGTACAATGAAAACCATAATGATGGCAGCCACACAGGAGCATGGTGAGCGGCATTCACAAATAAAGCACATGTTGAATACCCCTTCACCAAGAGAAAAACAACTCCAGCAAAAGAAGCCCATTGCTCTGCGTTCTGTTCATAGGGCTGCTGTACCGAGTTAGTGATCGGGGTTGTGCTGGTTGGTTCAAGGACCGAACGGTTGAAGGGAAGTAGCTGTTCTTCATTTATTTATCTATCCCTCCCTCCCCCCGTGACTTAGTTTTGGAATTGGTTTATTATGGTCGCGTGTACCGAGTTACAGTGAACAGCCTGTCTTGCATACTGTCAGATCATTCCACAGTGCACTGAGAGAGAGCAAGGTAAAACAATACCAACGCAGAACAAAGTGTAACGGCTACAGGCGAGGTGAAGTGTGGGTAGACAATACGGTGCAAGATCATAATGAGGTGGATTGTGAGGCCAAGAGTCTGATAACAGCGGGATGGAAGCTGTCCTTGAGCCTGGTGGTAGGTGCTTTCAGGCTTTTGTAGCTTTTGCCCGATGGGAGAAGGGAGAAGAGAGAATGTCTGGGGTGGGTGGGGTCAGATTATGCTGGCCGCTTTACCATGGTGGCAGTGCCCAGGCCTGAGAGCGTATCAAAGTGGCCAAATTGGACAGGTCTGCTGTAGAGCGAGGCAAGGTGGCAGTGCCCGGGTGCGAGAGCGTATCAAAGTGGCCAAATTGGACAGGTCTGCTGTAGAGCGAGGCAAGGTGGCAGTGCCCGGGTGCGAGAGCGTATCAAAGTGGCCAAATTGGACAGGTCTGCTGTAGAGCGAGGCAAGGTAGCAGTGCCCGGGTGCGAGAGCGTATCAAAGTGGCCAAATTGGACAGGTCTGCTGTAGAGCGAAGCAAGGTAGCAGTGCCCGGGTGCGAGAGCGTATCAAAGTGGCCAAATTGGACAGGTCTGCTGTAGAGCGAGGCAAGGTGGCAGTGCCCGGGTGCGAGAGCGTATCAAAGTGGCCAAATTGGAATGGTCTGCTGTAGAGCGAGGCAAGGTGGCAGTGCCCGGGTCCGAGAGCGAGGAACGACCGGAGGTTTGGTTGATCTGAGCACTGGGCCAGATTGAAAAGGTCAGGGTGTCGGGCCAGTTCAGCTCACTGCTCCTCAAGGTTCACTCATCTCTGCACTGAACAGAGGCTGTGGCCTGTAACTAATGGGCTCCTGGATTGTCTGTGACTGGCTTCGTAGCCGTGAACCCAGTTCCATGAACTACAGTTCTGAATGTTATTTGCTTATTTTTATTGTTTGCACTTTTTGTTTTTTTTCCCCCTGCACACTGGGTGCTTGACAGTCTTCAAGTTTTAATGCTTAATTGTGCTTTTTGTTATGTGGCAGCCTGTAAGAAAGACGAATCTCAGGGTTGTATATCGCATGCGTACTTTGACGTGTAGACAGTGTCCCTAGAGAGGAGGATGGTTCCTGTGATGTGCTGAGCTGTGAGCTCTCTGCAGTCTCAGGCTGAGTTCTGCTCCCACACCTCGGTCTCATGATTTGCCAGGACAACGGGCAGTGGTCAGGAGGAGAGCTTCTCACCCCCGAAGTCTCATAACACAACCCATGGGCTCCAGTTTGACGTTGGAGATCCCACTAAGCCTCCTCTGCAGCACTGCATCATGACCTCTGATGGGTCCAGTCTGCCGGTGGAACAGGACCCACCCTGGTTCTGGCGGCCGCAAGGTTTCACTCTTTCAGGATGACCATTTCCCAGTTTAGACACTGTCCCCGCCAGCCTCCGGCAATCCTTGAGGAAAATGTTTTGCAATGTTGACCATCTGGATGAGGTTTCAAATCTCCTGCCTTTGATCCAAGGATGCAGGCCCCTAGATCCTGGCCTCTCAACCGTCCAACAGCCCACAACAGTGCCCTAATGGTACTGTTACTGGAAGTGGTTTATTATTGTGACATGTAACCAGTTAAGTAAGAAATATAAGCCGTCCATACAGGTGATTTTCAAATACATTGGTACCTTGAGATAATATAAGGGAAAAACATTAACAGAATGCAGAATATACACTCAGTGGCCACTTCATTAGGGACACTTGCGTGTTAATGCAAATATCTAATCAGACAATCATGTGGCAGCAACTCAATGCGTAGAACATCCAGACGTGGTCTAGAGGTTCAGTTGTTGTTCAGATCAGACTGGGGAAGAAATGTGATCTGAATGACTGGCTGCAGAATGATCGTTGGTGCCAGCTGGGTGGTTTGAGCATCTCAAACTGCTGATTTCCTGCGATTTTCGCACACACCAGTTTCTAGAGTTTACAGAGATAGGTGTGAGAAACAAAAATAAACAGTAAGTGGCAGTTCTGTGGGTGAAAACACGCACAACACGCTGGAGGAAGTCAGCATCCGTGGAAATGAACAGTCAAAGGTCTCAGCCCGAAACGTTGACTGCTCGTTTCCACGGGTGCTGCCCGGCCTGCTGAGTTCCTCCAGTGTGTTGTGCGTGTTGCTTTGACCCCAGCGTCTGCGGTGTATCTTGTGTTTACTGTGGGTGAAAATGCCTTGTCAATGAGCAAGGTGAAGGGAGAATGGCCAGACTGGTTCAAGCTGACAGGAAGGCGGCAGTAACTCAAATAACCGCACGTTACAGTAGTGGTGTGAACCTCTGAATGCACAACACATCGAACCTGGAAGTGTATGGACAGCAGAAGACCACAGACGTACAGTCAAGAGTGATAGGGTGTTGTGTTACCGTGACAGAGAGATGCCAGAGGAAGATTGTGAGCTCATCATGCTAGGGGACCTTTCAGTATTCTCGCAAACGCGGGGTAGAAGATGTCTTTGAACCTGATGGTATGTGCTTTCAGGCTTTCGTATCTTCTGCCCGATGGGAAGGAGGGGTCTCTGTTGGCTGCTTCACTGAGCCAGCAGGAAGGGTAGACAAGATTTAATGGAGGAGAGGCTTGTTTTGGTGATATGCTGAGCTGTGTCCAAACTACCTGCGGTTTATGATCGTGTGGGGAGCTTTGGGGATGAGGATTAAATGAGTCTCCAAGCTGCAGGTTGGATCACAGAGTTGTATGCTGTGACGGTGAAGTTTCTGCACACTAACATGTCCCTTTCTCTCTTCCAGGGTGTTTAAGAAGTCCAGTCCGAACTGTAAGGTAAGAGATTTGTTGTTTCGTATCCGTCTGCATCAGAACACAGATAATATTCATACAATGTAGCCAGCTCGTCGTTCTCCAGAGCTTCCACGGTGGGATCTCACCACCAGGCACACGTTTCCCTCTGCCCCTACCTCCGTTGCTTTCCAAAGGGATCGCCGTGTCCGTGACTCCCTTGTCCGCTCGTCTCTTCCCTCCTAGCACCTATCCCAGTGACGCCCACTGCCCCTTCACCTCCCTCACCACCACTCAGGGCCCCAGGTGAGGCAACACTTCTAATTAGCTGCATCACTGTCTGATATTGGGGGGGGGGGGGGTGTGGGGGTCTGCTGCGCTTGGCCAAGTGGTTAAGGCTTTGGGCTGGCAATCTGAAGGTCGTTAGTTCGAGCCTCAGTCGAGGCAGTGTGTGTGTCCTTGAGCAAGGCACTTAACCACACACTGCTCCTGCACGTTTATAGCGCAGTGGCAGCAGTTGGTGCAGTATGGACAAGACAAGACGTAACCGAAATAAGCTGCAGAAAGTTGTGAACTAGTCACATCCATCATGGGCACTAGCCTCCCCAGCATCCAGGCCGTCTTCGAGGAGCGATGCCTGACTAAGGCGGTATCCACTATCAAGGACCCCCATCTCCCAGGTCATACCTTTTTCTCATTGGAAGGAGGTACATCAGGAACAGCTTCCCCTCTGCCATCCAATTTCTGAATGGACGTTGAACCCATGAACACTACCTCACTGCTGTTTCTATTTCTATTTTGCACAATTACGTAATACATGTATATACTGTAATTCATAGTTTTCTCCTATCATTATGTATTACATTGTACTGTTGCCATGACACATGCCGGAGATATTAAACCTGATTCAGGTTCTGATTGACTCTGACCTGTGGGTCTGTCGGTCTCCTCTACGTTGGTGAGATCCGAGGCAGATTGTGGGACTGTTGCGTCAAGTATCTTCACTCTGTCTGACGCAAAAAGCGCGATTTCCCACCGGCTGCCCATTTCAGCTTAACTTCCCCTTCGCACACCAAGATGTCACTGCACGGCCTCCTCTGTTGCCACAGTCAGGTTGAAGCAGCAACACCTCGTATTCTGCCTGGGTAGTCTCCAACCAGTGAGTCACTCCCCTCTGTCTCCCCCACCTCTTCACTCCTTTTCCATTTCCCATTCTGCTTCCCCTCTCACCCCACCCTCATGACTTGCCCATCACCTCCCTTTGGTGCCCCCCTCATTCCCTTTTTCCCATGGTCCAAGGGGGAAAAGTCCTCCCTCTGCCTCTTCCATCTGTTATATCCCACCTTCTCAGCTCATCTCCCCTCCCTCACCTGGTCTTGTTCTCCTCCCCCTTCTCCCCACCACCTTCTCATTCTGGCGTCTGTCCTCTTTCCCTCGGGCCCTGACGAACGGTCTTGGACTGCAACGTTGATTGTTCATCTCCCTCTACGGATGCTGCCCGATCTGCTGAGTTTAATTTAATTTATTTATTTATTGAGAGACTGCAGGGGAGTATGGCCTTCCACGCCTTCGAGCTGCATCGCCTAACAACCCCCGACTTAATCCAAGCCTAACCGCAGGGCAATTTACCAGCCTTTGGACTGCGGGAGGAAACCGGAGCAGCCGGAGGAAACCCACACAGTCACAGGGAGAACACAGATTCCTTACAGGCTGTGGCGGGAATTGAACCCATGTCGCCTACACAGTAAAGCATTGTCACCCTTTCCACCAGCATTTTCTGTATGTTGTTCATTAATTTATCCACTTTCATGTCCCCTGGACTTTGAAGTTGTTGTAGTTAATCTGGCAGCCCGTCTGTGCACAGCAAGATCCCACCGACAAACGGGAGTTTGATGATTTAGGATGTAATGCACCAGGCACGGAGGGGAAGCCGACTGCTGGGAGAGCTCAGCGGGTCACACAGTATCTCCAGGGGGATGTCGTCCTGTCTGGCCGGGTTCCTGCATCAGGACTGAGAAGGGAGAGGAAGCAATACAGAATGAGGGACGGGTGAGGTAGCGTCCGGTAGGTGAGAGGTGGATCCAGATGGGGAGGGGATTGTGGGCAGAGAAGTGTGTGTGTGTGTCGTGGACACTAGGGTGTGCGTTACAGTAAATTATTACATTTATTTATTGTTAATACATGTGGTGGGGTGGGATTTGCCTCTATCATAGGAGGTGGAATGCACTTTTTCCCCCCGCTAGCCTGCAGGTCAGCCTTGGGGAAGGTGTAACACCTGCTTAGCCCCCACCTCCCTCAACCTAGAGTTGCTCAAAGGACTGGCTCTTTAAAGGGGGTTTAGATCAGGAGAGAGGTGGACAGGTTTGGCTTTGTGTGTGTGTGTGAGGCCCAGTGGGCTGGTTTTTGATTGCGTGTGTGTATTTGAAATCAGATTCAGATTTATTTATCACGTGTACATTGAAACGAGCAGTGAAGTGTGTCGATTGTGTTAACAGCCAACACAGCCGAGGGTATGCAGAGGGCAGCCACACATTCTGGTGCCAACGTGGCATGCCCACAGTGCTCAGCATAACTACACAGGACACAGCAAACAACAAAACAACCGCCCCCACACACTGTCCTCCAACTCCAGGACATGCCTCCTGCCTCATTTGCGTGTGAGTGGGTGTTTGTGTGTGTCTAGTTTAGGTATGTGTGCACACATGCGTGTGTTTGGTTTTGTGTGTGCATATCCGTCCACTCATTTCTTTCTGGGAGTGTTTACATGCTTGTGTGCACGTGTCGGTGTCTGGGCGTTACGGAGGAATTTCCATTGCTAGATCTCCCGAGTGTGTGGAGTAATTTTACCTTTGGTCGTGTTTCCTCTGTCAGGAGTCGATACTGATTGCAACCTGCTTGTTTACTTTTTGATATCAGTGTGGATTTTGGCAGCAATTATCTGTGGGCTCTTTCTCCTCAAACAATCAGTCACTTCAACATCCTGAACCCTCCAGTAAAAGCAAACCACTAGGCTCTTACTTGCTAACACTTTGCAGCCGAGACTGTTATCACTCAGCTGCTTGCTTCCTGATGTGTTGAGGTGTGATACTCCTGCCTGATAGTTAAGCTGTGTGTCAGTAAGGAAATTGCTGGAGGGATGTTGATGTGAAATGGGTCAGGAAGTCAAATTAAAATAGTTGTGGTTGGTGGGGGTGGGGAGGAGGTGGTTCCAGAATCAGGGAAGAGGTAAGATGGAGGTGGGTGTAGAAGCAAGAGGGGTTTCCAGAGAGGCAGATGAGTGTAGGGATTGGAGGGGGTTACAGACTCAGGACAGGGTGTAGGGGCTAGAGGGGGTTACAGAGACTGGGAGGTACATCGCAAGTCAGTTTCTCCCCCACCACAGACATAGTTTAGACTCCACATTAAGAACTGGGGAATGGAACTATTGGAGGTGTTCAGTATTGATACTGGCCTTTTGGCCATTCGTGCCTATCCTGGTCCTCTTTGCCTGCCGATACTCATCCCGGTTTCCTGCGTTCAAACCATACTCTGCTCTGCCATGCCTATTTAAGTATTTGTTTAAATGCTTTGTGAAATGTAGCAATTTAGACTTTTTAACAAAAGCCTGGTAGAAAAGGGTGACACCTCAATGGAATGACTAGATGTCTCCATGCAACAGAAAAAGAGACGATTTGGCCCATTGAATCCTTCCTGGCTCCCATTACCCCACTGATATTCCCTGTAGGTAATTTCCCCCCACAAAAATGGGTTGTTGATGATCAGTGTGGACTAAAAAGGTCTCTCGAGGTAACTTTGAGTCATGGAATTGCTGCAGAACAGGAACAGGCCTTTAGGCCCATCTAGTCTATGCTGACCCGATCTTCTACCTGGTCTCACCTACCTGCATTCAGACCATAACCTTCCAAACCCCTCAAGTCCATGTACCTATCCAAACTGTGCTTAGTGAAACGCTATTACAATGCCAGCTCTGGGTTCGATTCCCGCTTCTGTCTGTGAGGAGTTTGTACTTTCCCCCGTGATCATGTGGGTTTCCTCCGGGTGCTCCGGTTTCCTCCCACAGTCCAAAGACGTATGTTTAGGGTTAACTTGTGGGCATGCTGTGTTAGCATGAAGAGTGTGGCAACACTTGCAGGCTGCCCCCCAGCACAACTGATTTGATGCAAACGATGCATTTCGCTGTGTGTTTCGACGCACGTGTGACAGACCTTTACCTTTAATTGAACTTGTACCGACCACTTCTGCTGAAGAAATTTCCCCTCTGGTTCCCCTTGAGTGTTCACCTTTCACCCTGAACCTATGACCCCTAGCTCTAGCCTCACACAACTTGGCTGGGGGTGAGGGGGGGAGGGGAGGAGGGATATCTGGCATCTTGCATCCTCCAGAGGCTAACTGGTGAGTTTCTGCTCTGTGGTGACCCTTGGGATGTTGGTGGTGGGGAAGGGAAGAGACGAGAGGGCAGGTGTGACATTATCTCACTCTGGTACACCGTGTACAATTGGAGGTGAGGCAAGCGTGTCTTCATTTAACGTACCAGAGTAAGGAACAACATGAACCATCTGGCTTTACCTGTCCTCCATCTTCTTAACCCTCCAGTTAACCGTTTACCTGGGAAAGCGAGATTTCATCGACCACCTGGAGCACGTGGATCCCGTTGGTGAGTCTCCAGGTTCTCGTTCTGTTCCAGGGGTACTGCTTGGTGGGGGGCAGTGGTGGGTTGGGTTTGCTTCTTGAAGGCAGACAACAGCTTTGGGAAAATGGGAAGTGTTTGGGAGGGGGAGCTTGAAGGAATTTACCATGATTCTGGTGTTTCTGCAGACAATGGGGCTTATTACTGGTACTTCATAGCTGGTATAGACATTGTTGAGAGTGTGAACAAAGTCACTGGAGAGACACTGAGCTGGTGGATATAGAAGTCTTTACTGAGCAAAATGAATAGGCATATTTGAGAAAGTACATCACATTGTTATACCCTTAGGATCAATAATTATAAAGTTTCAATAGTTACAATGACATCATTTACTTCAATACTTTGGTTTGACAATGCTTCATTTAAGTTGTACATCTTTATTCAAAAACCTTAATCTTCACACCAACACTCCAGGCACTCTATTTTGAATGTTAATCATCGTTGCTTCGCTGGTTGCATTCATGCATATGCAGACATCTCAGGTGAAAGGGTTTGCAGCCAACTCCATTCTGGAGCTCGAAGAACACCACTGTTCAGAGCTGCAGTTCAAATTCACTCTGCAATCCACCTTCAGGTCTGAAGACTGGTTGCTGTTGAAATTAATATTTGCTGTATACCTTAACCCCAGAATATGTTCCAACAGATTCAGTGGGCTGAAGAGTCTGTTCCTTTGCCATGTGACTTTGAGGAATGTTTGAACCACCTGAAGAAGTTGAGATTATTTTCATAGAAGCATAGAAAACCTACAGCATAATACAGGCCCTTCGGCCCACAACGCTGTGCCGAACATGTACTTACTTTGCCTAGGCTTACCCATAGCCCTCTATTTTTCTAATCTAGGAGTCTCTTAAAAGATCCTATTGTTTCCGCCTCCACCACCGCCGCTGGCAGCCCATTCCACGCACTCACCTCTCTGCATTTGAAAAAAAACAAACTTGCCCCTGACACGTCCTCTGTACCTACTTCCTTGGGAGACATTGAAAGGGATCAATATAAACATAAGAAATAAGAGCAGGAGGCCATCCAGCCCATTGAGCCTGCTCCCCCTATCGATAAGATCACAGCATGGAGGCAACTTTGCCTTTTCCCCAGAACCCTTCATTCCCTTGTAATGCAAAAGCCTACCTAACTGTGCCTTAGCTATATCTGTTGAAGTAGCCTGACCAGAGATTTCCACAGATCCAGTATTCTCTGGGAGAAGCATTTTCTCCTCATTTCTGTCCTAAATCTACTCCCATGAATGTTGAGGATATGCTCCCAAGTTCTAGTCTCACTTACCAGTGGAAACAACTTTCCAGCCTCTCTTATCTATCACCCTCATACTTTTGTGTTTTCATAAGAGCATTCTTCTGAATTCCGGCAAGTACTGTTCCAGATGACTCAATCTCTCCTCACTGACTAACCCTTCGTCTCAGAAATCAGCCTGATGATCCTCCTCAGCACCAACTCCAAAGCCAAGTGCATTTTCCTTCAAATAAGGAGACCGGAACCGTGTGTGGCCTCACAGATCAGAAGATATAGAGGCAGAATTTGGGCCATGGCGTCTGCACCGCCATTTCATCATGGCTGATCATTTTTCCTCTCAGCCCCAATCTCCTGCTTTCCCTCTGTCCCTTCATGCCCTGACCAATCAAGAATCTATCAACCTCTGCCTTAAGTATACCCAAAGATTTGACCTCACCTGTGGCAACAACTTCCAAATCTGTACAGTTGCTCTTAAGTTCAATCCCTCTAGCAGTTAAGGCCACATTCCATTCTCTGGAGTTTTCCATGGATTCTCTGCTCTCAGGGAAAAGTAGTTTCTCCTCTTCTCCATCCCTTAAATCTTAAGGCTATGTCCTCTAGTTCTAGCCTCAACTACCAGAATTCACTGGATTTGAAATTGTAATTGGGATAAACTGGGAAGAGGGACTTTCCCAGATGGGGGAAGAGACAAGAACCAGGGAACTGAGTAGGGAGGCAGTCAAACAGTGGCACAGTAGCAGAGCGGGTAGAGTTTCTACCTCCAAGTGCACAGAGACCTGGGTTCAATCCTAACCTCCGGCATTTTGTGTATTTGGAGCTCTCCCTGTGACCGCATTAGGATTTTGCCCCACATCCCAATACCTTGTGGGGTCCGTGGGTGGGTGAAGGGTTAGAATCTTCACGGAAAAGGGTTACAGGCACTGTTCCCTTTAAGCTGTTCAGGTACGCAGCCACGCGGTAACTGAAATGCCCCCACGCACATAGCCTCCCTTGCCGCACAGCTGGGGTAAAGACAGAAGAAAAAGTTTATGAAAGGTGAAAGATTTTCTGTGTTGTGCTATATTCCATTAAACCCTACAATTAATAAATAAAATCAAAAGTATTTCATTTTTCATTTTAAATATTCATCGCATGCATATTACAAAAAAACACACCTAAGTTGCCGTGCAGTGTTCAAGATGTGTGAAATTTTCTAATCAGAGCAATGGTTGGTTATAGGGAAAGGTGGTGAGTGGGACCGGAGGTGAGCTAGCAGAGATTCAATGGCCAGCATGGCCTCGGATTTGAAAAAGGATCAAAACACACACTAACCTCCGCTCCATTCCCTCTTCCAGATGGAGTTGTCCTGGTCGACCCTGAATACCTGAAGGAGAGGCGAGGTGAGTACAGACATTGGGGTCGTCCGTTAGTAGTGGGGAATCTGACTCTGTGTACTGTTCACCTACACCCCTCTCCAGTGTACAGTGCACCCCCCAGTGTACGGTCCACACCCTCCCCACAGCACACTGGAGATGAGATGGTGAGCTTACCACCAAAACATTGACACTGTCCTGTTCTGGAGCCAGAATCGGACCCAAACGAAGGCCGCTCTGGCCCTCGAAGCCTGCTGCCCCTGATCTATAGACTCGGTCATAATTCCTGCTTGTTCCCCATTGGCCCTAAACATCTGCGTATTTACCTCCCCATCTGGCAAAAAAAAAAGCATTGGCCAATCTTGGATCCTCTCTCGATCTTCATCTCCGTGGATTTAAGCTGAAGAGAATTCTACGTGTTCCCAACCACTTAGGAAGAAATTTTTGCTCGTCTCTATCCAGTGGGCGATCCACCCCAAATCCCCTTTGTACTGGCCACCTCCATCATCACAGCACCCACCATCTCTGTGAGGCCACCCTCTGCTAATCCCCACATTCCATGGGCTGGTTACTGGCAACCAATACCTGTTACCGGTAACCAATGCTGGCCAGATATGAATAACCAACTCCCCTTATGATTGCCAGTGCTGGTCCCTGTTAACGGGTCATTGGTTACCAGTGACCTATCCATGTTGTTAGGAACGAGGGCCAGTTACTGGTAGCCCATGCTAGTTACCAATAACAAAACCCATTCTGTCTGCCCCTGCTGGTTCTCAGTTATCACAACTGATGGCATTACTATTGGATAGTGCTTGGTTACTGGTAACTGGTGCTGGTTATCAACAATGGATTCCCATCCCATTTGTCTCTGATTTGTACTAATTAGTGATATAAAGGGTTTATTTTGGTTACCAACAATCAATGGTGTTGTTTACTTGACTTGGCCAGTGCTAGTTAGTTACCAGTATCTAATACCCAATGCCCATGTTCTTTGCCCATGCTGTTTACTAGTCACCTGTGCTGGTTCCAGGTAACCAGGGCTTGCGCTGATTATGGGTAACAAGTACCCATTCTATTTTTCCATGCTGGTAACTTGTAACTGTGCTAGTTACCCGTGCTGGTTCCCAGTAACCGACACCTGCACCATTTTGCCGCAGTCTTCGTCACGCTGACCTGTGCCTTCCGCTATGGACGCGAGGACCTGGACGTGCTTGGCCTCTCCTTCAGGAAGGATCTATTCATCGCCACGTTCCAGGCCTTTCCACCCCTGCCCGAGGAGAAGAAGCCCCTGACCCGCCTCCAGGAGCGGCTGGTGAAGAAACTGGGCGAGAACGCGTTCCCCTTCTTCTTCACGGTGAGCCCAAGGGAGGGAGAGAGGTGCCCCTGGACCAGAGCTTAAATCGGGGCTTTGTGTGTAGGGCGAGGATCCACAGGGGTGGGAGCTGTTTACGAGGAGGTTGCCTGCACTCGGAGAGTCTGAGTTATAGGGAATGGACTTTATTCCTTGCGAGGTGGGAGAATGTGGGGTCACCTTATAGGGGTATACAAAATAATGAAATAGTTCTGTTTTCATCACTGTATGGACATATAGTGACCAGCTTGTCTTGCATACTGTTCATACCAATGAAATCATTACACGGTGCATCGAGGCAGAGCAAGGTTAATCAATAACCGAATGCAGAATAAAGGGTAACAGCTACAGAGAGAGTGCAGAGCAGGTAAACGATCGAGTGCCAGATCATAATGAGGTGGATTGGGAGGCCAAGTGTCCCATCTTATCATACATTCATTCTCCTCCATGGATGCTGCCTGCCCTGCTGAGTTCCTCCAGTATTTTGTGTGAGTAACTCGTGTTTATTTATTGAGGTACAGCCTTTCCGGTTTTTCAAGCTGCACCGCCCAGCTGCCCTTGATTTAACCCAGCTTAAATTGTGGGACAATTTACAATAACCAAACAACCTATAAACTGGTTCATCTTTGGACTGTGGGAAGAACGTCCCCAGGACATGGGTAGATGAAGTAAACACGAGAGGTTCTGCAGATGCTGGAAATCCAGAGCAGTGCTCACAAAATGCTGGAGGAACTCAGCAGGTCAGGCAGCATCCATGGACATGAATAAACAGTTGGTGTTTTGGGCCGAGACCCTTCCTCGGGACCAGAAAGAATCGTTTCCCAGTCTTTTTCCCAGGGTTGGGGAATCAAGAACTGGAGGGCACAAGTTTGAGGGGAGAGAGAGTTAATAGGAACCTGAGGGGCAATTTCACCCAGAGGGTGGTCTGTAAATGGAACAACCTCCCAGTGAAAGTGGTTGAGGCAGATACCCATCCAGGTGTCTTTTAAATGTTGTTAACGTAACTATTTTAAAGCCATGAACAAATGCCATTAAGCAAAGGGTCCGTTGTCATTTAACTATATGCATTTATACCGTCAAACGAGACGATGTTTCTCCAGACAAGAGTGCAAAGCTCAGTAGTGTACAGAGCACAATATAACATATAATGACTTGGGAAAGTAAGGATAAAGTGTACAAATGGATTACGCATAAATAAAGTGGATAAATAAAATATTGCAAAACACAGAACAGATTATCTCGTGACACTTTGAACCTGATGCAACAGGGAGTTCAGAAGCCTAATGCCCTGACCGTTGTCTTTATGTATCGCAGTCTCCTGCCTGATGGTAGAAAGTCAAAGAGGATGCTGGTTGGATGGGATCCTTAATAATACTAAGGGCCCCGCACACGCAGCCCCCTGTCCTCGATGGATGGTAGGCAGATCCCCATGATCCTCTTGGTCATTCTCACAGTCCGATAATCGACAGATGGAGATGTATCTTGTCGGGATGCTTTCAGCGGTGCTCTGATAAAGTGCAGTTAAGATGGTTGAGGGTGGGTCTCTTCCCTCAATCTCCTCAGGAAATGGAGGCGCTGCTGTGTCGCCTTGTTCAGGGAAGTGATATTAAGGGACCAGGTGAGGTCATCCGTAATGTGACCTCCCAGGAATTTGGTGCACTTAACTCTCTACAGACGAGCATGTATTCTCATATGAAAGGGTAAAGCACGGCTTGTAACAATTTAAATGTATACAGAGCTCTAACTTGGAATGTATGCGTTCGGTTAGGGGTAGCATTGAAATATCACAAATATTTTTTAAAAACCTATTTTAAAAACTTTATTCAAGGGATTAAAAATCCTCAAATTAAAAATAATGGGGGCAAGATAACTTGCACACAACAAGAGGACCACAACCTTGTTGTGGCTTGGATGCTTGTGTGCCTCAATGACCTGGACAGCTATGTCGGCTGGAGTCAGGGCTTAGGGTCACCCATGCCAAACAGGTCAAAGGGTAGAGGCCAGTCTAAGAGTGGTTCACCAGCCCTCCAGGTTTGGGGGTTCAGCTCAGGGCTAACAACCCTGACTGGCCAAACAAAACAGCAATGAAGAATCTTTCTACGTCTGAGTGTGACGGTATTCCTGAGTCTCCACCGGGGACTTGCCTGACTGACAGGAGTGAAAACCGAGGGGAAGCTACTGACACGATGAAGGAAGCCCTGAACACCGTCAGAGATGGAGGGGCTTTGCTGCTGCCCCACACATTAGGCAAAAAAGCAGAACGGTGCCTCTATTTTGTGGAGTGTAGAGACTTTACGCGGGAGGGGAACGATTTACAGGGGTACGGAGGGGGTTGCTGCTTCAGCCAGAGGGTGGTGTGTATCTGCAAGGAGGTATGCCAGAGGAAGGTTCATTAACATTTCAAAGACGTTCAGATGGGTACGTGGATGGGAAAGCTTTAGATCAAGGGATCACAACCTTTTCTTATTCCATGGACCAATGCCATTAAGCAAGGGGTCCATGAACCCTGTTTGGGAACCTCTGGTTGGGGATATTGGGCAAATGGGGCCAGCTTAGACGGGATCTCGGTCTGCGTGGAGAAGTTTGGCCTGTTTCTGTGCTGTATTATGTAATGTGTCGTGGGGCTTTTATTGAGGGGGAGTTAGGTGGGGAAGATGAGGGTCTAAGAGAGTGAAGGCTGCTGTAGATGGGGTCGGGTCTGAGGGGGAGTTTGTGCTGAGGTGGCGGAGGGGCAGTAGGTAAGTGCAGAGTGGTGGAGGGCCCTGGTTAGGGAGGAGTGGGTGTGCTGCGTCCTTTTTTGCCAAGAGTAGTAGGGGAGGTGGTAGGGACCAGGCTGAGGGGATAGGTGTGTGTGTGGTGGGGTTGTCGTAGGGAGGGCAAGGGGGTCTCTGCGGGAACGTTGACGGAGCAGAGCACGCGGTGAAGTGGCCAGCGGGAGGGGGATGCTAGAAACTGGGTGTAAACACCTCTGCTCCCCTCTTCAACACCCCTCATGTCTCCACAGCTGCCACAGAACCTGCCGTGCTCAGTTACACTACAGCCAGGGCCGGAAGACACTGGCAAGGTAGGGACACCCTCACCATCCCCTCGCACAGATTCCGAAGGTGCTGAAACACCGAGTAATGCATGTGTCTCCCCTTAACCTGCCCTCACCTTCCCCGTCCTCCCTTCCGTGCCCCGCACCTGGCTTTCTCCTCCCCCAACTTTTCTCCCTCTGTCTCCCACTCTCTATTCCTCTCTCCCTCCCCCTCCCTCTACAATTTGCCCCACACTTAAGCTCACGCTTTCCGTTCCCCTCCCGCCCCCATGTTGTGCATCTAATATTTCTATATTATTTAATAAATCTTGTAAATATAATTGTTTGATTAAGCATTCTAGTTTACAGTTCATTTGTTAGAATATGTAAATTGCACGTTTTCATGACATTACCAAGTGATACGTGCGCACCTCACTTAAAGTAAACTCAAAGTCAGTCCCACATTTCGGACTCCGTGTTTTCCTTTCAATTCGTTTAATGTTTTGCATTTTCAAAACATAATATATTCCCCCCCCCTCCTCATTTTCTCCCTCCCTGCCCTCTCTCCCTTTCTCCCACAGGCCTGTGGTGTAGATTTTGAAATCCGGGCCTTCTGCTCGAAAACCATGGAGGAGAAGATTCACAAAAGGTAGACTCGTTTGTTAAAAATAACCTTTTGGGAGATTGGGCAGCAGGGAGATGCAGTGCGTCTGATTCTGAACCCTGGGGGGGGGGGGTTGTGTGTGTCTCTCGCCTCGCTGGGGGGGGCTGTTGGTGAGGGGGGAACGGCTCACCGTGGGGGAGTGGGTGGGCTGTCAGTGAGGGGGGAGCGCTGCACTGCAGCAGGGGGTGGGGAAGGAGCTGTACCTCTGATAATCTATCTGTTTATATCCGTGCAGGAATTCCGTGCGGCTGGTGATCCGGAAGGTGCAGTATGCCCCGGAAAAGCCCGGACCCCAGCCCATGGCAGAGACTACCAGGAACTTCTTGATGTCTGACAGATCTCTCCACCTGGAGGCTTCGCTGGACAAAGAGGTCAGTCCGGGGTGAGGGAGAGAGGGAGGGGGGGCAGTGATAAAGAAGCACAGATAGGGTAGAATGAGGGGACAAGTGAGGACCAAGAAGGAGGGAGTGGGGCAAATGAAGGGAGAGGAAGAGGTGGGGAGAGAATCAGAGATGGGCAGTGAGGAAGGGAGATGAAGGAATGCAGAGAAAGAGAGGTAGAGCGAGGCAGAGAGGAGAAAGAACAAGAGATGGGAAGTGAAGTAGAAAGAGAGAGGCAGAGTTGGGGTGAGTGAGAGAGAAAAAGAAGTGGTGAGTGTGTGAAAATGCCAGAAGTGGAAGGGGTGAGGGAGAGAGGAAAGCCGGGATGGGGTAATTGGAGGGAAAGCAGGGAGGCACTAATGGGCCAAGTGGTCTAATTCTGCTCCTATAACACGGTCTGTGATGTCTGCTGTTTAACCCGCGTTGCACCCTCCCCTGCAGCTGTACTACCACGGGGAGCCAATCAGCGTCAACGTCCACGTAACCAACAACTCGACTAAAACCGTGAAGAAGATCAAGATCTCGGGTGAGTGCCCCCTCCCGAGGAATGAACAAAGCCATTCCAGCCCTCTTTGCACCCTGGCTTGCGTTCTGACGTCGGGTGTTCTGGACTAAGATGGGGAGAAATTCCTTTACTCGGGTGGGGGGATTATTGGAATTCTCTTCACTGGAGGCTCGATCGCTGGGTCCAATCGAAATGCAGGTTGAAGAGATTTTGGGATATTAAGGATCGGGACATACCGAGGACACTTGGGGTCCAAGTCCACAGCTCTGAGAAAGTGGCTGTGCAGGTTGATGGGTGGCAAAGAAGGTGTCAGTACTGCATTGTGTTCAAGAGATTACGTTATGTTACAGCTTTATAGAACTCTGGTTAAGAGGATGGACTACAGCAGCTGAAGACCACAAACTCAGTGGCGACTTCATTGGGTTTCGGAGGTACCTCGTGGCATAGGTACCGTTAGAATTAGAAATTGGAATAGGTGTATTTTTGACACATCTGAGGTACAGTGAAAATCTTGTCTTGCACACTCTTCATACAGATCAGATCATTACACAGGGCATCGAGGTAGAGCAAGGTAACCCAATGCAGAATAAAGTGTAACAGCTACGGAGAGAGTGCAGTGCAGGCAGACAGTAAGATGCAAGATCATGAAAAGATAGAATGTGAAGTCGAGTCCACTTTATCCTACTAGTAAACTATTTAACTATCTTACGACAGCAGGGTAGAAGTGGTACGTGCTTTCAGGGTTTTGTAAATTCTGCCTGAAGGAAGGGGGAGCGTAGGTCAGGGTGAGTGGGGTCTTTGATCCTGACTACTTTACTGAGACAGCAAGAAGTGCAGACGGTTTGTGGAGGAGAGCTTGGTTCCTATGATGTCCACAACTCTATGTGGTTGCTTGAACTGGGAAACTCAGTGTTCGTACAGTGGATTGTAACGTGGAAGGTGTTGAGCTACACACACAAAGTTCTGGAGGAACTCGGCAAGTCGGGCGGCATTGGTGGAGGGGAGTAAACAGTCGACAGTTCTGGCCGATACTCTTCTACAGAACAGAGAGAGTGTCCAGGGTGTGCCTTTGATTCTGCTGGCTGCTTTACTGGGCAGTGAGAAGTGTGGGCAGAGTCCGTGGAGGGGAGACTGGTACCCGTGATGTGCTGAGCCGTGTCCACAACTCTCTGCAGTTTCTTGCGGACATGGGCAGAGCAGTTGTCATACTTTGTGGATGATGAAGTAGGTTTTCAAAGCTTGCAGAGAGATTTAGGCCAGTTAGAAGAGTGGGCTAAACGATGACAGATGGTGTTTAATGCTGATAAGTGTGAGGTGCTACATTTTGGTAGGAATAATCCAAATAGGACATACATGGTAAATGGTAGGGCATTGAAGAATGCAGTAGAACAGAGTGATCTAGGAATAATGGTGCATAGTTCCCTGAAGGTGGAATCTCATGTGGATAGGGTGGTGAAGAAAGCTTTTGGTATGCTGGCCTTTATAAATCAGAGCATTGAGTATAGGAGTTAGGATGTAATGTTAAAATTGTACAAGGCATTGGTAATGCCGAATTTGGAGTATTGTGTACAGTTCTGGTCACCGAATTATAGGAAAGATGTCAACAAAATAGAGAGAGTACAGAAGAGATTTACTAGAATGTTACCTGGGTTTCAGCACCTAAGTTACAGGGAAACATAGAAACATAGAAAATAGGTGCAGGAGTAGGCCATTCAGCCCTTCGAGCCTGCACCGCCATTCAGTATGATCATGGCTGATCATCCAACTCAGAAAGGTTGAACAAGTTAGGTCTTTATTCTTTGGAGCGTAGATGGTTGAGGGGGGACTTGATAGAGGTATTTAAAATTATGAGGGGGATAGGTAGAGTTGATGTGGATAGGCTTTTTCCATTGAGAGTAGGGGAGATTCAAACAAGAGGACATGAGTTGAGAGTTAGGGGGCAAAAGTTTAAGGGTAACATGAGGGGGAATTTCTTTACTCAGAGAGTGGTAGCTGTGTGGAACAAGCTTCCAGTAGAAGTGGTAGAGGCAGGTTTGGTATTGTAATTTAAAGTAAAATTGGATAGGTATATGGACAGGAAAGGAATGGAGGGTTATGGGCTGAGTGCAGGTTGGTGGGACTAGGTGAGAGTAAGCGTTTGGCACGGACTAGAAGGGCCGAGATGGCCTGTTTCCGTGCTGTAATTGTTATATGGTTATATGACAATAGAGATTATGGAGCAGAATCTCTGATGCTAACTCTTTCAGAACCCTAGGGTGCAGTTCATCTGGTCCGGGTGACTTGTGTACCTTTAGGTCTTTCAGCTTTTTGAGCATCTTTGTAATCATAACTGCACTCACTTCTCTTCCCTCACACCCTTAAACACCTGGCACACTGCTGGTGTCTTCCACAGTGAAGAGTGATGCAAAATACTCATTTAGTTCATCAGCCATCTCCTTGTCACCTGTTATTTCTCCGGTCTCATTTTCTAGTGGCCCTATATCCACTCTCATCTTTCATTTTTTACATATTTGAAAAAGCTTTTACTATCCACTTTGATAGTTTGCTAGCTTGCTTCATATTTCATCTTTCCCCCCTCATGATTCGGTTAGTTACTCTCTGTAGGTTTTTAATTCCCAAACCCCTGTCTTCCCACTAATTTTTTTTTTGCTTTGTTGTACAAAGCTTCTGCTTTTACAATAGCTTTCACTTCCCTTGTCGGCCACGGTTGTACTGTTTTGCCATTTGAGTATTTATTTGTTTTTAGAATGCATCTGTCCTGCACCTTCCTCATTTTTCCCAGCAACGCATGCCATTGCTGCTCTGCTGACATCCCTGCCAGCATCTCCTTCCAATTCACTTTGGCCAACTCCTCTCTCATACCACTGTAATTTCCCTTACTCCACTGAAATACTGCTACATCAGACTTTACTTTCTCCCTATCAGATTTCAAGTTGAACTCAATCATATTGTGATCATGGCCTCTGAAGAGATCTTGTACATTAAGCTCCCAGTCCAGTTTAGCTGATCCCCTAGTGGGCTCAACAACAAACTGCTCTAAAAAGTTATCTCTTAGGCATTCAACAAACTCACTCTCTTGAGATCCATTGCCAACCTGATTCTCCCAATCTGTCTGCATGTTAAAATTCCCCTTGACTATCATAACATTGCCCTTTTGACACGCCTTTTCTATTTCCTGTTGTAATCTGTGGTTCACCTCCCAGATACTGTTTGGACGCCTGGAAATGACTGCCATCAGGGGCCTTTCACCCTTGCAGTTTCTCCACTCAACCCATAAGGATTCAACATCTTCCGATCCTATGTCACATCTTTTTAATGATTTGGTGCCATTCCTTACCAGTAGAACCACACCACCCCCTCTGCCTACCTTCCCATCCCTCTGATACAATGTGTAACCTTGGACATTCAGCTCCCAACTACAACCATCCTTCAGCCACGATTCAGTGATGGCCACAACATCATACCTGGCAATCTGTGAAAACGCAATAAGATCATCCACAAAATGCTGGTGGAACACAGCCAGCCAGGCAGCATCTTTTCGGAGAAGCGCTGTCGACGTTTCGGGCTGAGACCCTTCGTCAGGACAGTGCTTCTCCCTATAGATGCTGCCTGGCCTGCTGTGTTCCACCAGCATTTTGTGTGTGTTGTTGTTTGAATTTCCAGCATCTGCAGATTTCCTCGTGTAAGATCATCCACCTTGTTTCTTGTACTCCATGAACTGAGATATAACACTGTATTTGCTTTCCTTTTTGATTTATGCATCCATAATGATGCACTGATACCCACTGCAATTTTCTCCTGTCATCTGCCTGCCCTTCCTGACAGTCTAACTGCATGCTCTCTTTGCTTTTTCACCATCTGACCCATCCTGAGTTCCTTCACATTAGTTCCCAACCCGCTGCCAAATTAGTTTAAATCCTCCCCAACAGCTCTAACAAACCTGCCCGCGAGAACATTGGTCCCACTGGGGTTCAGGTGCCTTTTGTACAGGTCATACCTCGCCCAGACGAGATCCCTACGATGCTGCGGTGGTTTAACTCTTGGCACTTCTCTCTCAACAGTGCGGCAGTATGCAGACATCTGTCTGTTCAGCACAGCCCAGTACAAGTGTCCGGTGGCCCAGCTGGAGGCTGAGTGAGTATCGAGCGAATCTCCCTCCCTTGCCGTCGGTTTTCGACCCATCCTCCCCTCCCACCCTCTCCGTTGCCAGGGGTGACCCCAGCCATCCTTGTGAATGCGGTGCGTGAAGCTATCGCCAAGTTCTACCTCCTAGTTCAGAGGTCCACTCCCCCCCCCCCTTTAAAATGCCACATCAGATCATCACTGGTGCAGCCAATTGGTTTTTGAAGTCACATAATTAGTTACATCGAGATCTGTTTTTCAACAAGGTGTTTCAATTGACTGTAGTAAAAAATACACCTGTATCTGGAAGGTCCAGCTGCTGGTGAGTCAGTATCCTGGCAAAAACTACACCACAAACACAAAAGAACACTCCAAGCAATTCTGCGAAAATATTTTTGAAAATCACAAGTCAGAAAATGGATAGAAGAAAATTTCCAAGTCACTGAATATCCCTTGGAGTGCAGTTATTTCAATCATGAAGAAATGGAAAGAATATGGCATGGCTGTAAATCTGCCTAGAGCAGGTCATCCTAAGTGAGCATGCAAGAAGGGGACTAGTAAGAGAGGCCACCAAGGGATCAATGACAACCCTGGAGGAGTTACAAGCTTCAGTGGCTGAGATGGGAGAGACTGCGCATACAACAACTGTTGTCCGGGTGCAGCTTTATGGGAGAGAGGTAAAGAGAAAGCCACTGTTGGAAAAAAAAATCTCACATGGAATCTCAGCTAGAGTTTGCCAGAAGGCACGTGGGAGACTCTGAAGTCAGCTGGAAAAAAGGTTCTATGGTCTGATGAAACCAAAATAGAGCTTTTTAGCCATCAGACTAAACACTATGTTTGGCATAAGCCAACCGCACACATAGTCAAAAACACAGCATCCCTACCGTGAAGCACGGTGGTGGCTGCATCATGCTGTGGGGATGCTTCACTGTACAGGCCCTGGAAGGCTCGTGAAGGAAGAGGGTAAAATGAATGCAGCAAAATACAGGGAAATCCTGGAGGAAAACCTGATGCAGTCTACAAGAGAACTGTGACTTGGGAAAAGATCTGTTTTTCAGCAAGACAATGACCCCAAGTGTAAAGCCAAAGCTACACAGGAATGGCTTAAAAATAGCAAAGTTAATGTCCTGGAGTGGCCAAGTCAGAGTCCAGACCCAAATCCAATTGAAAGTTTATTCTGGACTCGAAAAGGGATGTTCATTCATGATCCCCATGCAATCTGACAGTTTTGTAAAGAAGAATGGGGGAAAATTGCAGTGTCCAGATGTGCAAAGCTGATGGAGACCAATCCACACAGACTCCAGGCTGTAATTGCTGCCAAAGGTGCATCTACTAAATACTGACGTGAAGATGAAGAGTAATTATGCAATCAATTCTTTTGTGTTTTAGATTTGTAATTAATTTAGATCACTTTGTACAGATTTGTTTTCACTTTGACACGAGTTTTTTCTGTTGATCGGTGTCAAAAAGCCGAATTCAATCCATTGTGATCCAATGTTGTAAAACAATGGAAAAATGAAAACTTCCAAGGATGGGAGAATCCTTTTTATAAGCACTGTATAGATCACACGAGGGTTCCTGTTCCCAATGGATGTGCTTGGTTCCTATGGTAAATTGACACTCAGTGGCTACTTTATTAGGTACACGAGGCGTATGGAGTAACCTTCATTAGCAAGGGCGGAGACTGCGGAGCATCTATAAACCACAGTGTTTGTACCACGGGCCGTATACACTCAGTGGCCACTTTATTAGGGACAGGAGGCCCAGCAACATCTCCTCTTCCCTCTTTCCAGCTTAATGGCATCTTTCCTAAAGTAGGCCGTTCAAAGCTGAACACAGTATCCCAAATGTGCTCTTGCCAGCGTCTTGGCGAATTGCTGCTTCCAGCTTAATCAAAGTTCAAAGTAAATTTTATTGTCAGATTTAATCCTAGTCTAATCAAGCGACAATTTACAATGACCAACCGACCTACCAACCAGTATGTCTTTGGACTGTGGGAGGAAACCGGAGCACCCGGAGGAAATCCACGCGGTCACGGGGAGAACGTACAAACTCCTTACAGGCAGCGGTGGAATATAACAACTGTGAGATTCATCCCCCCCCCCAGAGGCAGCCAGAAAACAAAGAAACACCATGGAACCCGATCAAAGAAAATAAAACCTCAAATACCCAACACACACGAAAAACGAATCGTGCAATTAGCAAAAAGATGAATGAATAACACACAGAATATAAAACATCAAACCAGTCCTCGAAGCAATCTAATAATGCTCAGTTTAGCTTTTCTTGACTGCAAGCCGCAGAGCCAGTCCATCCCAATCAAAATCCCACAAAACAGCAATAAAAAAAGTAGTCAGAAACCAGAAACATATCACAACATGAACTGTTGGGCCCTCCAGGAATCAGTCCAATCCACAGACCGCGACAATTAAATCTCACCCGAGACCCAAGACTGCTGCACCTTCATCCAACAGCAGTGAGAGAGACCAGTCAAGCAAAGGGAGATGGCGCTGAACACCCGCTCGCTGCCTTGTCTCGACCTCGTTGATTTCAATCTTGCTCGATACTTTGGTCGAGAATGGAGCTGACCATGGGTTTGCACTCAGCCATTAGGCCTCAGGCACACTAACTATATGTCCTACTATTTTTGCACAGTACTGTATGTGTCATCATACAGGTATTCATTTTCTTGCAGGCATTATTAGTAGAACAAAGAAATACAGTAGAATCAATGAAAACTACACACAAAGACAGACAAGCAACCGATTTACAAAAGATAATGGGATTGGGGAGGCAAACTGCAGATCTATGAGTAGTGTTACGGATCCAGCAACAATAAATATATGAGTTAGGCAGGGGTTTTTACAACTGATAACATGTTTATTAAACACTGAAAAACAAACCCCCCCAAAAGTAAACAAATCACTAACGTAACCGGAAATTCACTGCTGTGCGGCAGCTTAAACAGTTCTTAAAGCGATGTTGCAAAAACAGTTCTTCAAAGCAGTATTGCAAAAGTTCAAAATGCTTACAGTCCATTTAAGGAGAGACTTTTTAAGACAATTTAAATTCTCTTTCACATCGTGTTGTTGCAGTTCCCAGTCGAACTATACTTTTCCCATGGAGAATTTACAAAGATGGAAATGAAACGGCTCAAAGGCACTGACCTTTCCTTTACAAAACTGTTCCCAATCCTTTCTGCTATTATTCACAGGGATTAACACGGGCACAGTCAACGAATTCCTTCCGAATGAGGATCAAACAAGGTCGAACCTGTTTCACCGTCGAAATCGACTTCCCTCGATCTTTTAACTCCCGAACTCCGATCTTCACTCTCCACTGATTCTCAACTAGCAGTATTATAAAGAAACTGCTGGCAATGACTTTTTAAACTTTAGGCATTAGATAAAACTTCATCTTTCAACTAAACTGCGTCATAACATTAAATCACGCAGAGACATGAAGTCAACATGGCAAATCCAGCCACGAACTGCCCCTCCTCACAGGGAGAGGTCCTCCTTTTATACCCTGTGGAAAAAAAACCTGTCACATGACCTCTACTGGCGGGAAAATGACATCACTCCACCATCACAAGACCATTACCTCAAGTCCAGTACAGCTTCAACACCAGTCACGTGACAAGGGTACCACTGTCACATCTTACGGGTACATAACAGTAGGATTCCCAATTTATTGGCTCTACATCACCTCCCAGGTCGAGCCTTATGTCCCTGCCTGTACAGGGTCATTCCACACACCGGTGCTGGTTTTATTACAGTGCACGGTCATTCCACATGTCTGTGCTGGTTTTATTACAGTGCACGGTCATTCCACACGTCTGTGCTGGTTTTATCATCGTGCACGGTCATTCCACACGTCTGTGCTGGTTTTATCATCGTGCACGGTCATTCCACACGTCTGTGCTGGTTTTATCATCGTGCACGGTCATTCCACACGTTTGTGCTGGTTTTATCATCGTGCACGGTCATTCCACACGTCTGTGCTGGTTTTATCATCGTGCACGGTCATTCCACATGTCTGTGCTGGTTTTATTACAGTGTACGGTCATTCCACACGTCTGTGCTGGTTTTATCATCGTGCACGGTCATTCCACACGTCTGTGCTGGTTTTATCATCGTGCACGGTCATTCCACACGTCTGTGCTGGTTTTATCATCGTGTACGGTCATTCCACACGTCTGTGCTGGTTTTATCATCGTGCACGGTCATTCCACACGTCTGTGCTGGTTTTATCATCGTGCACGGTCATTCCACACGTCTGTGCTGGTTTTATCATCGTGCACGGTCATTCCACACGTCTGTGCTGGTTTTATCATCGTGCACGGTCATTCCACATGTCTGTGCTGGTTTTATTACAGTGTACGGTCATTCCACAGGTCTGTGCTGGTTTTATCATCGTGCACGGTCATTCCACACGTTTGTGCTGGTTTTATTACAGTGCACGGTCATTCCGCATGGTTGCTGTTGTTTGTTGGTCTCCTGTGAGGTTCAGTGACCAGTTCCAACTCGCTGAGAGTAAAGTGCCGTTTCCTCTGCCCCCTGCAGGGACCAGGTGTCGGCGAGCTCCACCTTCTGCAAGGTCTACACGTTGGTGCCCCTCCTCGATACAAACCGTGAGAAGCGTGGCCTGGCGCTGGACGGCAAGCTCAAGCACGAGGACACAAACCTGGCCTCCAGCACCATGTGAGACGTGGGGTCCTTTCCTGCTTCCCCACCCTCTCTCTCTCCCCCATCCACACTCACCCTCCCTCCCCAGCACTTTCACACCCTTTTCCACCCACCTTCCTTCCCCCCACCACGTGCCCTACTCCCACCCCCTTCCTTGTCTCCTTCCCTCATCCCATTCCCCTTTATTCATTCCTCCTCACACTTGCCCCTTCCACTTCCCCCTCACACTCTCATTCCCCTCACTCCTCCATCACCCCTCCTTCTCTGCCCGTCCTCTCCCTCCTCCTCCATCTCGTCCTCTTCCACACCCTTCACCCTTCCTCTTTCCACTCTCTACCACCTCAATCCTATCCTAGCTCTCTTCTCCTTCCTCACCTTCCCTCTCTCTGTCCCTCCCTCTCCTTTTGCCCCCCTCCTATCACACAATCTCTGACCCTCTATCTCTTTCTCTCCCCTCCAGAGTGAAGGAAGGAGCCAACAAAGAAGTCTTGGGAATCCTCGTCTCGTACCGGGTGAAGGTGAAGTTGGTGGTGTCCCGTGGCGGGTAAGCGGTCCCCAAACCCTCCCCCAATGCCCGCACACCTCGCTTCCCGGCCACGCTCCCCTCTGCCCCTGCGCTGCTTAGCTGCCCTCTGCCCCGCACCATTTCCGCAGTCCCATCGCACTGCGCTCCTCCTCCCTCTGCCCCCTCTCCCCCCCGCACTCTCGGATCTGCTCCCCCTCTCCTGGCCCTCTGTTTGCACACGCAGCTGGAGAAGCTCTGGGGCTTGTAGAATTGATCATTGGTTTCTTATCGTCCTGTGTACGAGACGTTTGATTCCATTTGTTGGGACATCGAGGTTGCACGACAGAAAACAGAATGCAGAATAAAGTGTCCCAGTTACAGAGAGGGCTCAGTGCAGCAGACTATAGGTGCAAGGCTACAAGGAGGTAGATTCGGTAATCTTTATTGTACAGAAGCTCCTTTTGAAAGTCTAGCAACAGTGGATGAGAATTCACCTCTGAGCCTGGTGGTATGCACTCTCCAGCTTGTCTGTCTTCTGCCTAGGGAAGCAGGGAGAACGATATTGTCTGCTTTCACCGAGGCAGCCAGACAAGTGAGCAGAGTCCGTGGGGGGCGGGGTGGAGGCTGCTTTCCCTGGTGTGTTGAGTTATGCCCACGACTCTCCACACTCTCTGGTGGTGACGTGCAGAGCAGGTTGGACGTTCTCTGTGGAGCATCGATGAACATTGGTGAGGGTTATTTATTTATTACTGCCATCCAGCAACCCATCTATTTAATCCTAGCCCAGTTTACCATGACCAGCCGGTAGGTCTATGGACCCCACGCGGCCACGGGGAGAACGTACAAACTCCTAACGGGCAGCGTCGGGGATTGAAGCTGGCTCACCTTACAGTAAAGCGTTGTGTTGACCATTACGCTATGGGGTCACCCCCCCTGCGGTAGCCGGGGTCACACTGAATTCCTTTAGCCCCCTGAGGAAGCAGAGACAGTGCTGAGCTCAGTCATGGGACAATGTGCAGGACGGACTGTTGGTAACCCTTGCATCCGAGGCGCGAGGTTCTCCACCATCTCTAGCCCAACACCTTCGATTCAGACAGGGAATAGCCCATCCCTGCTAGGCTAAGGAATCTATCGACATCCCCTTTGGATTTGGCAAGCAAAAAGACTACCCAGGGGTGTAGTGGGGTGGAGATATGTCTCTACCAAAGGAGGTGTAAGCCACTCCTTCCCTCCACTAGCCTGTAGGTCACCCTTGGGCGAGGTGTAGCACCTGCTTAGCCTCCGATCGGGGTCACGTGAAGCCACAGGATCGGGTGGTGGATGGTCGTACGAGCAGCCGGTGCAGATCACAAGCCCCGGTTATATGACCACTGACACCAGGCAGACAATCTCTGAAGAGTATTGATAATGGCTGGGGTCACCCATCATGCAAAGACACTGCCCAGAAGAAACCAATGGCAAACCACTTCAGTAGAAACAAATTTGCCAAGAACAATCATGGTTGTGGAAAACCACATCAGGAACATAACAAGTGGACCAAAGGGAAGTTAGAGAGAGGGGAAATCCATCTAAAGGTTCTCCCCGGTAAGTCCCCAGGGGAGCTGGGAGACGATCACTGCCCACGAGAGCAGCAGGAACACGAGCCTCGCCCTTGCAGAGAGGCAGGGGGTGGATATCTGGGGAGAGCTGCAGCCAGATTCCGCACTGACCTGTCTTCCTGTCACTGCCGTTCCAGGGACGTGTCGGTGGAACTGCCGTTCGTGTTGATGCACCCCAAACCCATCGAACAGCCCGTCTCCAGGCCACAGTCAGGTGAGGGGTCAGTGACACTCCCTCCCCACCCCGAACCCATCGAACAGCCCGTCTCCAGGCCACAGTCAGGTGAGGGGTCAGTGACACTCCCTCCCCACCCCGAACCCATCGAACAGCCCGTCTCCAGGCCACAGTCAGGTAAGGGGTCAGTGACACTCCCTCCCCACCCCGAACCCATCGAACAGCCCGTCTCCAGGCCACAGTCAGGTAAGGGGTCAGTGACACTCCCTCCCCACCCCGAACCCATCGAACAGCCCGTCTCCAGGCCACAGTCAGGTGAGGGGTCAGTGACACTCCCTCCCCACCCCGAACCCATCGAACAGCCCGTCTCCAGGCCACAGTCAGGTGAGGGGTCAGTGACACTCCCTCCCCACCCCGAACCCATCGAACAGCCCGTCTCCAGGCCACAGTCAGGTAAGGGGTCAGTGACACTCCCTCCCCACCCCGAACCCATCGAACAGCCCGTCTCCAGGCCACAGTCAGGTAAGGGGTCAGTGACACTCCCTCCCCACCCCGAACCCATCGAACAGCCCGTCTCCAGGCCACAGTCAGGTGAGGGGTCAGTGACACTCCCTCCCCACCCCGAACCCATCGAACAGCCCGTCTCCAGGCCACAGTCAGGTGAGGGGTCAGTGACACTCCCTCCCCACCCCGAACCCATCGAACAGCCCGTCTCCAGGCCACAGTCAGGTAAGGGGTCAGTGACACTCCCTCCCCACCCCGAACCCATCGAACAGCCCGTCTCCAGGCCACAGTCAGGTGAGGGGTCAGTGACACTCCCTCCCCACCCCGAACCCATCGAACAGCCCGTCTCCAGGCCACAGTCAGGTAAGGGGTCAGTGACACTCCCTCCCCACCCCGAACCCATCGAACAGCCCGTCTCCAGGCCACAGTCAGGTAAGGGGTCAGTGACACTCCCTCCCCACCCCGAACCCATCGAACAGCCCGTCTCCAGGCCACAGTCAGGTAAGGGGTCAGAGACACTCCCTCCCCACCCCAAACCCATCGAACAGCCCGTCTCCAGGCCACAGTCAGGTAAGGGGTCAGTGACACTCCCTCCCCACCCCGAACCCATCGAACAGCCCGTCTCCAGGCCACAGTCAGGTAAGGGGTCAGTGACACTCCCTCCCCACCCCGAACCCATCGAACAGCCCGTCTCCAGGCCACAGTCAGGTGAGGGGTCAGTGACACTCCCTCCCCACCCCGAACCCATCGAACAGCCCGTCTCCAGGCCACAGTCAGGTGAGGGGTCAGTGACACTCCCTCCCCACCCCGAACCCATCGAACAGCCCGTCTCCAGGCCACAGTCAGGTGAGGGGTCAGTGACACTCCCTCCCCACCCCGAACCCATCGAACAGCCCGTCTCCAGGCCACAGTCAGGTAAGGGGTCAGTGACACTCCCTCCCCACCCCGAACCCATCGAACAGCCCGTCTCCAGGCCACAGTCAGGTAAGGGGTCAGAGACACTCCCTCCCCACCCCGAACCCATCGAACAGCCCGTCTCCAGGCCACAGTCAGGTAAGGGGTCAGTGACACTCCCTCCCCACCCCGAACCCATCGAACAGCCCGTCTCCAGGCCACAGTCAGGTGAGGGGTCAGTGACACTCCCTCCCCACCCCGAACCCATCGAACAGCCCGTCTCCAGGCCACAGTCAGGTAAGGGGTCAGTGACACTCCCTCCCCACCCCGAACCCATCGAACAGCCCGTCTCCAGGCCACAGTCAGGTAAGGGGTCAGTGACACTCCCTCCCCACCCCGAACCCATCGAACAGCCCGTCTCCAGGCCACAGTCAGGTGAGGGGTCAGTGACACTCCCTCCCCACCCCGAACCCATCGAACAGCCCGTCTCCAGGCCACAGTCAGGTAAGGGGTCAGTGACACTCCCTCCCCACCCCGAACCCATCGAACAGCCCGTCTCCAGGCCACAGTCAGGTAAGGGGTCAGTGACACTCCCTCCCCACCCCGAACCCATCGAACAGCCCGTCTCCAGGCCACAGTCAGGTAAGGGGTCAGTGACACTCCCTCCCCACCCCGAACCCATCGAACAGCCCGTCTCCAGGCCACAGTCAGGTAAGGGGTCAGTGACACTCCCTCCCCACCCCGAACCCATCGAACAGCCCGTCTCCAGGCCACAGTCAGGTGAGGGGTCAGAGACACTCCCTCCCCACCCCGAACCCATCGAACAGCCCGTCTCCAGGCCACAGTCAGGTAAGGGGTCAGTGACACTCCCTCCCCACCCCGAACCCATCGAACAGCCCGTCTCCAGGCCACAGTCAGGTAAGGGGTCAGTGACACTCCCTCCCCACCCCGAACCCATCGAACAGCCCGTCTCCAGGCCACAGTCAGGTAAGGGGTCAGTGACACTCCCTCCCACCCCGAAACCTGCACAGACACGCGGTGAATCCGGCCAGGGCTGGGGAGGCTGGGCACCGTGCTGGGTAGATACTGGACAGAAGCCCACTCCTGGGCGTGCACACACAGATACGCAAGCATTTGCGGGAACAAACGCGAACACTGTGAAACAGAAAGCTTGGTGAGGAGGGAGCACAGCGCTGCGGGAGTGCTGGTGGAAGGGGAATGCTGCGCTGGAATGATTATCTAAACTATCTTTACCATTTTACAGTTCAACCTGAGATTGAACCCCCTGTTGACACAAACCTCATCGAGTTCGAAACCAAGTAAGTCAACAAATTATTTCTGTGCGTCCAGTAGTGATTCCTCACCCCTTCCTCACCCCTTACCCTCTCCCTCCCCTCTTCCCCTTCCATCTTCCTCTTCCCTCACTCCTCCATTCTCCTCTCTCCCGACCCCCCCCGCCTCTTCTCTCTGCCTCATTCCCCCCACTCTGTTTACCCTAGCACTGTTTTATCGCCCACAGCTGTCTCCCTGATATTCCTGATTCCCAAATCCAGTCACACATGCCTACATTCCCAATGGTACATGTTTGAGCCACTGGATTCCAGATTCCTGCAGTGTGTTATAATCCGTGAATGGTCCCCTGTAGCAGCCACTGACTGTGGAGTAGAAAAGATTTTTTCTGACTTTTTGTTCATAAAACATAATCTGTGTTTTTCACTCTTTTTTTGCCATTTGCGTGGTCTGTTTTTCTCGCGTGTTGGGGGTTTGATGTTCTCTTTGATCGGGTTCCGTGGATTTTGTTTCGTGACTGTCTGTGGGTAGACGGGTCTCGGGGTTGTATACTGCACACATACTTTGATAATAAATGTACTTTGAACTTCACAGCACAGGCCCTTCGGCCCATCATGTTGTGGCAACCTTTTAACCTCCTCTAAAATCAATCTGCATAACCATATGTTTTTCCAGCATCCATGTGCCCAACTAAGAGTTTAAGTGCCCCTGATGTATCTAGATCTTTCACCACGCCTGACACCCACCACTCTCTGTGTAAACAAAATGAAAAGAACTCACTCTGACTTTCCCGCAACCACCGTAAAATTATTTCCTCTCACATGGGCCATTTGTGCCCTGGGGAAATGACTGCCGTCTCTCCCTCTGGATTTTGTCACTGATGTTAGAATGTAGAATACAGTCCATCCCACAAATCAGTCTCTTCCCCACTGATCACAGAACACAGCACAGGCCCTTCGGCCCACGGTATTTCTGCTGAACACAATCCATTCTGCCTGCAAGCGGTCTGTTTTCCTCCATTCCCGCTTGTTCATGTGTCCAAGTGTAAAAAGCAAGAAGGTGATGCTGAGGCTTTATAAAGCACTGGTGAGCCCTCACTCAGAGTATTGTGAGCAGTTTTGGGCCCTCTATCTCAGATGGGATGTGCTGACATTGGAGAGGCTTCAGAGGAGATTCATGAAAATGAGTCTGCGATTGAAAGGCTTATCATATGAGGGGCATCTTCTGCCCCCTCTCAGAAGACTCCACATCTCTCCTGTAGCGGTGTGACCAAAGCTGCGGCCAGAGCATAGGCGATGTGATTGATTAATTTTCTGGGTGCCTGTGGACAGGACACACCTAACTCGCTCCCTCTGCCTCCGCAGCTTCAACCAAGACGACGACATCGTGTTCGAGGACTTTGCCCGCCTGCGTCTGAAGGGACTGAAAGATGACAAGGACGATGACGATCATTTCTGCTAAAGCGGGGAAACCGAGGGGTCGGGTGGTGGGAAAGAGAGAGGTGGGTGGTAAGAGGGTGTGGAAGAGGGGCGAAAAGCAACCCCAGAATACCCCCCTCTGCGCCCCTCTCCTCCCGCCCTGCCAAAACCTCCCGCTTAGGCGTGAGCGAGCTCGTCTTTGCCAGGCGCCGTGTCGCTAAAACCCTTCATTGTCTGTGCGTCTGTGGGGGAGGTGTCTGTTCTTAGAATGTTTGTAGACTTTACACTGTACCGAGCACTTGTGCACGCACTCGTGTGCACACCCACGCACTCACACTCGGGTGCACACCCATGCACCCGCACGCACAACATACACATGCACGTGCGCACGCACTCCCGTTCACACACGCGCACCCCACGTGCGCGCAGGTTGACAAGTGTGCGCTGTTGTGCGCGCGAACACTTGTATTCTTATGCATACACTCGCGTGCGTGCGCGCGCACACACGCACAAGCACACGCACACACACGCACGCACACACACACACACACACACACACTCTCTCTCAATCTCACTCACACTGTCTCCTACCTGCCAACCCCTCCCAAGCCCTGAGCGGGCAAGATTCTGATGTTTTAACAGCGTGTGCCACATCACTGTTGCTGTTTCACTAATATTTTGCTCAAACGAGAACCAAATACTGTGCATCTGTTCTGTGGAATATTTGGATAGGTGTCCACTGTATGAAGACTGTGCACTGGGTGCGGGTGTGTGAGTGTGTGTGTATGTTTTGTACTTGTGGGTTTCTTTACTAACCCCTTCGCGCTCCCAGACAAAGGGCAGGGGACAAAGCAGCCAAATATTTTGCCTTGCGCTGAGTATATTTTTGTTCTTTTGGGGCTGGGTGAAAGCACTTTTTCCCACAGTTTGCCGATGGAGATGTGCGATCTGGATCCTGAGTTAATGATGTAATGCCCCTCTTTCCAGTTAACACGCCGCCCCTCCCCACTCACAGCGGACAGCACTGAATCAATCGAGACCCCCCACCCATCAGTCACTGATCACGGATGCACACGGTTCTCATGTGGTTATTCGACTAGGTGGTGGGTTGCTTTGGGGCTCCGAGGAATCTCGTCTGTTTGAGGCCGGTGATGGCGGGCATTGTCAACCAACGGGGGGAGGTCTGGGAAGAGATGGGAGGTGTGGGGTCGGTTACACAGAAACTCCCCTGCCAGGGTTGCTGAGGGCAGCTCGCTCCTGCCCTCCGGTGGCGGTGCTGGTATTGCAAGCTGAGAGCAGCCCTCCCTCCTTGCTTGCCTCCATCCTTCTCCACTCTCCTCTTTGACCCACTCTCCCTTCTCCCACTCCCCCCTCTGCTCTCCTCCGCCCCCTCCCCATCCTCCTCCTGTCCCTCACACCCCCTCCCACAGTGGCGCTGCTCCCTCCTCGCATAGCGTTGTGCTCTCTGGGTTGCCTCCATTGATTTCAAATCTCCAGTCTAGTATCGGAACCCTATGCCAGGGTTCCAGGACAGGATTCCTCCATTGGGAGGGAATAGTGGGAGTTTGCACCTTCCTTCTCAGGAAGAAACACTGTTCAGCACATTATCGGGAAACAATGTTTGATATTACTCCTCGTATAGCAGGCCATTCAACCCATGGTGACTATTCTAGTGCAAAAGCCAAAAGACTGATTGCTGGAGGGAATCAGTGGGTCAGGCAGGAGCCATGGAGGGAAATGGACCGGGAAGGTTTCAGGTCAAGATTTTTCAGTGGCACGGTTTGTTCCAGTTCTCGGATCAATCCCTTTCCTCCGTTCAACTCCCTGTAAACTTTTCCTACCATATTCCCTTCCATGTCCCACCACCACCAGATTCACCAACACACCCAGGGCTAACTCACCAATTAACCCACCTGCCCTGAATGTCATGGCGATGTGGGAGGGAACTGGGAATACCTGGGGAAACCCACACGGTCACAGGGAGAATGTGTAAACCACACACACTGACACAGAGATTCCCTCTCCCTCCCCCTCTCACACACACACACATGCACACACACGCACACAAAATTTGGGAGCTACGAGGCCACAGCTCTACCCAACAATGAGCCCTTCCTTGATGCCATCACTGCCAATGCTGGGCTTTTGTCAATGCAAGATCCCATATGCATCCCCACCCTTCTTCCCCCACACCCCCATATGCCATAGGATACTCAATGACAGTTTAGTCCCTGATGGTGTGGCACTACCCCTGCACCACACACTTGTTCTGGGCTTGATCTTTGAGTCTTGAGAGGGATCGAGCCAGTTGGGGCAGTGGGTCAGAGAGTGGGATTGGAGGAGGGAGCTGCCCCTTCGCCGTGGAGTGTGAGTGTTGCTCCTTCAGGAGTCCACCTGCACCTGGCTGGTCATCAGCACGAGCACTGAACCCAAAGAGTAGGCGGACGCCCTGTGCGAGGGAGATGGGAGGACGGGGAGCTCTGCAGCAAGGAAGGCTGGCTGTTGGAGAAGAACAAGAGGTACGGGTGTCTCCGACTGCGCAAAAGACTGGTGGGAGCCGGGATGAGTGAACCAGGAGTGAGTTGGACAGCGAGAGAGTTAAATTGTGGACTAGATAAAGCCATGGATTAAAAGTGCCTGGTTTTTATCCAAATCATTCACTTCTCTGGTTTCCGCTGAAGTGCACATCGTAATTGCCCCATCACTCACTGCAACCCCCACCACTCCCTACGCCCTCTCCCATGAGAACGGAAGCAGAGAGGGTGAAGGAGAGTGCAGTCTGCGAATACTGTGTCCTGTGACTAACCTCGTCGTAAAACAAAAACTACTCACAGGTGAAGAATTCAAACTTACTGTAAGAGGACAGAGATCCAGAAGATGAGCTTGTTTGCTGAACTCTTATTTCCTTGTATACTTTGAGCTTAAATATAAATGAATTGTCTGCCTGTTGTCCTTTGCCAACATCTATATTGTATCTTCAGGGTTGTTGTGGGCATTACAATCAGGGCAAGATGTGTTGCATTCCTATCCATGTTTAATGTGTCCGACAGAAAAATTGTTTGAAACTCCAATCCATTTATTATTAAACTGGTGCATTACTGCAGACATTGGAGCACTTCCATTTATTTCCATTGGTAAGACAATTGCAATTGTTTGACTCCTTTAACAACTATAGGACCACCTGAAAAGCCTTTCAAATGTAGTTACTGAGTAAATGCCCCCACAGTGAGATATTTATATATTGAATTATCCATGTCTACTTGTGTCTGGGTCTCTGTCCACTTCTCTCTCACAATAGCCACAGCTCTACACACTGTCCTTGTACACATGGAGAGGTGGGATGCTTATGTGAGAATGCTCTTCTTGGACTACAGTTCAGCATTCAACACAATAATTCCAGGCTTGACAAGAAGCTCAGAGACCTCGGCCTTCACCCTGCCTTGTGCAGCCGGATCCTGGACTTCGTTAGATCGCTGGTAGGTGGTAAGAGAGGGCTCCCTCACGGCTGACCTTCAACACAGGAGCCCCCTCCTTTACTCTCCGTATACCAATGACTATGTTGCCACCCACAGGTCCAATCTGATAATTAAATTTGCAGATAATGCTACATTGATTGGCCTTAAATAATAACAAGGCAACCTACAGAGAAGAAGTCAACACCCTGACCCAGTGGTGTCAAAAAAAACCCTCTCCCTCTGGGTTGTTGAGTGCAGGAGGAATGGAGACAGGGTAACCCCTTTTGATGTCAATGGATCTGGGGTTGAGAAGGTGAACAGCTTTAAGTTCCTCAGCATCCACACCACTAAGGATCTCACAGGGCCTCTTTCACCTCAGACAGTTGAAGTAGTTTGGTATGGGCCCCCAAATCCTTAGGACTTTCTACAGGGACACAATTGAGAGCACCCTGACGTGCTGCATCATGGCTTGGTAAAGGAACTGTACTTCCCTCAATCACAGGACTCTGCAGAGAGTGGTGTGGACAGCCCAGCACATCTGTGGATATGAACTTCCCACTATTCAGGACATTTATAGAGACAGGTGTCTCCGCCACATCCGCTGTCAGGATGAATCTTTTCATGCTAGAACTAATGAGTCCTTCAAAAAAAAAAAAAAGTTTTCCTTCCCCCACCATCAACGTTGCCCTCACCTGCACCTCTTCCGTTTTGTGCCTGTCTGCTTCACCCCATCTTCCCACCGCCACACCAGGGATAGTATTTCTCTTCTCTCCTACCATCCCACGAGCCTGCGCGTTCAACATTTAATTCTCCGCAACTTCCGCCATCTCCAACGGGACCCCAAAACCAAGCACACTCCCTCCCCCCCCTACCACACACACGAACGCTTTCTGCTTTGCTCCCTTGTCCCTACCCACTGATCTCCCTTCTAGTACTTATCCTTACATGCCAAACAAGTGCCACACTAGCCCAGAAACCTCCTCCCGCACTATCACTCAGGACCACAAACAGGCCTTCCATGTGATGCGACACTTCACCTGTTGACGTTGTCATCTACTGCATCCGGCTTCTCTCTCCCCCCACCACCACCACGGCAGCGCAAACGTTCCATAATCCAAGTGGGACAGAAAGTGCCCCATAACCAACTCTGAATATGTTGGCTGCTCTGAGGTCACTTCCGGGATTGGTGACATGGAAAACCTACAGCGCAATACAGGCCCTTCGGCCCACAATGCTGTGCAGACCATGTCCTTACTTTAGAATTTACCTAGGGTTACCCATAGCCCTCTATTTTTCTAAGCTCCATGTACCTATCCAGGAGTCACTGAAAAGACCCTATTGTATCCACCTCCACCACCGTTGCCAGCAGCCCATTCCACACACTCACCACTCTGTGTAGACAACTTACCCCTGACATCTCTGTACCTACTCTCCAGCACCTTAAACCTGTGTCCTCTTGTGTTAGCTATTTCTGCCCTGGGAAAAAGCGTCTGACTATCCACACGATCAATGTCTCTCATCATCTTATACACCTCTATCAGGTCACCTCATCCTCCGTCGCTCCAAGGAGAAAAGGCCGAGTTCACTCAACCTATTCTCATAAGGCATGCTCCCCAATCCGGGCAACATCCTTGTAAATCTCCTCTGCACCCTTTCTATGGTTTCCACATCCTTCCTGTAGTGAGGCGACCAGAACGGAGAACAGTACTCCAAGTGGGGTCTGACCAGAGTCCTATATAGCTGCAACATTACCTCTCCGTTCCTAAATTCAATTCCAGAGTTGATGAAGGCCAATGCACCGTATGCCTTGTTAACCACAGAGTCAACCTGCGCAGCAGCTTTGAGTGTCCTATGGACTTGGACCCCAAGATCCCTCTGATCCTCCACACTGCCAAGAGTCTTACCATTAATACTATATTCTGCCATCATATTTGACCTACCAAAATGAACTACCTCACACTTATCTGGGTTGAACTCCATCTGCCACTTCTCAGCCCAGTTTTGCATCCTTTCAATGTCCCACTGTAACCTCTGACAGCCCTCCACACTATCCACAATACATCCAACCTTTGTGCCATCAGCAAATTTACTAACCTATCCCTTCACAGCCTCATCCAGATCATTTATAAAGATCACGAAGAGTTGGGGTCGCAGAACAGATATCCGAGGCACGGGTCACCGACTTAAATATGACCCGTCTACAACTCTGCCTTGTAGCTGTTACGAGCGAGCATGTACACAATGTCACAGGCCCCGCCTTCCCCATGTGAGAGATAGAGGCTTTTTTCTATCGAGGTGCAACATGGGATGAGTTAACCTCCATGGACGCGACAAGAGCTGAGTGACATCAAACACAAGATGTTCACGTAGAACAAGAAAGAAAATGAACTCTGGTTGACTTTGAAACCGAAAGTTTATCAATCTCTCAGTTTTTCCGTCTCCCCCCACAACCGCTCTCAGGATGAATCTTTTCATTCCAGAACTAATAAGATGTCCTCCTTCAAAAAAAGCTGGTTTCCTTCCCCCACTATCAACGTTGCCCTCACCCGCATCTCTTCCATTTTGTACGTGTCTGCCTTCCCCCATCCTCCCACCGCCACACCAGGGATAGGATTCACCTACCACCCGCCGAGCATTTAATTCTTCGTAACTTCCGCCACCTCCAACAGGATCCCAAGACTAAGCACACCTCTTCTCCTCCCACAATATCTCCTTTCCGCAGGGATAGCTCCCTTGTCCACTCGTCCTTCCCCACATATCTCCCTCCTGGCACTTCCCCTTATATGCGGAACAAGTGCCACACCTGCCCCCACAGCTCATCCTTCCCTACCACTGAGACCCAAACCGTCCTTGCAGGCGAGCCATTATTCCCACAATCCCGATTGAGAAGTTGCAGAACCCAGGCTTCTTGTCACAAGTCGGATGTTGAATCAGGACCCAACTGCAGGACACAGACACTGGAGTCCCGGAAACAGGACGAGACGGGATGCAGTCTAGGCAAGGGAAGCAGGACCAGGACCAGGACGAGGGACTGGGAACAAGGAGCCTGGGGTGGACTCCGAGCCCGAGACTGGACAAGGACCCAGAACCTGGGTCTTGCCTCGGGCTCGGACCCCCAAACCCAGGCGAGGACGTGACGAGGCTTGAATAGGGACTTGGGGTCTTAAGGCTTGGGTCGAGGCTGCAGGCTGCAGGCTTGGGGAACTCGGAGGCTGGAAAATAGGGGCAGACTAGGAACTGTACATCAACATGGAGCCGGGACTCATCTATAACACCACACCAAGGTGGGGCAGGACCATCCGTTGGGTAACGGCAGAACGGCCTGACCTACCCGACGGAGGCAAAGACAAGACTGATTCCCCCCGCAAGGCAACGGCAGAACGGCCGGACTTACCCCACGGGGGCGAGGACAGGAAGAGACAAACGCCAAGGAACGACAGACAGTTCCACCTCTGCATCAGGGTAGCTCCGAGTAGCCGTTATGGCCGGCAGCCTTGGCTGGCTACGGAAGCAACCGGATCCCTACCTAGCTCGGAGTGGCTGACGGCCACCCAGCTGGCCCGGAAAACAGCTGAATCCATACCGCAATGACCGCTCCAACTACTACCAGCAATGCTCCCAGAAGCCATGGTTCTCCAACGCGGCCCCAAGGATGGCAGAGTCCATTCTAGCCATGAGTATCTTGACAAGACAACCCCCACCCACACTGAATACCAGGGCCACTTATATTCCCAGTTCCAATATGAGCCTCAGGGTGTTTCTAGTTAAGTCCAACCGCAGCAAGGGACCGCCGGAAAACCCGGAGTCCGCGGACCGGACCACGGACTTCGGACTGAACCACCACAGTACCACCTCCCCCGCTACAACTGGATCCTCGACTTCCTAACCACAATCTGTATGGATTGCTGATAACATCTCCTCCTCGCTGGCGATCAGCACAGGCGCACCTCAGGGGTGTGTGCTTAGCCCACTGCTCTACTCTCTCTGTACCCATGACTGTGCGACTAGACATAGGTCAAATACCATCTATAACTTTGCTGACGATACAACCGTTGTTGGTCAGATGGAGACAAGAGGGCATACAGAAGCGAGATATGCCAGCCAGTGGAGTGGTGTCACAGATACAACCTGGCACTCAACGTCAGTAAGACGAAGGGGCTGACTGTGGACTTCGGGAAGGATAAGATGAAGGAACACATACCAATCCTGATACAGGGATCAGAAGTGGAGAGAGTGAGCAGTTCCTGGGTGTCAAAATCTCTGAGGACCCAACCTGGTCCCAACATGCCGGTGATAATAAACCTGATTCTGATTCTCTTTCTATCAGTCTCTCTCTTTCACTCTCACCCACCCCTCCACACAGACACATAGATCCTCTCTTCCCCCCCCCCCCACCATCTCCTTCCCCCTCTCTCATCCCCTCTCCCCTCCTTCCCCCTCCCGCTCTCTCCCTTCCTCCCTCTGGTCCATCCCCTCGTTCCCCATTTCGTCCACCCCTCCCCACTCTCTCCCTACCTCTACCTCCTGTTCCCCCTTGCCCCCTCTCCGTTCTCTCCATGGCAGTCCAATAATCAGACTTGGGACAGAAAGTGTCCCGTTCACCAGCTGTGGAACTGACGGCTGCCCTGGGGTCACTTCCGGGATTGGTAACATGCAGCCATTACGGAGGAGCATATATGTCACAGGTCCCACCTTTCCTATGTGACAGATAGAGGCTATTTTCTACCGGGGTGCAATATGGGACGAGACAACCTCCATGGATGCCACAAGATCAGAGTGACACCAGACGCAAGGCTTTCCCACGCAGAGCACGCTTCACACCATTCTCCCGCCTCTACACCAGGGATAGGATTCCACTTGTCCTCACCTACCAACCCACGAGGCTCCGCGCCCAGCACATAATTCTCCGTAACTTCCGCCATCTCCAACGGGATCGCAACACCAAGCACGCACACTCTCTGCCTCTCCCCTCCTCTCCTTCTCCCTCTCCTGGAGACAGTGCGAGAGGGAGGATAGGCAGGTGATAGAGAAGGGACGCACTCAGCCTGATAGTTTGAGATGTGTCTATTTTAACGCGAGGAGTATTATGAATAAAGTGGGTGAGCATAGAGTGTGGATCAGTACTTGGAACTATAATGTTGTGGCCATTACAGAGACTTGGATGGCTCTGGGGCGGGAATGGTTACTTCGAGTGCCAAGGTTTAGATGTTTCAGAAAGGACAGGGCGGGAGGCAAAAGAAGTGGGAGCATGGCATTGTTGATCACAAATAGTGTCACGGCTGCAAAAAAGTAGGAAGTCGTGGAGGGGTTGTCTACGGAGTCTCTGTGGGTGGAAGTTAGGAACAGGAAGGGGTCAATAACTCTACTGGGTGTTTTTTATAGACCACCCAATAGTAACGGGGCATCGAGGAGCAGATAGGGAAACAGATTCTGGAAAGGAGTAATAATAACAGGGTTGTTGTGGTGGGAAATTTTAATTCCCCAAATATTGATTGGCATTGCCCTAGAGTGAGGGGTTTAGATGGGGTGGAGTTTGTTAGATGTGTTCAGGAAAATTTCTTGACACAATATGTAGATAAACCTACAAGAGGAGAGGCTGTACTTGATCTGGTATTGGGAAATGAACCTGGTCAGGTGTCAGGTCTCTCAATGGGAGAGCATTTTGGAGATAGTGATCACAATTCTATCTCCTTTACCATAGCATTGGAGAGGGATAGGAACAGACAAGTTAAAGAAACGTTTATTTTGAGTAAGGGGAAATATGAGGCTATCAGGCAGGAACTTGGAAGCATAAATTGGAAACAGATGTTCTCAGGGAAACATACGGAAGAAATGTGGCAAATGTTCAGGGGATATTTGCGTGGGATTCTGCATAGATACATTCAATGAGATATGGAAAGGATGGTAGGGTACAGGAACCGTGGTGTACAAAGGCTGTTTCTAAATATAGTCAAGAAGAAAAGAAGAGCTTAGAAAAGGTTCAAAAAAACTAGGTAATGATAGAGATCTAGAAGATTATAAAGCTAGCGGGAAGGAGCTTAAGAATGAACTAAGGAGAGGCAGAAGGGGCCATGAGAAGGCTTGGCAGACAAGATTAGGAAAAACCCCAAGGCATTCTACAAGTATGTGAAGAGCAAGAGGATAAGACATGAGAGAATAGGACCTATCAAGTGTGACAGTGGAAAAGTGTGTATGGGACCAGAGGAGATGGCAGAGGTACTTAATGAGTACTTTGCTTCAGTATTCATTACGGAAAAGGATCTTGGCAATTGTAGGGATGACTTGCAGCAGACTGAAAATCTTGAGCATGTAGATATTAAGGAAGAGGATGTGCTGGAGCTTTTGGAATGCATCAAGTTGGAAAACTCACCAGGACCAGACGGGATGTACCTCAGACTAATGTGGGAAGTGAGGGAGTCAATTGTGGAGCCTTTGGCGATAATCTTTGCATCATCAATAAGGACGCGAGAGGTTCCAGAGGATTGGAGGGTTGTGGATGTTGTTCCCTTATTCAAGAAAGTGAGTAGGGAATAGCACAGGAAATTATAGGCCAGTGAGTCTTACCTCAGTGGTTGGTAAGTTGATGGAGAAGATCCTGAGAGGCAGGATTTATGAACATATGGAGAGGATTAATATGATTAGGAATAGTCAGCATAGCTTTGTCAAAGGCATATTGTGCCTTACGAGCCTGATTGAATTTTTTGAGGATGTGACTAAACGCATTGATGAAAGTAGAGCTGTAGATTTTATATGGATTTTAGCAAGGCATTTGATAAGGTACCCCATGCAAGGCTTATTGAGAAAGTAAGGAGGCATGGGATCCAAGGAGACATTGCTTTGTGGATCCAGAACTGGATTGCCCATGGAAGGCAAAGAGTGGCTGTTTATGGGTCATATTCTGCATGGAGGCCGGTGACCAATGGTGTGCCTCAGGGATCTGTTCTGGGACTACTACATCTTGTGATTTTTATTAATGACCTGGATGAGGAAGTGGAGAGATGGGTTAGTAAATTTGCTGATGACACAAAGGTTGGGAGTGTTGTGGATAGTGTGGAGGACTGTCAGAGGTTACAGCAGGACATTGATAGGATGCAAATCTGGGCTGAGAAGTGGCAGATGGAGTTCAACCCAGATAAGTGTGAGGTGGTTCATTTTGGTAGGTCAAATATAATGACAGATGGCATTAATGGTAAGACTCTTGGCAGTGTGGAGGATCAGAGGGTTCTTGGGGTCGAAGTCCATAGGACACTCAAAGCAGCTGCGCAGGTTGACTCTGTGGTTAAGAAGGCGTATGGTGTATTGGCCTTCATCAATCTTAGGATTGGGTTTAAGAGCCGAGAGGTAATGTTTCAGCTATATAGGACCCTGGTCAGACCCCACTTGGAGTACTGTGCTCAGTTCTGGTCGCCTCACTACAGGACGGATGTGGAAACCATAGAAAGGGTGCAGAGGAGATTTACAAGGATGTTGCCTGGATTGGGAAGCATGAGAATAGGTTGAGTGAACTTGGCTTTTGTTTCTTGGAGCGATGGAGGATGAGAGGTGACCTGATGGACGTGCATCAGGTGGTGAGTGCGTGGAATGGGCTGCCGGCAGGGGTGGTGGAGGCGGAAACGATAGGGTCTTTTAAGAGACTCCTGGATGGATACATGGAGCTTGGAAAAATAGAGGGCTATAGGTAAAGTCTAGGTAGTTCTAAGGTAGGGACATGTTCCGCACAGCTTTGTGGGGCGAAGGGCCTGTATTGTGCTGTAGGGTTTCTATGTTTCCCCTCTCCCTCCGCGTCCAGCATTTAATTTTCCATATCTTCCACCATCTCCAAAGGGATCCCAACAACGAGCACAATCTCTCTCCCTCTCTCCCACTCTCCTCTTCAGGGATCGTACCTACTCGATCCACCCCACTCTTCTCTTTCCTGATACTTATCCTTACCAGCTGAACATCTCCTCCCTCAGCACTATTTTGTATCACAAACAGTCCTTCTAGGTGAGGTGAGATTTCAGCTGTGAACCTGTTGGGGTCATCTACTGTATTCGATGCTCCCTGTGTGGCCTCCTGTATATCGATCTCTCTCTCTCTGTCTTTCACACACACTCATTTTCTCCCCTCTCCCTCCCCTTTCTCTCTCTTCTTCCTTCCCCTCTCCCCTCCCTCTCAAACCTCTTCCAAATATCCTCCTCCCCCTCCCACTCTCCACTTTCCCTTCACAGCCTCTATCCCTTCTACCTCTACCCCCTCCCCTGTTCCTCCTTCCCCTCTACATCCCCTCCCCTCCTCTCCCGCCCTCTCCCCTCTTCTCTCTCGCCCCTTCCCCTCTTTCTTCCCCCTCCTTATCTCACCCTTCTCCCCCCTTCGGGCACTCTCCCTCTCTCCCCATCTCTTCCCACTCTTTCCCTTCCCCTCCCCACCTATTTCCCCACCACCTCTCCCCCTCCATACCCTCCCCTTTTCCCCCTCCTTCTCACCCCTACCCCTCTCTTCCACTTTCCACTCTCTTCCACCCTCCCACCCTTTCCCCTCCCCCTCTCTTCCCCGCCCTCCAGCCTGGGCAGCCCAAACTTTCTCGAATCCAACGCGGAACAGAAAGACTCCCACTAACCAGCTGTGAAGCTGGGCGCTCACTTCCGGAATTGGTGACGTTGTAGCTGTTACGGGCGAGCATGTACACAATGTCACAGGCCCCGCCTTTCCCATGTGAGAGATAGAGGCTTTTTTTCTATCGAGGTGCAACATGGGATGAGTCAACCTCCATGGACGTGACAAGAGCTGAGTGACATCAAACGCAAGACTTTCTCACGTAGAACAAGAAAGAAAATGAACTCTGGTTGACTTGGCACTTGACTTTGAAACCGAAAGTTTATCAATCTCTCAGTTCCTCCGTCTCCACCACAACCGCTCACAGGATGAATCTTTTCATTCCAGAACTAATGCGATGTCCTCGACTCGCTTGTCCACTCCTCCTTCCCCACTGATCAGCCTCCTGGCGCTTATCCTTACAAGCGGAACAAGTGCCACACCTTCTCCCTCACTGCCATTCCGGGCCCCAAACAGACCTTCCAGGCGAGGCGACACGTCACCCGTGAGTCTGTTATGGTCACCTAGTGTTTCCGGTGCTCCCCTACGGCCTCCTGTATATTGGGAGACTGCTCCGCCAGGGAAAAAAACCGTGATCTCTAGTAAACACTGTCGGTTGAACCCGTGCAGTCTCAGGCATGCAGATGCCAGGTAGTGATGTTTGGAGATATCATCACCCTCAGAATTACATGCCTCTCATTGTCCTGGTCCATGGGAAAAACACAAGCAGGGTCTGAGCAGACACTGCTGGGCCACCTTGGGGAGGATGTCTAATGATTAAAGGCCCCAAACACCTGACGATCCGAGGATGCATTACTGACGATGTGCCCCAGTGCACACCCGGTTCGTTGAACCAAGTGGTGTCGGACCACGATAATGAAAGGCATGGGCCAGATTAATCTGGCTTCACCATATGAGCCTATCGACCATAGCACCTCATACATCACCACTCAAAACTCCGCAGCCTTACCTCTCCCAGCCAAACATATATATCCACCAGCCCAACATCCAAACCTAATCCTAAGGTCCAAAAGGGGCACACACCCCCACAAACCCTTGGCACTTCCCGATTAATCCTGGCTTCAGCCCCACAAACCCTAAGCACACCCCGAAATACCCTTGCTATACCCCCACAAACCCAATGTTCTATGTCAGGAGGGGCAAGATTCAACAAAGGCAAGTGTTGGACCTGGTCAATGAAGGCGTGGGCCAGATCAAAGTAGCAGGGTCACATGAAACTGAATCTCAAGTGACGAGATCAAAAAGCACAAGAGGGCTGATTTGCCTACTGCCCGCATACTCTCAACCTAACCCTAACGAGTGGCCATCCGTTTCAACTATACTTACCATTCCCATTCCCTTAGCGACATATCATTCCATGGCGCCCTCTACTGTCGGGATGAAGTCACACTTAGACTGGAGGAGCAACACCTTATATTCAGTTTGGGTTTCCTCATGGCATGAACATCGATCTCTCTAACTTCCGGTAATTGCCTCCCCCCCCCCCCCCCCCACTTCATTATTCCCCATTCTTGTTTTCCCTGGTTGCCTTATCTCCTTACCTACCCATCACCTCCCTCTGGTGCTCCTCCGTCTTCCCTTTCTCCCATGTTCTTCTGTCTTCTCTTATCACATTCCCCCTCCGCCTTTAAATCTTTCACCTCTTTACTTCACCCTCCTCCTCTCCCAATCTCACTTTTACTTCTTCCTCTCCTTCCTCTGCCTTCTTGTTCTGACTTCTCATCTTTTTTCCCAGTCCTGATGATGGATCTTGGCCCGAAACATTGACTGGTTATTCCTCTCCATAGGTGCTGCCTGGCCTGCCGAGATCCTCCAGCATTTTGTATGTGTTGCTTTGGATTTCAACATCTGCAGCTTTTCTCCTGTTTGTGACTTAGTATCAACCTCCAAGATGTAGGCGATGAAGATCTATAAACATAGAAACATAGAAAACCTACAGCACAATACAGGCCCTTCAGCCCACAAAGCTGTGCTGAACATGTCCCTACCTTAGACCTCCCTAGGCTTACCCATAGCCCTCTACTTTTCTAAGCTCCATGTAGCCATCCAGGAGTCACTGAAAAGACCCTATCGTTTCCGCCTCCACCACCATTGGCGGCAGCCCATTCCACACATTCACCACTCTCTGCATAAAAAACTTACCCCTGACATCTCCTCTGTACCTACTTCCAAGCAAATTAAAACTGTGCCCTCTCATGCTAGCCATTTCTGCCCTGGGAAAAAGCCTCTGACTATCCACATGATCAATGCCTCTCATTATCTTGTACACCTCTATCAGTTCACCTCTCATACTCTGTCGCTCCAAGGAAAAAAGGTCGAGTTCACTCATCCTATTTTCACAAGGTATGCTCCCCAAATCCAGGCAACATCCTTGTAAATCTCCCCTGCACCCTTTCTATGGTTTCCACATCCTTCCTGTAGTGAGGCAACCAGAACTGAGCACAGTACTCTAGGCGGGGTCTGACCAGGGTCCTGCAGAGCTGCAACATTACCTCTCGGCTCTTAAACTCAATCCCATGAAGATAAAAATAAAACTCGAGTTTATTTTCAAGTGCACAACTACATGTACTATGTAAAACTTAATGGCAACGGCATCATGGGTACTCTCATGAAAAACGTACATTGCACACAGGAGAACAATTAGAACATCTGCTTTAGTTCAAAGTGATCCAACTGGCCTTAGTGACCTGAAACTGTGGTGATTAGGGTTCTGCCACTTGGACCAACCCCCAAAGGATTGAAGGGAGGTAGCTGTTCTTGAACCTGGTGGTGTGGGATTTCAAGTTTCTGTACCTCCCTCCTGCAGGTTGGGTGGTGCTCCAAATTCAGCATCTGCAGTCTCCTGTAATGCTAATTTTAGATCCCTCTGATTTTGGAAAGTCTCCCTCTCCCCCTCCCCTGTTCCCTCTCTCTCCCTCTCCATCTCCCGTCCCCTTCCTCCTCAAATTAGGTCATTTGGCCCATTGACCTAGCTCCACCATTTATTTCATCATGGCTGATCAATTTTCCTTCTCAGCTCCAATCTCCTGCCTACACCCCATATCCACTTGTGCTCCCTAATCAAGAATCTATCGCCCTCTGCCTTAAATGTACCCAATGATGTGGCCTTCACAGCTGCCTCTGGCTAAAGAAATTCCTCTTCATCTCAGTTCGAATTGGATGTCCCTCACACATCTGAGGCTCTGTCCTCTGTCCTCTTCCCTAACCATAGGAAGCATCCTCTCTCGAGGCCTTTCAACATTCGATTGGTTTCAATGAGACACTCCCCCCATTCTTCTAAATTCCAGTGAGTGTAGGCCAGATACAAACCGTCCTTACAAATCTGGAGAAGAGGGATGCTTATGTGAGAATGCTGTTCTTGGACTCCAGTTCAGCATTCAACCCCATAATTCCCTCCAGGCTCAACAGGAAGCTCAGAGACCTCGGCCTGGACTCTGCCTTGCGCAGCTGGATCCCGAACTTCCCGTCATATCACCGGTAAGAGTGGGCTCACTCACCTCCAACACTCTCAACACGGGAGCCACTCAGGGCTGTGTACTGCCCCTTCTTTACTCCCTGTATACCCATGACTGTGTTGCCACCCACAATTCTAATCTGCTAATTAAATTTGCTGACACTACATTGATTGACTTAATCTCAAACAATAACAGGGAAGAAGTCATCTCTCTGACACAGTGGTGTCCAGAAAACAGCCTCTCCCTCAATGTTGCAAAAACAAGGGAGCTGGTTGTGGATTACTGGAGGAATGGAGACGGTCTAACCCCTATTGACATCAATGGATCTGGGGTTGAGAGGCTGAACAGCTTTAAGTTCCTCGGCACACACATCACCGAGGATCTCACGTGGTCTGTACACACCAGCTGTGTGGTGAAAAAGGCACAACAGCACCTCTTCCACCTCAGACAGTTGAGGAAGTTTGGTATGGACCCCACAAATCCCAAGAACTTGCTACAGGGGAACAATTGAAAGCACCCTGACTGGCTGCATCACATGCCTGGTTTGGGAACTGTACCTCCCTTAATCGCAGGACTCTGCAGAGAGTGGTGCGGACAGCCCAGCACAGCTGTAGTTGTGAACTCCCCATGATTCAGGACATTCAGGTGTGTAAAAAGGGCCCGAAGGATCATTGGGGACCCAAGTCACTCCAACCACAGTCTATTCCAGCTGCTACCATCCAGGTAACGATGCCACAGCATAAAAGCCAGGACCAACAGGCTCTGGGACAGCTTCTTCCACCAGGCCATCAGGCTGATTAACTCACGCTGATTTGAGTGTATTTCTATGTTACGTTGACTGTTCTATTTATTATAAATTACTATGATTGCACATTGCACATTTAGACGGAGATGTAACATTAAGATTTTTACTCCTCGTGTATGTGAAGGATGTAAGAAATAAAGTAAATTAAATTCAGAACTCATGATTTGACCAGTTTTTCAATCATTTTCTTGAACCTCCTCTGAACCCTCTCCAATATTAGCACATCCTTTCTTAGATACGTGGGAGGGTTGCAGAAGGGTTCACAATAATTGAGGCCTCGCCAGTGCCATATTAAGCCTCAATATTACATCCTTGCTTTTATATTCTATAATGAAGACGATGATAGCCGTTTATAGTGTCTTGTAATTTGTTGGTTGCTGTTGATGTCTCTGTATTGTACTGTTCACAGAACTACAATCAATTCTGCTACGTTTCACATAAAGTGATTCTGATTCTGATTCACTGGAGAATATAGACAGCTTGCACCCTGTTTACCCTTCCATTTATGATATTCCAAGAGGCAATTACATTGAGTAAACAGCCAGAACTCCTACCCCCCCACCCCTCCCCACCACCCGGCCAGGTAGAAATGTCAAATACTTGAGAGCATAGGTTTAAGGGGAGAGGAAGTTTAAGATAAATGTGTGGGATAATTTGTTACGGCCGGTGGAAGGGTATCAGGTGGTGGTGGAGGCAAATACGACAGAGGTGTCACGTTGTGTGCTGCAAAGTCTGAACCGAGGTGCAGAGGAATGACAAACTCCCACGTCGAGCCAGAAACACTGGAACTCCAACTGAACATCGGCAGCTTGACCGAGGGACACCAAAGCAAATTCATCCTTGAAACTGTTACATACTCACAGTTTGAACACGGGACAGTGGGATGAGGCAATGGTCTTGTGAGTGGGGTGATGCAATTGTCTCATGACTGTGGGGTGATGTTATGTCATGTTCCAAACGGTATTTAAACAAAGCCCGTGGTCTGTGACACAGTTCTCATTTTCACTTATGATGCAATGTTATGGTTACTGGTCGGAAGTGGGGAGACTCCACCAGTTTTTTTTGTTGCATGTTTATTTTTCCCTTAAAGTTCGGTATTGGAGAGTGAAGGCATTGCTGGAGTTATCCAAATTCAAAGGATTGGATAAAGTTAATGTCGTTCTGCGTCTTGGGAATGATCAACCTTTTTGAATCGTCGTTCGGGAATTGTGGCATGCACATTTGAGTTAGACCCCAGCAAGGTTGGGTAAGTTTGTGCAGTCACCACCCTCCAGCAAAACACTTCCTTTACTTTCCTCGTGATTCTTTCGAACAAGGCATCTGTCGGCTGTGGGATTGGCAGATCGTCAATACTTGGAAGGAATCGTTGTTTCGGGGAAGTCTCTTCTTAATGACTGTATAAATCACATGGACTTTTGAATTTACCACTTTAAGTTTATGCTTGGATGAGAACTCGTTAAGAATAGTTTCTAAGTTTGACTGTTTATTACATATAGCTGCCTAACTGTTAACTTCCGGTTAAGTTAGTTGTTTGTTTACTTTTCGATGTTTTTGAGCAGAGGTTAATAAACCTCAGGATTTGTTTATAAACCCTGTCTCAGTTTCCTATTGATTGCTGCTGATTTGTAACACACAGGGACCCAGCAGTTGGCCCTAATTGCGAGTCCACTTTAAATAACTGCTGAATGCAGAAAACCCGTGCCAGTCACAATTAACGACAAAATTAAACAGAAAGCTCCAGGGCTTAACGACTCTAGTTAAGACAACAATTTTGGTGCAGTTGCTCGGGAAACCTGGAAGCCTAACGATCTACGGTAGAGGCAGAGGGCCGCAGAGCCTCATCACGAGGTTCTGAGATAGGCACGGACCCAAATGCAGGACACAGACACTGAAGTACTCAGGAGAGGACTAGGTGTATCAAGGAAGCAAGGGAAGTGGGGAAGAAACGACGCTGGACAAGACACAGGCCCTGGACAAGACTAGGAGACAGGCATGGGCTAGGACTAGAGTCAGAAAGTGGGACCTGGACGAAGAACTAGGAAACTGGACAAAGACTCCGAGCCAGAGACTGGACAGGGACCTGGAACCTGGGTCTTGACTCAGGCTCGGAATCCAGATCCAGGCTCGGACTGGATGTGGCAAGGCAAAAGCACTGGACGTGCAGGCAGGACGCGGGACTCCAGGGCTGGACGAGGACATGAAGCTCAGACTTGGTCTTGATCGAGGGAGAACAGGAACACAGAGCCTTGGACTGGAGCACAGGAACACAGAACACAGAGCCAGGTCTTCTCCTTGGGGACAGGACATGGGGCCAGGACTCATACATGGACACTAAACACAGGGACTAAACAGAGACAGTTCCAAGCTCAACGATAGATAGTTCCTTCTGTTGGCGTGGCAAGGCTCCGGTCTCACTCCGGCGGCTGAACTTGACGGCGATACAGGTGAGGACGCAGTCGTGAGTTGCCGGCAGGGCTACAGGCCAGGCTTCAGAGGGAAGGAAGGGAACAGTCCAGCCTCAGGGTAACAGCAAAGTCAGCCTGACATACCTAAAGGAGGCAAGGACAGGAAGGGACAGATCCCACCGTAGGGTAACGGCGAGAACGGCCTGACTTACCCCACAGAGGCGAGGACAGGATACTGATGACACGAACCAGCAACCACACTTGAACCCAGGGCCACTTATATTCCAGCCCCAATATGAGAATAAGGTGCTTGAGCCCCTCTTACAGGATGTGAGAAGGCTGGAAGACCTCCAGTGTCTCTGACGACTACAACTGGGAGAAGTGCATCAACTGCAGCTTCCAACAAGCTGCGTGAATAAGTTGGGGCTGGAACTGGATGGACTCCGGATCATTCGGGAGGCTGAAGGGTGATAGACAGGACGTATAGAGAGGTGCAAGACAGGGGAAACTGGGTGACAGTCAGGAAGGGGAAGGGGGTTAAGGAGCCAGTGCAGAGTACCCCTGTGGTCATCCCCTCAACAACAGGTTACTATGGATACTGCTGGGGGTGGGTGGGGGGGGGGGGTATGACCAAATGGAGGAGAGGCACAGTGATCAGATCTCTGGCACTGAATCTGCCTTTGAGACTCATAAGGGAAGAGGGGAGAAGAGGCACGAGTGGCGATCGGTGATTCGTCAGTTAGAGGAACAGGCAGTCGGTGCTGTGGGCGAGAATGAGATTCTCAGATGGCATGTTGCCTCCCAGGTGTCAGGGTTTGGGATATCTTGGATTGATTCCTCAAGTGTGAAGGTAAACAACCAGAAGTCATGGTCTATGTAGGTGCCAATGACATGGGTAGGACTGGTGACGAGGTTCTGCATAGGGAGGTCAGGGAGTTAGTTGTGAAGTTACGAGGACCTCCAGGGTTGTAAACTCAGGGTTGCTACCATGCCATGGGCTAGCAAGGCTAGAACTAGGAAGATTATACCGATTAATATGTAGCTAAAAATTTGGTGTAGGAGAGAGGGCATACGAGTTTTGGATCATTGAGGTCTCTTCCAAGGAAGGTGGGATCTGTACAGTAGGTGTGCTTGGGAGTGGAGCAGAACTAATAACCTACGAACAAGTTTTGTTAATGCTGCACGGTCAGGGTTAAACTAGAGTTGTAGGGAGATGGGAACCAATGTCTAGAACAGTTAGTGGAGAGGTTGTGGAGGCAGTTGTTAGTAAAATCTTAGACAAAGTTAGGATTCGAAAGGTTGAGCATGGTGCGACCAGTGCCCTGAGCTCCGTATACTTCAATTGAAGAAGTATCATAGGAAATGTGGATGATAATACTGAAGATGAGGTCGCTGGTTTACAAACAGAGGCAATGTGTGGTGAGGTGAGGCTATTGAGAGGGCAAAATTGCAGTCAACAGGATGAGGTGCAATGTAAAAGGCTGACTAAGTCCAAAGGGGTGAATGCCAGACTGAAGGTGTTGTATCATTCAGATCAGGTAGATGAACCTGCAGCACAGTTCCAGCTTGCCAGGCGTGATGTTGTAAACATCACTGAATCATGGTTGAAAGATTAACGCTTGGAGCTCACTGTCCAGGGATACATATTGTATCGAAAGGATAGGCAGGAAAGCGGAGGGTGTGGCATTGCTCTGTTGGTAAAAATAAAACCAAATCATTAGAAAGAGGTGACATAGGGACAGAAGGTGTTGAATCATTGTGGATAGAGCTAAGGAACTGCAAGGGTAAAAAGACCCCGATGGGAGTTGTATACAGACCCCCCCACACACACACAGTAGTAAGGATGTGGGCTACAAATTACAATGTGAGATAGAAAATGCATCCCAAAAGGGCAATGTTACAACAGACATAAGGGACTTCAAAATGCAGGTAGATTAGGGAAATCAGGGTTTTGCTGGATTACAGGAGGGGAAGATTCTAGACTGCCTGTGGGCAGCTCCTGGTTGAGCCTAGTAGAGGATCTGCTCTTCTGCATTGAGTGTTTTTCAATGAACCAGAATTCAGTAGTAAGAGTGGGCTCCCTCACCCCTGCCCATCTGACCCTCAACATAGGTGCCCCTCAGGGCTGTGTACTAAGCCCCCTCCTTTACTCTCTGTATTCTCATGACTGTGTCGCCACCCACAGCTCCCAAACTGCTAATTAAATTTGCTGATGACACTACACTGATTGGCCTAATCTCAAATAATAATGAGGCAGCCTACAGAGAAGTCATCACCCTGACACAGTGGTGTCCAGAAAACAACCTCTCCCTCAATGTCACTAAAACAAAGGAGTTGGTTGTGGGCTACAAGAGGAATGGAGACAGGCTCACCCCTGTTGACCAATAGATCTGGGGTTGAGAGGGTGAACAGTTCTTCACCAAGGACCTCACGTGGTCTGTACACACCAACTGTGTGGTGAAAAAGGCACAACAGCGCCTCTTTCACCTCAGATGGTTGAGGAATTTTGGTAAGGGCTCCCAAATCCTAAGAACTTTCTACCGGGGCACAATTGAGAGCATCCTGACTGGCTGCATCACTGCCTGGTATGGGAACTGTACTTCCCTCAATCGCAGGACTCTGCAGAGAGTGGTGCGGACAGCCCAGTGCATCTGTGGATATGAACTTCCCACTATTCAGGACATTTACAGAGAAAGGTGTGTAAAAAGGGCCCGAGTCACCCCAACCACAAACTGTTCCAGCTGCTACCATCCAGGAAATGGTACCACAGCATAAAAGCCAGGACCAACAGGCTCCAGGACAGCTTCTTCCACCAGGCCATCAGACTGATTAATTCACACTGATACAATTGTATTTCTAAGTTATATTGACTGTCTGGTTGTATATACTACTTATTACAAATTACTACAAATTGCACATGTAGACACAGACGTAACGTAAAGATTCTTACTCCTGGTGTATGTGAAAGCTGTAAGTAATAAAGTCAATTCAATCGATTAGAGATTAAGATAAAAGAACCCTGGGGAAAAGTGATCATAATACGATTGCATTCACCCTGAAATGTGAGAGGGAGAAACTAAAGTCAGATGTATCAGTATTACAATGGAGCAAAGGGAATTACAGAGGCATTGAAGAGTAGTTGACCAGAATTGATTGGAAAAGGAGGGAGCGACAATGGCTGGAATTTATAGAAGCATTTCGGAAGGCACGAGATATATACATTCCAAAGGGGAAGAAGTATTCTAAAGGAAAGATGACACAACCGTGGCTAACAAGAAAAGTCAAAGCCAACGTAAAAGCTAAAGAGAGGGCATATAATAGAGCAAAATTTGGTGGGAAGTTAAAGGATTGGGTAGCTTTCAAATACATAAGGCAACTCAAAAGACATTATGAAGGCAAACTGGAATACTAAAGTAAGCTAGACAGTAACAGTAGGGAAAATACGTTAAGTTTCTTCACATACATAGTGTAAAAGAGAGGCGAGGCTGGATATTGCAGGGCTGGAAAACAATGCTGGAGAGGTAGTGTCTCCTAGGAATACTAGGGTCCCATAATACTCTCGATCCACTCCAGGTGATTCCTGACGCTGGTGTAGACACCGTACACCCCGCACTTCTGACCCCAGGACACGACGCCGGCGGTGAAGTAGGTGTCGTGGTGCAAGGGGTCCTTGAAGACGAGGGATCCCCCTCCGTCACCCGTGCACGCATCTGCTCCTCCCCCGGTCCCGGCGCAAATCACGGCTGGGGTGAGTGGGAGGGGCGCCGAGGCTCCCTGGCAGTTGTCCCGCTCCACCACCGGCACCGGGGCGAACATTAGCACCTCGCTCTGAGAGAAGTGCTCCGTCTCCCCGAAGCCGGAGACCAGGCCCACTGTCCCCACCTCCACCTCGTCCCGGGGCAGGCAGATAGGAGACATGGTCGGGCCCATCCTCACCTTGTCCCGCAGCCTCACCAGTGCGATGTCGTGGCCGACAGGCGATTTAGCGTAGCCCGGGCGGACGTGGACCTCCACCCCTTCCAACGCTGTCCAGCCGGCCGCAGAGCTCCGGTCCGTTGCCCCGGCGAACATCCGCGGCCTGAGCTCGCCTTGCACACAGGAGGCGCTGGTTAGTACCCAGGCATCGGAGAGAAGCGCCCCGCCGCACACCCGGTTCTCGAAGTACACCTGCCAGGGGAAGTTCCCGTCCCGGGCAGGAGCTCCGCCGAAGATCCGCTGTATCAACAGGGGCGGTCGTTGTGGTTTTCCGCAGACTTGACCAAGAGGAAAGACAACAGTCAGAGAAGATGTAAAGGCAGATTAGGACCATAAGACATAGCAGTAAGATTATAGGCCATTCCGCAGATCAAGTCCTTTCCAGTATTCCTGTGCCCCTCATCATTCTATGCACCTGAATAAGGTCACCCCCATTCTCCTAGAATCGATTGAATAAGCTCCCAACCTCCGTTCAACCTCTCTCTGTAACAGCTCCTCGTATCCTGGCGACATCCTGTTAAATCCTCTCTCTTACAGCAGGGTGACCAGAGCAGGACACAATATTCCAAATGCACCCTCACCAACGCCTTGCAGAACCGCAACATAACTTCCCACCTTCCGCACTTAACGCCCTGACTGACGGAGGGTACCAGCAGTGAGTGCGGGTCCATCTACATTGACACCACGGCGAAGAAAACCCACCAGCACCTCTACTTCCTCGGAAGGCCGAGGAACGCTGAGATGTTCCCGATGGGCTTCACCACCTTTTATCAACTGCGCCACAAAAAGCATCCTATCCGGATGCATAATGGCTCGGTAGGGCAACTGCTCTGCCCGTGACCACAGGAAACTACAGAGAGTAGTGGACACAGCTCAGCAACTCACGGAAACCAGTCTCCCCTCCAGGGGATTTGTTGCAGTTATACAAGACATTGGTGAAGGTGTATTTGGAATATTGAACTCAAATTGGTCAAGGACAGTGGAAGTAGAAAAAACAGATGTCTTTGCTCTTGCCGTGTACTTGAAGGAGATAGAGGTGGCCATTTTGTGAGACTGTCCTTGCAGCCCCCATTTTGTGAATTACTTGATGAACTGGTTCCTGCTCTGGGATAATCTAATCAGAGCAATTGAACTTGGACATAAGGAGTTTCTGCTATTGATCTGCTAAACCTGAGACCATTCTCAGATAAGCTGTTTACTGTGTACAATGGCAGGTTCGGAGAAGTATTCTCAGTAACTCGGCCCAGTTTGACTGGTTTAAACCACAGTTGAAAAGAACAGAAGAAGTCACCTAAGGCACAAAGTTGTGTAGCCCTTGGACTACATCCAATGGGAATCTGACAGCAGTCAGTCAGCTGACTGGTGAAACACTACATTTGAACTGATAAGGGAAGAGCAGGGGGCTTCAAACATGAAGCTGTGAGAATGCCGGAGACTAACTATCTCGAGGAAGAACCCTGTGTCAGGGGTTGGGAGAAAATGGATCAAGTGTATGGCCAGCCTGGGATACTCTGTATCAGTGCTATAAATTGGAGAAGTGGTCTGAGTGAGTATTGGTACAGAGGGAATAGAAGAATTCATGTTTTAAGTTGTTGCCCCACGATCAACTTCTTTACGTTGTGTTTGTGCAGAGACAATGAAGTGTGTAGTTGCATAGTGAATTGCCTAACTTAGATCAGTTGATGATTGGTCAACAGTATGTTAGATGTACACATGATAGATAAATGAACCTGAATCTGAATCAATATAAGCATTGATGCTGTTGTTACCAATTCCTTACCCGACTGTTAAATTGTTCATTCACCAATTGCTTGTCGGCCTCAGTGAGAGTTGGATGCCTGATATATAACTCTTCCCATTCATATCTCTTGACTGATGCAGTCTCCTCTCTCTCCCAATTAGCCGGGCTTTGACCCAGTTTGGGTGCTGTATCACTCAGGGATCTCATTGTAGAGCTGTATCAGTTGGGCCTAACCTCCCCCCCCCCCCCATTCTGACCTGTGACTCTGCACACCCCAAAGGTCCCTCAGGAAATCCAGGTCACATGGGCAGTCTAGGCTCCTCTATTTGTGTAACCACAGAGGAAACAATTAAAATAGAGCTACAGCTTAGCCAGCTGTCAATTTTTCTAAGAGTTCTGAATATTCCTGATAACTACCCCAAATTTTTAAAAAGTGAATCAAAAATCTTTAGAAAAATTAATACTATTACAAACTAATTACCAGCATGAAATCCACATTAAATGATTTACGATACCATAGCATACACAGTTAACTTATGAACATGTAGCTCACTGTAACCATATGTTTCATCCTGGGCCAGAACAGGCTAATGGATTTTCTAGCTGGCCTGAGACTATAGAGTCAACTACTAGTTCCTGGTTTAATGCTCAGTGGTTAATGACATGAGGAATTGTCAGGAATACAGCAGAGTGATGGGGGTTTGCCGTTTTATATTTTGTGTTTTCTCACTTGTTTTTTTGCAGTTTGTGCAATTTTTTTTTCTTGTGTTGGGTGTTTGGTGTTTTGCTTTGAACAGGTTCCATCGTGTTTCTTTGTTTCATGGCTGTATGCAGGAAGATGAATCTCAGGGTTAGATACTCATACATAATTTCATATTAAAAGTACTTTGAACTTTGGGGGTTTCAGTCTGGGAATGTGGGTAAATGTTAGTGTTTTGCTACAGTTCTAGAGCAGTTGCTCACCCCAAGAATGTGGACGAGATGTTCGCTCACCTGGTTTACAACTTGGGAGGGTCTCTCCCACCACACTATTCATCCACTTCCCATTGTCTTGGCAGGAGTATTTCCCTGTGCAAATAAGGAGGTTAAATCAGGGAAAGAGAGAGTCAAAACTTCCCATCTGAAATTGCGTGTGCGCGCGCACGTGCAGTGGAGGTTTTGTGATTTTTTTTGTGTGTATGTGAGTGAAGGGTTTGTATGGTGTGAGGGAGAGTTCGTGGTTGTGTGCGAGTGTGTGTATGGAGGGATTGTGTGATGGGGCATGTGAGGAAGGAAGTTTATGATTTTTGTGTGTACACACGTGCATAAGACTGTGTGTGGGAGAGGGTGAGGGATTGAGTGGGAGCGTGGCTATGGATACTTTGTGTGATGGAGTGCTTGTGTGAGGAAGTTTATGATTGTGTGTGCGCATGTGTGTGTGTGCGTGTGAGACAGTGTGTGTGAGTGTGAGGGGTTACACCATAAGACATAGAAGGAGAATTAGGCCATTCAGCCCATCGAGTCTGCTCCATCATTCCATCATGGCTGATCACGGATCACACTCAACCCCACCCACCTGCTTTCTCTTCATATCCTTTGATGTCCTGACCAATCAGGAAACAATCAACATCCACCTTAAATATATGCATGGACTTGACCTCCACCGCAGTCAGTCAGAGCATTCCACAGATTTACTACGCTCAGGCTTAAAAAAAATCCTTTGTACTTCTGTCCTAAAGGGTGGCGCCACAATTTTGAGGCTGTGCCCTCTAGTTCTGGATTCCCCCACCATAGGAAACATCCTCTCCACATCCACCCTATCTAGTCCTTTCAACATTCGGTAGGTTTCAATGAGGTCCACCCCACATTCTACTAAATTCCAGTGAGTACAGGCCCAAAGCTGTCAAACGCTCCTCATATGTTAACCCTTTCATTCCTGGAATCATCCTGATGAACCTCCTCTGGGCTGACTCTAATGATAACACATCAACAATTTCCCACTGCATTCCATCTGCCACATTTTTGCCTCGTCTTCCAATTTGTCAGTCCTACTTCAGTCGCATTGCTTCCGCAGCACCAATTACCCCTCCACCTACCTTCGTATCATCCACAAACAGTTCTGACCCGCCCAAGAATCCCCTCATAACCACAGATCTATTTAGAATGTATAAATAGCCTATCTGACATTAGTAAATGGGTAATTAATCCTTAATTAATGTTTCAGAGATCTAAAATCCATTTCAATAGATACGGGTCAAATTTACCCGGAACAGCCTCAATATACTAAAATTTGTAGCAACTATACGAAAGTATAAATTTTTAAAATATTTTCATATTTGCGCATTTTAGGTCAAATTTCGTCTAAAAATGGCATTTAGGGTGTTTTTACTGCTGTCAAATGTCAAAACGGGTCAAATTTGACCCGAACAGTATGTAAGGGGCGCGCGCCTGTGTGTGCGTGTTCCCGTGTCTGTGAGTGATCATGTATGTATGTATGTTCCGGTGTTCGTGTGTTCCTCTCAGTGTGTGCATGCATTCTTGTACCCATGTGCTTGTGGCCCGTGTTCCCGTGTTTGTGTGTTCCTTCAGTTTGTGTATGTGTTCTTGAGCCTGTGTTTATTGTATGAGTTCCCATGTTTTTGCTAAGCGTAGTCCAGGCCCTTCACCTCCTCGGACACCCCCACCACCACCGCCTGTCCTCCGTCCGCTGACCACCCCCTCCCCTAGTGCTCCACAACTGAACAGCGTCCGTATGTTTCTCTCGACGTCCAGTGTCTCACCATCGGCACCGCCCACCATTGTATAATAAGTTTGGCGGCATCTGTAGCTGACGACGGAGCCAGAGCGGGTCCCGGCTTCACCGTCCAGGTATTCATAGCTGCCATTCTCAATGTCCTCGGGGACACCACATTGTGCGACTGCAAGGGAAGCAATGAGTGACATCAGATCGGCGAGGGAACAGCGTTCTACAAACCGAGCCAAGTCTTCCTGGTGTGTGTGTGTGTGTGTGTGTGTGTGTGTGTGTGTGTGTGTGTGTGTGTGTGTGTGTGTGTGTGTGTGTGTGTGTGTGTGTGTGTGTGTGTGTGTGTGTGTGTGTGTGTGTGTGTGTGTGTGTGTGTGTGTGAGAGAGAGAAGAGACTTGCTCTCTACGTGTGTGTGTGTTTGAGAGTGAAGAGGCTGTGTTGCTGTCTCTGTGTGTGAGACAGAGAGAGAGAGGGAGATAAAGAGGCTGCATTGTAGTCTGTGTGTGAGAGAGAGAGCGAGCAGAGCTGTGTTGCAGTATGTGTGTGCGTGTGTATGTGTCTGTGTGCCTGTGTGTGTGTGTGTGTGTGTGTGTGTGTGTGTGTGTGTGTGTGTGTGTGTGTGTGTGAGAGAGAGAGAGAGAGAGAGAAATATAGTGTGTGTGTAAAAGAGAGCGAAAGATAGTATGTGTGTGAGTGTGTGTGTGTACGTATGCGCGTGTGTCTGTGATTGTGAGAGGGTCAGTGTGTGTATGAGTGTTCAACACTGATTTCTCGAACTTCCCGTAATTGCTCCCCCTCTCCTTCACCATTCCTATTTCCCTCTCTCACTTATCTCTTTATCTGCTCATCACCTCCCTCTGGTGCTCCTCCCCCTTCCCTTTCGTCCATAGTCTTCTATCTTGTCCAATCACATCCCCCCCTTCTCCAGCCCTTTTTCACGAATCAGCTTCCCAGCACTTTACTTCACCCCTCCTGGTTTCACCTCTCACCTACCACCTTGTACTTCTTCCTCCCCTCCCCTCACTTTCTTGCTCTGAATTCTTTTTTTTTCCAGTCCTGAAGAGGGTCTCGGCCCGAAACGTCAACTGCTTTCTCTTTCCCAGAGATGCTGCCTGTCCTGCTGTGTCCCTCCAGCGCTCTGCGTCTGTGTATGAGCATGCCTGTGTCTTGTGAGCGTATCGGGAACTCCTGTTACAGTGAGGACCCTCAGCGGATTGTCGGAATGGCCCATCCCAGTAATCAGAGACATCATTACGAAATTCCCATTATCGTTCACTGAGACCCTCATTCTCCCCACCCCAGAACTCAGGGCTTATCACCTTGGCAGGTCTTTCCGTCACTGTGGAGACTGTATCCTTGGCGGCAGTAACAGCGGTAACCTCCGATGTAATTGTGACAGAAGTGTTGACAGGGTGCCTGCGCTTCCCAGCGGACACCGCACTCATCGACATCTGAGAACAGGAGATGCAAAAACTGGACATTCGGGTCAGACACTGGCCCTCGATCCCATCCATCGGGATCACGGAGGATATTTAATGAGGAGGCGGGGAGGCTTTTGGAAGCTCGGAAAGCTGACGGCAACGGGGAGCCAGCCGAGAAGAGACGAGGTCTGGCATTGACGGTGAGACTACATGGAGGGGCCAAGTAGTGATGGTGGGTTAAAATGAAGGTGATAAGTATTGATTTTATTTATCTATTTATTGAGTTACAGCGTGGAATAGGTCCTTCCCGGTCTTTGAGCCACGCCACCTAGCAATCCCCTAATTTAACCCTGGCCTAATCACGGGATAATTTACAGTGACCAATTAACCCACCGACCGGTACATCTCTGGACTGTGACGGGAAACTGAAGCACCTGGAAGAAACCCAGGTGTTCACGGGGAGAATGTAGGAAGTCCTTACAGGAGTTGAACCCGGGCTAACCACTACACTGCTGTGCCTCGACGTGGGAGGATCAAATATTGTTGGCGGGACAAGATGGAGAGGCTAAGTATTGATGGGGAACAAAATGTAGGGGCCAAGCATTGATGGTGGTACAAGATGGAGGTGGCAGGGGATCTATTCCTACTCCTTTTGTCTTAAATTCAAGAAGACTTTCCTGCACCACCTTCGCAAGATCAGCTGAGGACTAACAGTAAATGCTGGTTCTACTAGTGATAGGGACATCCTAAAATTGAAGACTATCCTCTGAATGAAACCGTTACCCCTCTGATTCCTATCTACCTTCCCTCACCTTAAACCTATGCCCTCGGGTTCTCGATGTACAGTGGTATGCATTCACCCTATATCTACCCCACCCGAACTTCTCTGAAGAAATTGACCTAATCTCAGCTCACATGGCATTTCCTAGGTTATAGACTTTCGGGGTAGAAGAAACCACCTCTTAGAACCCGCCATTCTCTGCTCTTGGGGAATTTTACACGTTCCAGCGAGATCTCATCCCAGTTCTTGAAATCATGGGAACATGATGAAGTATTCTTCTAACGTGGATTGTTTGACAGAGAAACAATAACATAAAAAGTTACTTTCTTGGCAAACAACCGGAGCTTCAAAAAGCAAATTACACCCACCAATGGCCACTTCATTGGGCACCTCCTGTCTTCCGTTTCAGTAGCCCATCCATTTCAAGGGTTGACGTTTGGGCGTTTAGTGACAAATAATGGTGTGAAAAACACACAAAAAAACACCCAGTGAGCGTCAGTTCCATGGGAGGAAGCAACTTGTTACTGAGAGGGGTCAGAGGAGAATGGCCACACAGTTGTTGTTCAGGCCAAACTTCAGAATGGGGAAGAAACACGATCTTAGTGACTTTGGCCGTGGAATGGTTGTTGGTGCCAGACGGGGTGGTGTGACTACCACAGGAACTGCTGCTCTTCAAGGATCTTCACGCACTACAGTCACTAGAGTTTACAGAAAATGGCACGACAAACAATAAACATCCAGTGAGAGGCAGTTCTGAGGGGAAAAACGTCCGTGTTAATGACAGGGTTCAGAGGAGAATGGCCAGACTGGTTCGAGCTGACAGTAACTCATTACAACAGTGATGTGCAGAGGAGCGTCTCTGAACGCACAACACACCGAACCGTGCAGTGGATGGGCTACAGCAGCAGAAGACCAGGAACAGACCTTCAGCGGCCTCTTTGTTAGGCACAGGGGGTGGCTGATAAGATATTTGCATCATTGAGCGGAAGTGGAGGTGTACCTAATAAAGTGGCCACTGAGAGTATGTCCTGGGGGCAGAACAGGTCATTCGATCTGTTAACACCCAGAAGTTTAACTCTCTCCAGCACTGAACTCCAATGTAGACTGGTTCATGTTCGCCCGGTCTCCGGTCTCCGTATGACTTGTTCACAGCCACGGCGAGGGAGATATGTCACTCTCCCGCACCTGTCGGCACTTACCCACGGCCTCGTAAGAGATGAAGAGTCCGCGCCGGCTCTCCCGACTGGCGGAGTGGCTGCGCACTCGGAGCCGGACGGTGTGCAGGTCAGTGCCGGACGCGCTCGGGAACGGCTGGTGGAAGCGGCTCGACGTCGTGTTCCCGCAGAACCTGCCCAGGCGCTCCCTGTCTGCGTACACCTGCCGAGGGAGAGCGGGACATGGGCAGTGACTTCCAGAGCACCTAACCCACTCCCCGCCCTCTCTAGGCTAACCCGCCGTACTGAAGCCACCTGGAGCGGTGTAATTTGGCTCGGGAACAGGCCCTTCGGTCCATGTCATTCAAGATCCCTACTTGTTACTGAGAGGAGTCAGAGGAGAATGGCCGCACAGTTGTTGTTCAGAGCAAACTTCAGAATGGGGAAGAAACACGATCTTAGTGACTTTGGCTCGTCGGATTTGCCTACATTTGCCCCATATCTCTGTAAGCCACTCCATGGCATGAAGAAATTGGGAACCCCTGCTCTAAACCTTTCCTCTCCAGCCACCTGTCTTTTTAAAGATACGTAAGATGCCGTGTATCTTTTAAATGTTAACGTGCCTGCCTCAACTTCTTCCACTTTCTCATCCACGTACCTGAAGGCAGGGGCAGAATTAGCCACTTCAGCCCATCGAGTCTGTTCCGCCATTCTATCCCTCTCAACCCCATTCTCCCCGTATCCTTTGACGCCCTGACTAGTAAACAATCTGTCAACCTCTGCTTTAAGTACATCCAATGATTTTCAGTCTATACCCAATATACCCAGCGTAGGTATTTACCCCACACTGTCAGTTCGTTCCACGTAGCCGCCAACCAACCAAGTCGGAGCATGAGTGGAGAAGTGGGGTAGGGTTTGGACGGAGGGCGGAGGGTAAGGGATGAGAGGTAAAGGGAGAACGGGGGTGGGTCATGTAGGTTGGAGGAGTCCTGGGGGAGGAGGAGGCGTCGGAGAGTGTGAGGTAGGGTGAGGGAGGCCTGGGAGGGGTGGGAGGTAACGCGGGAGAGGCGTGGGGAGGGCGAGGTAGCCTGAGGGAGAGAGAGGCCTAGAGAAGGACGAGGTAGGGTGGGGGAGGGTGAGGTATGGAGGGGAGGCGTGGGGTGGGCGAGGTAGGATGGGAGATGCCTGAGGGAGGGTGAAGTAGGGTGGGGGAGGCCTTGAAGAAGGTGTAATGGAGGGCGAGAGAGATAGTAATGTATGGTGGGGGAGGCCTAGGACAGTGTGAGGTAGGGTGGGGCGTGAGAGGGGTGGTGAAATCGGGTGGAATTGAGGAGAGGGGTGAGGTGGAGGTTGGGGATGGTGAGGAATGGTGGGGAAGTCTGAGCATAGGTGGGGTGATAGATGAAGGGGTGTAGGAGGTTGAGAGAAGGTCGGGAAACTGAGGCAAGATGGGAGAAGCGAGGAATGGTGAGGAAGAGGAGGCAGGAGAGTAAGAGAGGATGATGAGGAAGAAGGTGAGGCAGAAATCCTCAGTATAATTTTTCTCCTCGAAACTCCGACACCCCACCACCACCGAGACTCAAGGGACTGACCAGGAAGTACCTCCACGTAGTTGTGCCGACACGGGGACGATCGCTCGGAGTCGTAGTGTTGCAACTGGAGTCTGAGGCCGAAGCCTGGGGACACCGCCACCTCCCAGCTCAGCCGTTCCTCCGGATGGTAGTTGGGCAGGCGGATCTCACCAAAGAGCCCCGGGTCGTCTGACCCTGACACAGGGGGAGAGAGCGCGATCAGCACCAGGAGGGTCCTGGGAGGAGAGGACAGAGAGTGAGCCGAGGTCACGTGCAGAGAAATACCGCACGGAAACAGGCCCTCCGGCCGTACTGACTATCGTCCCATTTCCACTGCACTCCCACCCGCACCCCCAGGATCTTGCAGCGGCCGATTAACTCACCGACCCCCGTATGTTGTTGGGATGCGGAAAACCATCTGGCGGGGAAAGTGGAGATTCCGGATTCGACTGGAATCAACAAGGAATGCTTGACAACTGTGGCAGGGTTTGAATGCCATAATTACCCACAAAGTTAGATCTTGCGATATAGGGGATAGAAGAACTCCGCTTCCAGATTAGCGCAATGCCTTCAACTCTCGTCTTGACCAGAGAGAGATTAAATAATCCTTTAGTCAAGAGATCGGATCCAAGGAAAGCATCTGGTCTGGATGGAGTACCTGGCCGAGTACTGAAGCCCTGGTGTATTCACGGATATCTTCAACCAAACCGTTCCTGCAGGGTGTGATACCCACCTGCTCCAAATAAGCTTCAACCAAACCGTTGCCCAAGAAGAACCTAGCAACCTGCCTCAATGGTTATCTACAGTGATGAAGTATTCCGAGAGGCTGTGTGAGTGGCGACTTGGATCGGATGCAACATGTCTACGGCAGATGCCATCTCATTGGCTCTTCATCTGACCCTGGAACATCCGGACCATGCCTGTGATAATAAACTTGATTCTGATTCTGACCGCAAAGGTGCATGCATCAGGCTACTCTATTGATTACAGCTCAGCGTGTAATGCCATCATCCCTCCAAAGCTAATCAGCAAACTCACAAGACCTGGGCCTCAGTACCCTCCTTGTGCAGTCGGGTCCGGGATTTCCTCACTTGTAGACCCCAGTCAGTTCGGATTGGCAAAAAAAAAACGATGGCCTCCACAATCTCCATCATCACGGGAGCACCACAGGGATGTGTGCTTAGCCCACTGCTCGACTCGCTTTACACCGAGACTGAGACTGTGTGGCTAGGTTCAGTTCCAACTCCAGATAAAAGTTTGCAGATGACACCACTGTTGTGGGCAAGATCAAAGGTAGCGATGAATCAGCACACAGGAAAGAAATTAGAAAGATTGACTGAGTGGTGTACTAGCGACAACCTCTCACTCATGTCAATAAGGAACGCCAGGAGGGAGAACTCCATGAGCCAGTAAACATCGGAGGAGCGGAGGTGGAGAGGGTCAGTAACTTTAAATACCTGCGTGTTTCAGAGGACCGGTCCTGGACCCATCATATTAATATAATTTTGCAAAAAAAAAGCTCGACAGCGACTCTACTTCCTCAGTAGTCTGCGGAGATTGGGCATGACATCAAAAACCTTGGCGAACTTCTGTAGATGTGTGGTGGGAGGTGTACGGGCTGGCTGCATTGCGGCCTGGTGCGGGAACACCAATGCCTTTGAGTGGGAAATCCTGCCAAAGGTAGTGGATTCGGCCCAGTACATCACGGGTAAAACCCTCCCAGCCGCTGAGCACATCTGCATGAAACACAGCCGCAAGGAAACAGCATCCGTCATCTAAGATCCCCACCACCCAGGTCACGTTACCTTCTCGCTGCTCCCGTCAGGTAGAAGGTACACGTGCTTCGGGGCCAAGGACAGTTACCACCCTTCAACACAAGAGGATAACTACACTCATGCGAATTCTGGTGTTCACACAACCGATGGTCTTACCCCAAGGACTCTGTATCTCGTTATTTCATGCTCGTTATTTATTGCTAATTATTTATCTTTGCAGTCGCACAGTTTGTTGTCCATTGATCCTGTTTACAGTTACCGTTCGATAGAGTTGCTAAGTCAGCCCGCAGAAAAGCAATCTCAGGGTTGTTTGTAGTGACATGTCTGTACTCTGATAATAAATTTTACTTTGAACTTTGAGGAAACTGGAGTGTCTGGGCCAGGGGAAACCCACATGGTCACAAGAAGAACGTACAAATTATATAGGTACACACACACACACACACACACACACACACACACAACACACACACACACACAGGAGGGTTATATTAAATAAATAGTGCAAAAAGAGAGAAAAGATAGTGAGGTAGTGTTACAAACACGAGAAAGTCTGCAGAAGCTGGAAATCCAGAGCAACACATGCAAAATGCTGGAGGAACACAGCAGATCAGACAGCACTTATGGAAAAGAATAAACAGTCGATTAGAGTAGTGCACCTCTGCAGCAGTCCCAGAGGGTCTCGCACTTAATTCTACACCCATGTCTTAAGACGTTTGAGGCATCGCTCATTGAAGATGTCCTGCATGCTGGGAAGGCTACTTCTAATGATAGAGTTGATTGAGTTCACAACTTTCTGAAGCTTCTCACGATCCTGTGCAGTGTCACCCCATACCAGACGGTGATGCAGCCAGTCAGAATGCTCTCTATGGTACAACTGTAGAAATCTGCGAGTGTCTTTGGTGACAAACCAAATCTCCTCAAGCTCCTAATGAAATGAAATCGCTGTCGTGCTTTCTTTGTAACTGGATCAATATGATGGGCCCAGGGTAGATCCCCAGAGATGTTAACGCCCAGGAACTTGAAATTGCTCACCCTTTTAAGAGATTGTATATTTGCTAATTTTTATAGATGAACCATCCTGTCCGGATGTATCAGAGTCTGGCAACTGATCTGCACGGGACTGCAAGAGAATTGTGGACACTGTTCATTCCATCAAGGAAATCAGCTTCCCCTGTAGAATGCAGAACGATCAATCGCATAAACAGGCCCTTCGGCCCTCAATGCCTGTGCTGACCGTGATCCTGAATTAAATGCAATCTCTTCTGCCTGCACATGCTCCATATCTCTCCATCCCCTGCATATTTACATCTCTAACAGTCTCTGAAACCCCACTACTGTATCTGCTTCCACCATCATCACTGGCAGCCTCTTCCAGGCACCCATCACTGTGTAAAAGAAAACTTGCGTAGGGACATCTCAACTTTCCCTCTCAACTTTAATTTTTAATTGAGATACAGCATGGAATAGGCACTTCCGACCCTACAAACCACGCCGCTTGGCGACCCCTCAATTTAGCCCTTGCCTAGTCACGGGGCAATTTACAATGACCAGTTAACCTATCAGCTTTGCATTGTGGGAGGGAACCGGAGTACCTAAGGGAAAACCACGTTGTCATGGGACAGTGTACAGTCAGCAGCGGGTACGGACCCCAAAGCGTTGTGCTAACCACCATGCTACTGTGCCACCCCAACTTTCATGCCTTCCAAAGTTTGTGATTTCTACTACTGGGAAAAAAATTTGACTCTCTACCCAATCTCTGCCTCACATAGTCTTAGAAACTTCTCTATGGTCTCACCTCAGCCTCCGACATTCCAGAGAAAACAAACCGAGGTTGTCCAAGTTCCCTTTGTAGCTAATACTCTATTCTAGACAGCATCCTGCTGAACCTCTTCCACATCCTCAAGAGCAGGATCAGGTTTATTTTCACTGACATAGGCCATGAAATGTATTGTTTTAATAACATACATGACGGGGATAACTTCACTAGCCCCATCACAGAAATGTTCCCACAACCTATGGAGTCACTTTCAAGGACTCTTCGCCTCATGTTCTCGATATTTATTGCTTATTTATTTATTATTATTATTTCTTTCGCATTGTATTTGCTCAGATGGTCACACTGGTTGAACGCCCAAGTTGCCGCAGTCTCTCTTTGATTCCATTATGGTTATTATTCTCTGACGTATTTAATGCGTATGCTCACGAGAAAATGAATCTCAGTATTGTAGGTTGTGACATAAATGTACTTCGATAATAAATTTAGTTTGAGCTTTCAACTTTAAAATACATTATCTTACACATAAAATTAAGCAGTGCAAAACGAGAGCGAAAACATCGAGGTAGTGTCGATGGGTTCGTGAGCCTTTCAGAAATTTGATGTTCCTGAAATATTAAATGTGTTTCATCAGGCTCCAGTACCTCCTCCCTGGTGGTAGTAATGAGAAGAGGGCATGACCTGGATTGTGGGGACCCTTAATTTTGGATGAGGCCCAGAAGAAGGCAATGGCAAACCACTTCTGTGGGAAAAAATTGCCAACAACAAACATGGTCATGAAGACCGTGATCGCCCACGTCGTAAGGCAAGGTACTTGACCAACCCGCGAGTGTGGTCAAAGATGAGTACCCCCAAAAAAAGTTTTACAGACCATGAGCATCGGACTGTAAGGCACAGGAGCAGAATTAGGCTTGGCTGCTCTGCCATTCCATCATGGCTGGTTCATTATCCCTCTCATCCTCATTCTCCTGCCTTCTCCCCGTAACTGGTGACATCTTTACTAATCAAAAACCCTTTAAATCTACCCAATGCCATTACATCAGTGCATTGAGGCAGTGCAAGGGAAAAAATTACAGAATGTTACAGTTACCGAGAAAGTGCTGTTCAGGCAGACAGTAAGGTGTAGGGACCATCATAAACACATAAGAGAGAATGCAGATGCTGGAAATCGGGAGCAGCGCATAGAAAAATGCTAGAGGAACTCAGCAAGTTATACTGCGTCTGTGGAGTGAAATGAATCGACGACGTGTCGGGGTGAGATCCTGTATGGGGGGGGGCAAGTGTGTGTGTGTGTGTGTGTGTGTCTGAGAGAGAGAGAGAGAGAGAGAGAGAGAGAGAGAGAGAGAGAGAGAGAGAGAGAGAGAGAAAGAGAGAGAGAGAGGTGTGTGTGTTTGAATTTTGCTCAACGCCATAATGAGTTCAAGAGATCTTATCACACAACGGAACAGTTCAATAGTACTATAACAGCGGGATAAAAGCTGGTAATACGTGTCTTCAGACCTTTGTACCGTCTATCCGATGGGAGAGGGAAGACGAGGTCCTGGTTTGGTGGGTTTTTTGATCATGTTGGCTGCTTTACTGAGGACAGTTGGGGAGAATGAGGGTGGGGGAGATGGGGAACGGTTCTGCTCTGGAGTACTCACCCGAACGCCACTAATCTCAGTCCCATGATGTCCGAGTTAGCAGGATCACCAGCAGCATTGGACACTGAAAGGACTGGCGAGAGTGACGACTGTTTAATGTTCAACCAGATTCAGTGACCTTGGCACAGTCTGTTTAATTCACCAGAGCACGTGACTCTATCAACCTATCGGAAGGGAAGACTGTCATGGCGGGCAGAGAAGGATTGAAGAACTTGGCCCTTCTAGGCTGGTCTGTCTTTCTACAAGTTCCTGGCGCACCAGTGACCTCGCGTCACGGAACCTAGTCTCCCCTGTGAACTCTGTCTATACTTCTGGCTGCCTCCGTAAAGCAGCGAGCATAAGACCCAAATCACTCCCTTTCCCACTCTCCCATCGGGCAGAAGATACAAAAGTTTGAAAGCATGATCCACCAGACCCAACCAAGGTTAACCATGATACTGTGGGCAATTGGAAAAGAGCGTGTTGGATCCTAACGATTCGCCTTGGGCACCCGTTACTCTTGGGCCTAGACACCGCCTGCCCCGTCTCCATCAGCTCCGCGTCGCCTTCATGAGCCGCTAAACTTGCCCTTTAACGCTGAAAGTTCCAGAGAATTCCCTACCCTATGTGATCTCCCTCGTGATTTATTTCTTGTAATCCATGCACTATTTAGGAAAATCTCTGCACTTCATGAACAAAGATTCTGAGGTGTGAGGCAAATTCCAGTTACCCGCTGTCCAGATGCTCAAAAATCTAAATCGAACAAAATCTGGTTCACGTGATGTTAGTTCCCTCACTCAAGTTCAATTTCAAGTGTATTGTCATTGTACCATATACGTTTAGATCGTCAAACGAAACAAATCTCCTCCGGCAACACACACAAAATGCTGGTGGAACACAGCAGGCCAGGCAGCATCTATAAGGAGAAGTGCTGTTGACGTTTCGGGCCGAGACCCTTTGTCAGGACACGACGTCTCCTCCGGATCACGGTGCACGACACAGTACATATACATCACAAACGTCATATTCTCACCAATAAATCAACAAATAATAAAATATATTCCAGAGGATTGCAAAAAGCAGAAGGTGAGTTTACGACACACTCCCTTTGAATCCACCTGGGTCCCGTTCCACATTCTCCCTTTAGGTCCGGAGGCACCCCGCTTCTCACACTCCCTTTAACCCACCAGGAGGCCGCTTACTACACTCCTATTAAACTCATTGGGACCACGTTTCCCACTCTCCGTTTAAACCCACCGGGACCCCGTTTCCCACGCTGCTTTTGAACTCACAGGGACACGGTCTCCCACTCTCCCTTTAAACCCACTGGAACCCCATTTCCCATACTCCCTCTAAACACCCGGGACCCCGTTTCTCACACGCCCTCTAAACCTACGTGACCTTGTTCCTCACACTCCCTTTAAACTCACCAAGACCCCGTTTCCACACTCATTTTAAACGCACCGGGACTCAGTTTCTCATACTTGCTCTAAACCCACCGGGGCCTCATTTCTCACACACCGTCTAAACCCACCGGGGCTCCGTTTCCCGTACTCTCCTTAAACCCAGTGAGTGCCCATCTTCCACACTCCCTTTAAACCCACCGGGACCCCAATTTCCTCCTCCCCCCCCCTTTAAACCCACACGGACACCGGTTGCCGCACCCTCTTTGAATTCACTGGGACCAAGTCTGCCACTCTCTCTTTAAACTCGGCAGAACCTCGTTTCCCACTCTCCCTTTAATTCAACAAGTTACCGATTCCTACACTCCCTTCAAACCCACCGGGACCCCGTTTCCCAAACTGCTTTTAAACTTACCGGGGTCCCGTTTCCCACACTCTGTCTACACCCACCGAGAATCCGTTTTTCACACTCGCTTTAAATCCACCAGGATCCAATTATCTACACTCCCTTCAAACCCACAGGGATCCCCCTTGCCACACACTCTTTAAACCGAACGGCTCGGCGAATCCTACACCCCCTTTACACTCACCGGGACCCCCGTTTCCCATTCTCCCTGTAAACCCATCCGGAAAATGTTTGCCAGATTCCATTTGAACCTAATAGGTCCACGTTTACCGCTCTATCATTAAAGCCACCTGTATCCCGTTTCGCACACTCCCTTTAAAAGCATCGGGACCACCTTTTCCCACACTCCATTACCCACCGTGAATCCCGTTCCCTTCCCCGTCCCTTTAAACCCACGGGACTTTATTTCCCACATTCCCTTTAAGCTCACCTGGAGCCCGCTTCCCACTCTTCCTTTAAAACCAGCGGGACCCCGTTTCCCAATCTCCATTTAAACTCACCGGCCCCGTTTCCTGTTCTCCATTTAAACCCAACGATACCCGCTTCCCACACTCCCTTTACACCTACCAGGAACCCATTTCTCACACTCCCTTTACACCTACCAGGAACCCATTTCTCACACTCCCTTTACACCTACCAGGAACCCATTTCTCACACTCCCTTTCACCAACCAGGACCCAGTTCCACACTCCCCGTTTAAACCAACAGGGACGTCGTTTCCAACAATCCGTTTAAACCCACCGGGCTCCGTTTTCCATTAAACCCACTGGAACCATGTTTCCGATTAACTTTCAAACTCTCCCTTTAAACTCACCGGAGCCCTACATCCCACTCTCCCTCTAAACTCATCAGGCCTCTACATTTCGCGTGATACCTACCGAATCCTTTCCCCACAATCCCTTTAAAAAAACGGGGATCCCGTTTACCACACACCTTTTTTAAACACACCAGGGCGCCATTTTCCATACTCCCCGGAAAGCAAAGGGACGCCGATCCACACTTCCTTTGAACCCACCGCGATCCCATTTTTCACATTCCATTTAAATTCAACGGGACCCCGTTTCCCACATTCCCTGTGAACCCACCGGGACCCCGTTTTTCACATTCCATTTAAATTCAACGGGACGTCGATTCCCACACTCCCTTTCAGACCACCGGGACCCTATTTCCCACACTCCCTTTAAGACCAATGGTACCCTGTTTTCAACACTCCTTTATGAACCAACGAGACTCCGTTTCGCTACTCACTTGAAACCCAGCGGGACCCCGTTTTCCCACACTCTCTCTAAACCCAGCAGGAAACCGTTTCCCACTCTCCTTTTTAAACTCACCCGAACTCGGTTTTCCACTCTGCCTTTACGCTCACCCCGCGTTACCCACATTCCCTTCGATCCCATCTCGACCCGGTTTCAAACTCTCCCTTTAACCTCACCGGACCCCGTTTTCCACTCTCCCCTGGAAACAACCTGGGCTGCAATCCTGTTTCCCACACATCCTTTAAACCCACCGGGACCCCGTTTTCCGCACTCCCTTTAAACCTACCGGCACCCCGTTTCCCACACTCCCTTTAAACTCAGCGAGACTCAGTTTGCCCGCACTCCCTTTGAAACTACCGGCACCCAGTTTCCTACTAATCCCACCTCGACTCCGTTTCACAGTCTCACTTTAACGCCACCAGGTTACCATTTGCCACACTCCCTTAAACTCACTGTAACCCCGTTCCCCACTCTCCCTTTAAACACACTGGGACCCCGTTTCCTACTCTCCCTTTAAACCCACCGGGACCCCGTTTCCCACTCTCCCTTTAAAACCCACCGGGACCCCCGTTTCCAACTCTCCCTTTAAACCCACCGGGACCCCGTTTCCCACTCTCCCTTTAAACCCACCGGGACCCCGTTTCCCACTCTCCCTTTAAACCCACCGGGACCCCGTTTTCCCACTCTCCCTTTAAACCCATCAGAGCCCCGTTTCCCTCTCTCCCTTTAAACTCACCGGGACCCCGTTTCCCACTCTCCCTTTTAAACCCATCGGGACCCCGTTTCTCCACTCTCCCTTTAAACCCACCGGCACCCGTTTCCCACTCTCCCTTTAAACCCACCGGCACCCCGTTTCCCACACTCCATTGAAACTCACCGGGACTCCATCTCCCACTCTCCAAGTAAACCCACCGGGACCCCGTTTCCCACTTTCCCTTTAAACCCACCAGGGCCCCGTTTCCCACTCTCCCTTTAAACCCACCGGGACCCCGTTTCCCACTCTCCCTTTAAACCCACCGGGACCCCGTTTCCCACTCTCCCTTTAAACCCACCGGAAGCCCGTTTCCCTCTCTCCCTTTTAAACCCACCGGGACCCCGTTTCCCACTCTCCCTTTAAACCCATCAGAGCCCCGTTTCCCTCTCTCCCTTTAAACTCACCGGGACCCCGTTTCCCACTCTCCCTTTAAACCATCGGGACCCCGTTTCCCACTCTCCCTTTAAACCCACCGGGACCCCGTTTCCCACTCTCCCTTTAAACCCACCGGCACCCCGTTTCCACACTCCATTGAAACTCACCGGGACTCCATCTCCCACTCTCCAAGTAAACCCACCGGGACCCCGTTTCCCACTTTCCCTTTAAACCCACCAGGGCCCCGTTTCCACTCTCCCTTTAAACCCACCGGGACCCCGTTTCCACTCTCCCTTTAAACCCACCGGGACCCCGTTTCCCACTCTCCCTTTAAAACCCACCGGAAGCCCGTTTCCCTCTCTCCCTTTAAAACCCACCGGGACCCCGTTTCCCACTCTCCCTTTAAACCCATCAGAGCCCCGTTTCCCTCTCTCCCTTTTAAACTCACCGGGACCCCCGTTTCCCACTCTCCCTTTAAACCCATCGGGACCCCGTTTCCCACTCTCCTTTAAACCCACCGGGACCCCGTTTCCCACTCTCCCTTTAAACCCACCGGCACCCCGTTTCCCACACTCCATTGAAACTCACCGGGACTCCATCTCCCACTCTCCAAGTAAACCCACCGGGACCCCGTTTCCCACTTTCCCTTTAAACCCACCAGGGCCCCGTTTCCCTCTCTCCCTTTTAAACCCACCGGGACCCCGTTTCCCACTCTCCCTTTAAACCCACCGGGACCCCGTTTCCCACTCTCCCTTTAAACCCACCGGGACCCCCGTTTCCCACTTTCCCTTTAAACCCACCAGGGCCCCGTTTCCCTCTCTCCCCTTTAAACCCACCGGGACCCCATTTCCCACTCTCCCTTTAAACCCACCGGGACCCCGTTTCCCACTCTCCCTTTAAACCCACCGGAAGCCCGTTTCCCTCTCTCCCTTTAAACCCACCGGAACACCGTTCCCCACTCTCCCTTTAAACACACCGGAAGCCCGTTTCCCCACTCTCCCTTCAAACCCACCGGGACCCCGTTTCCCCACTCTCCATTTAAACCCACCGGGACCCCGTTTCCCACTTTCCCTTTAAACCCACCAGAGCCCCGTTTCCCTCTCTCCCTTTAAATCCACCGGGACCCCGTTTCCCACTCTCCCTTTAAACCCACCGGGACCCCGTTTCCCACTGTCCCTTTAAACCTACCAGGGCCCCGTTTCCCTCTCTCCCTTTAAACCCACCGGGACACCGTTCCCCACTCTCCCTTTAAACACACCGGAAGCCCGTTTCCCTCTCCCCCTTTAAACCCACCGGGACCCCGTTTCCCACTCTCCCTTTAAACACACCGGAAGCCCGTTTCCCACTCTCCCTTCAAACCCACCGGGACCCCGTTTCCCACGATCCCTTCAAACCCACCGGGACCCTGTTTCCCACTCTCCCTTCAAACCCACCGGGACCCCGTTTCCCTCTCTCCCCTTAAACCCACAGTGACCCCTTTTCCCACTCTCCCTTTACACCCACCAGGGCCCCGTTTCTCTCTCTCCCTTTAAACCCACCGGGACACCGTTCCCCACTCTCCCTTTAAACACACCGGAAGCCCGTTTCCCACTCTCCCTTTAAACCCACAGAGACCCCGTTCCCCATTCTCCCTTTAAACCCACCGGGACCCCGTTTCCCACGATCCCTTCAAACCCACCGGGACCCCGTTTCCCACTCTCCCCTTAAACCCACAGAGACCCCGTTCCCCACTCTCCCTTTAAACCCACCGGGACCCCGTTTCCCACGATCCCTTCAAACCCACCGGGACCCCGTTTCCCACTCTCCCCTTAAACCCACAGAGACCCCGTTTCCCACTCTCCCTTTAAACCCACAGAGACCCCATTCCCCACTCTCCCTTTAAACCCACCGGGACCCCGTTTCCCTCTCTTCCCCGTAAACCCACAGAGACCCCATTCCCCACTCTCCCTTTAAGCCCACCGGGACCCCGTTTCCCTCTCTCCCCTTAAACCCACCGGGTCCCCGTTTCCCACTCTCCCCTTAAACCCACAGAGACCCCGTTTCCACTCTCCCCTTTAAACCCACTGGGACCCCGTTCCCCCACTCTCCCTTTAAACCCACCGGGACCCCCCGTTCCCCACTCTCCCTTTAAACCCACCAGGACCCCGTTTCCCTCTCTCCCTTTAAACCCACCGGGACCCCGTTTCCCTCTCTCCCCTTAAACCCACAGAGACCCCGTTCCCCACTCTCCCTTTAAACCCACCGGGACCCCGTTTCCCACTCTCCCTTTAAACCCACCAGGGCCCCGTTTCCCACTCTCCCTTTAAACCCACCGGGACCCCGTTTCCCACACTCCATTGAAACTCACCGGGACTCCATTTCCCACTCTCCAAGTAAACCCACCGGAGTCTTAGTTCCCAATCTACCATTGTTGTTTGCTCCTTTTAACCCTTTGCTCCCTTAACTCCCTTTAACCTTTTGCACGCCGTTCTTGTTCTGCTTCCCCTACTGTCTTTAAACGCCCGTACAGGGGTTCCCAACCTGGGCTCCGCTGTCACGTTGCTTAATGCTGTCCGTCCATGGCATAAAAAGGCTTGAGTACGACTTCCGCGATTTTTGTCTGCTTCTCCGTCTCCTTTACTCCCGGGAAGTATTTGCGGCACCTTTGTTAGATCTCGTTCCCTTCATTACGTTTGTTTGGAACAGGAAATCTTGTTACTCTTATACAGATCAGAGCTGAAATACCGAGTTATGATATAATCACCCTGCAGAGTGCAGTGCTTGTTACGATGGAGCTGCTGCAACGTTTCATGTGCTTCGGGGGCGGGGGGCTTGCTCTCAGGAGAGGCTGAGAGATCGGGGCTGTATTCGCCAGATATGAGAAGAATATGAGGAGTATCGAGATTCTGACAGGTCCCGACAATGTCCGGAATCAGGAGTCGCATTCTCAAAATAATGGGCCGTTCAGGACGGAGATTAAAACAATTTTCAAGTTAGGGTCAGTCCTCGGAATCTCCATAGAGATGCGGTCACTGAATACGTGTCTCAGGAGTTTTGGGGACTGGAGAGTCTGGAGTAATGGGAAGAAGAAGAGGAAGGAGGAGGAGGAGGAGGAGAGTACCTGTTACCCCCCCCCCCCCCTCTCCCCATGGGTCACCTGATGCCACGGGAGCAGGATGAGCAGCAGGTGCAGACCGCAATCCTGGTTACGTGACCACTGATGCCAGGCAGACAATATCTTAAGATTGACCGTGTCTGGGGTAGCCAATCTTTTAAAGACACTGCCCAGAAAAAGACAATAGCAAACCACTTCTGTAGAAAAATTTGACAAGAACAATCATGGTCCTTGGAATGACCATGTTCACTCATGTCATAAAATAGGAGTGAATGAGTGTGGTCAAAGACAAGGTGGAGTGAGAGGTTTAATGTAATTGGTTTATCGTTGTCACATGTACCCGGTACAGAAAAAGTTTTGCATGCCATCCGTACACATCATGTCCGCATAGGAGCAGAATAACCGCTCTGCCGATCCTTCATACTGATAGTTTATCCCTCTCAACCTGATCTTCTTGCCTTCTCCTCAGAACCTATGACTCTTACTAATAAATATCCTATCCAACTCCACTTTAAATATGCCCAACGTCGTTATATCAATGCATTGAGGCAGTACAAGGAAAAAGAATAACAGAGTGTGGAATA